>NW_026889761.1:2615000-3215000 GCF_033153115.1 Saccostrea echinata
AGAAAAGCTCACTTGAGGCTTCGGCTCAGGTGAGCTAAAAATTAAACGAAAAAAAATATCTACGCTTATTCTTTAAAAAAAGTACAGATGGACCTTAATGGCGACGCAACCAAAATATTTTTTCATCCTTGTTATACAGTGTGTGTGGATATGCTCCATTTCTTTCCATGTTATCGAACCATAAGGCGATGGTGTACAAAATAAGACAATAAATAGAGAACTTTTATTATTTTTTTTTTAAAAATTGAAAGTAGTTCATACAGAAAGTAAATTAAAAAAAAAAGATACAGTAATTAAGACAACTAGTTACATGTAATAATGAAAATACAGCTGTAGAAAGGAAATATTTTTAACAGCTTTAACTAAAAAATCAGCTTGTTAAAAATGCATGCAACACCGTCATTCCATTTATATAAAATAAAGAGATCATAATAAAGAATTAAAAGAGTTTATGAAGTAGCCAATCATAAACTAAAGCGTACAGGCTCCGCCCACTTAATTTACATACCGTTCACCAAAGCATACCGCTCAAAAAACGAACCGTTCCGTGCAAGAAGCGTACCGTACCGTGCACAAAGCGAACCGTACTGATCACAAAACGAACCGTTCCGTGCAAGAAGCGTACCGTACCGTGCACAAAGCGAACCGTACCGTTCACAAAGCTACCGTTCCGTGCAAGAAGCATACCGTACCGTATACAAACCGAAACGAACCGAACCGTGCAAGTGATTAGTAGCACGTTTTATTGTCTGTACTATTACCACAACTACTACTACGTAGTGACGGCGTGTTGTATGTTACCGCGACGGCGTGTTTTTTTCTGAACACGCTGTTGAGCTTTTGTAAATGACCCTATCCGGATACCTTGTTTCTTTCACTTCAGCACTAAGTCTCGTTTAATTAGAATTTTGATTATCTTCATGACCCATCCTTCTGATATGGGTATCACTATATCTGTAATATTCTTTTCAAGCTCTAAGTCTGACCAATAGCAATCAAATAATTTCTTGCTTGTAAATGATTTACTATGTCCAGGCATTTTCCTTGTTGCTGTAAACATGCTTCCATATATCTTGATTTCACTTATGAGACAGTCTATTAGAGAACTTTTTCCATTAAACCTTTGAGCGTTTATTCTTGCTCTGGTTCATATGTATAACTGTCATCAGCATGCACCTCCTCCTTTGTTGACATGCCTTAATATCCATAATTGTGTAACTTCAATAGCTTCTGTTGTGCTTTGTTATCAGATCATGGAATATTATACATGTTACAGTATTCAAGTCTTGTGAAAAGGAATGTTAGAACAGATATGAAAGCACAATTATTTCAATAAAATTACATGGTCATTATAAATTCCGTAGATAAACTGCATATACATGTGCTGCACTACATTGTAACTGGTAATATTCATGCAAAATGTGTATATTTTATAAGTAATGAAAAGTTTTACCAAAATTATGTTTATGATCCTATGTGAGTCCCTATACATATCGGGGTGTATGTACAGCTAATAAATTTCTCAATATATACCTTTTTTCTTTATTTTGCTCATTGAAACTGGTATAACCATCCTGATAAAAAAAGAACTATCATTAATTATTTATTATAACATTCATTTTCTTGGGGAACAACCATTTCAGTTTCATTTGTGGGGAGGTGGGTGGATGGGGTAAAACTACTGGGTAGATACACATGTATATAGAACCTGAACTTGAAAATGAGTAAACTTTCCTCCACTGGGAAGAAGTCAATCTGACCTTGAATGGTCCCCCCCTCCCTGCCAACTATTTTCAGTGAATAAATATATACATAAAAGTCTCCGATCATCTCCTAAAATTAAACTCTATCTGCAAGGGTATTATTATTACTATTATGGTTATTCAGACAAAGTATCGAATAAATTACAAAGCTTATAATACAATTTTTTAAGAATATTCTACAAAACTAAAATAAATGCCCTGACAAAATTCGACAGCACCCCCCTCCTATTTGAATGAAATTATCACTCCTTTATCATGTTTGTAGATCTTAATTTTATGCCTTTTTTTAATTCTTTCCAGTTTGTACTACAAAATGGCATATGTTTTGGCTGCATTCGTGTGTTCTTTGCACAAGCGGAATATTGTAAACGTTTATCATGATACTTGCTTTGTCCTTGCTTGTTTTAGGATGAATCTTCTATCCGCATACATGCACAATGTTTGCTTGTCTCTCCAATAAACAAAACGATGTTTTAAAGCATACATGCATAATAACGTTTTAACAAGTAGATTTCATCACAATTTCCATGTCTACAGACCGATACAACATAATGGGCCTTAGCGCAGGGGCTATTTGCTTGTTCTAGCTAGATTGTTGCTTGTTTTTCTTACATTCAAAGATCTTTAAAATGAGTTTTCCACTTTCATAGTACAATGATGATCCACAACTCCCTAGGTTCATACAAAATGATCATACATGACCATGATGACCTTCGTTATTCCATGTTGATATACATGTCATTTTTACCCAATAATACTAAAAGAGTTCCAAAAAGGGGAGATAACAATTTAACTCCAGGAAATTGGTTGCAGGGGGCTAAAATAAGCAATAGAAATTTATATGAAGTATCTAAATCAGTTATTCCTATTTTTTTAAAAAAAATAAATATTAGATTTAGAATTTTCTCCTTTTTTTTTTCATGTAGATATTTAGGAAATAGTCGATAAATATTATAATAGGCTGTTATTTGAAATATGCGAAATTGTAGCAATGTATGGTATTTCAAAGTTTTTTTTGAACATGTAGATATTTTTTCCCAAGCTCAATATTTTAATACATAGTAGACCATTCTAAAGATTACTCTTATTTTAATTGAATTTTTTAATTGGTCTTGAGAGAAAATAGCATTTAAAAGTTGCTAAAGAATCCTACTCATTGATTTAGGATCTATAAAAAGACCTTTAAAAAATAAAACATTCATTTGAATGAAGTTTTTCTTCATTATTTGTATAAATAAGACCATGCTTTTGAAAAGAAAACACAATTTGAAAATAATCTGATGGCAGAAGGTCACTTTTTGAATTAATCAGTTTGTACGGTTTGTATGGTTTTCTCCGCATAATTTAATGTGATTTTCGACAAATATGCAAATGAGTTTTTACTAGAAATAGATGCGAGGTTCGACAATTTTCTGTAAATATTCTGACTTTTACTTTTATGTAGAAAATTTTAGGCACTAAAAAATCCTAGGTTGCAACCTTCCATTTGGACGATTCTTTGAATTTTGCACGGACAGACTTTTAATGTAATTAATATTTTGTCAGTTGAACTTCCTTTGTCAAAATATTATAGAGTTGTAAATTTTCTGTCTTGTATACAAATCAATATATTTTTCATGTTTTAAAAAGGCAAACTACCAAAAGTTCTGGAACTTCTATTTTACTTATACACTAATATAGGGTTGAAAAATATATTGCAAGCCAGAATTTGGAAATGCAAAAATTTTATTTATGGAATAAATGGGAAGGTCTATTTGACAATAATATTAAGTTTCAATCTGTTACAATACGTGAGATTTTCCTTATTTTAGTGTATTTATATTGATATATAACTATTTTTCTCTCTCTTAATTTTAAAATAAATTAACAAGTAAGCTTCCATGAACCAAAATGAATTAGTGTTAGTGAGAAAATAGGAGCAAATGGATAGGTAAAAAAGAATAATATGTATTTGATATCGTATGTTAGTATTCAGTTTAAAAAAATGGATAAATAAAAACTAAACAAATTGTTAATTATATATATAAGATTATAAGAATTTCATCTTTTTGTAATTTTAAATCATTTAAAAGTTACTTTTTATTTTCTTTTAAATTATAAATAAGATTATTTTTTATATAATCGGAAGATAGAGATCAAGTTGATAAACTAAATGTCATTTATCTTTTGGGCAAAAAAGAAAAAAAAAAGTATTATATTGGTAATGTAAATATTTCGAGTAAGAAAAGTGAGAGGAGTAAATTGTTTTATATACATATTTATACTTATATCGATTACAATGAAAAGTCAAGGTAATTGAGGTGATAAGTTATTTGTATTTATTTTGTAGGGTCTTGGGGTCTTAAACATCCTTTTTATAGATGTTAATAGAAATAATTATTCGATTTTCCTTACGTTCATCAATTTGAACTGATGTATGTCTACGGACGGATTTTTCTTTCTATTTTCCAATGGATATAGTTATATTTAGTTCCCGAACTACATTTCAATGTACGTTGTGGTATAATGTTTATCAGCGTATAAGTCTGTGCAATAACAAATTCAATGCGACTATGTTATAAACTTGTTGAGAAGCATGATTAACAATTCTTTTTATGTTTTACCTTCAGCTTCTCTAAATCTTTTTTTTCTCTCTGTGTGTTTTAAAGGAAATGTTTTAATCATGTGTTTCTATTTCTAATTTATACAATGAAAATTTTTGTTAAGTGGAAAAAAAAATTCAAATGAATATTTATCGAAGTAATTGCTGGTTAATGTCGAGGATGATAAGAGATATAATTCTGTAATGCAGCAGGTGTTGTGCGATTTTTAATTTCCAAATAACAATTTACGTTGACTTTAGTACAAATTGAAAACAAAAAATGTAAACATTTATTACGAAGTTTATGAAAATATTAAAATAATAAAACGACCTTAGACTAAGTTTTTCTTAATATGAGTGTTATTCTCACATTTTCACGTATTTCATCTGTTGTATACCTGTAATAAGGTCACAATTTTTGTGATATATTAATTAATGGAATGACGTCATGGTTCCTTGTGCCCAGTATACCGGGTTTTGTAATACATGATGACGTCGTAAGCGGATCTATAATCACCGATTTTGTTAAAACTTTTTTTAAACAAATTGGTACCGAGCTCTGCCAGGACCAAAAAATATTATAATATGATAAGTCAGCTATTCCAAATTTCTCTTCATAGCTGGTTTATAGCTGCATTAAGGTCCAATTACTTTATCATGGATGATTTTTATCCCTCTGGTATCGTTCGTTGGTTGATTTATTATAAGACATTCCTACTCTATTAGAAAAACATATTTCATGTGAACTGTGACATGTTTTTAAAACAAAACATGAAGAGCAACACTCTCAGCAGTATAAATAAAACAGAAATAACTCCGCAAACACGTCTGTTTCTATGTGCATTTTAAGTATTATTTGTTCAATCCAAACAATTATTGCGCCTCACTTTGGAGGTTAAAATAATGAGTATGAGCTTCATAAGTTACAAATAATATCTATTTACCATGATTCGTATTTTGTAAAAACAACGTATTTTGTACCCTTTATTTAGAACATGTATCGTAAAATCTTGCCATTTTTGAAAGATTTTTAACACGTCTTAGAACGACTCAAAGAACATTTTTACTACTGTATATTACAAAGTCTACATAATGTCTTTCTAAGGTGTGCTCGAGGATTTTAATCCGAAAAATTAAATTCAAAAGTAAAAAAAAAAACCATTGATAATGTAATGTGTTACACTGACATTTGGAGGCTAATGTATAAAAGTTGAAACACTTCAATAAATTCTTAATAAATTCCAAGAATATAGGATATTTGTTTCTTTGAACTTGAATACCGAAATCGCAGAATTTTAATTGCATTGAGTAAGAGGCCAATAATGAAAAAGGAAAATATGTATAAAAATTCGATATTTTCAAGACAGCTAACTAAAAAAAATGCTCAACAGTAGCTTAACATTAGAGGCATAAACTATGTGAAAAAAACAGCAAACTTTTCATTTTGATATTTGAATTGCAATTCGAAGTAATCATATTAATAGCGATTCTCTGTAACCACTTAAACTTCTTTGCCACGCATGGTCACCGATTTTGATGAAACTTTGCCCATTATTACAACTTGACACCAGAAACATATATCAAATAAAATTTCGTTGCTATGTGTCTTGGTTGCCATGGTAACAGCCAAAAAAGTAAAAAAAAATTGAGATTTTCAGCAACTTCAAGTCCTTATTAACCCTTAATGAATACTAAGAAAAACAAACAAACCATTCTCTCAAAAACATGACACCTTGTTGCCACTTATGCTATAAAGAAACTATTTAGGATTTATCTCTAAGTAAGTGGTAACCATGGGTACATTTGACATACATTTTAGATGCTGAAAAATGCTGAAAAATGCTCAATATTCACAAATGATAGGTGTTACATGATCAAACTCAATCAACAACATAAGAAAAACAATGAAAAATATTTGACCTTATGTAATTAGGTATTGGCAATATTATTCTAAAAATAACTTCCGTGGTTGCCATGGTAACACAGTGTTACCATGCAAAATATGTTGCTATGATTGGGTTAATGCTACTCTCTTGAGGAAAAACAATAAAATTCATGACTGGCACATATACATCCTTAGGACCTTGCAACACCAACAACATAAGAAAAATTGGGATTAATTGTTACTTTGCAGTGTAACCATGGAAACAATGTACTAGATGTTTATAGTGATATTTTTTTGCTGCTTTAGGAATTTACTAACCCTTTAATCAAGAAAACATACTATTTGACTCACCTTGAATAGTTCTTATCTGATAGAACTAAAGTTGAATATCATATATTGATAAAGTTTGTTGAAAAATACAACACTGTTGCTATGGTTACCAAGAAGAGAAAATGTTCGATTATCTTAATTTTATGTCAATATTAGACCCTATGTGCCAGCTTTTTGCATCCAGTTAGAGATTGGGTGGTAGTCAAAATTGAAAGTCAGGTCAGTTGTTCACATATATCAATCATTAAAGTTTTGGGAATCTTCATACAAGGGTACGTATCCAAGGAAACAGAGTATTTTTCAGATTTTTATTCATGTTTTTTCGCCTTATTTCCATAGCAACGCACTATTTAAAGAATTGAAATTGAAGTTTTTGAAATGTTAAAATAAGGGTCACACCAATGCCTTTAAAAATTGATCATCAGTTATATAGAAATATGCTTTTTAAAAAGATAGGATAAGATTAAAACACTAAGAGAGTAAATTTAAAATCCCTTCATGGTATTAAAACCATGGCAACCATTGCCAACCTATAAGAAATATCATATTTCGTCCTTGGTATACGTTACAAAGATCTCTTGTCTATTGTTTGCTTGCATTTCAACCTTTAATTGTTTTTGTTCTTATGTGTATGACTTTATAAAATTAAATAAACAAAATTATTACTTTTGAATACTTTGTTTCCATAGTAACGTATGTTAAAGTTGATTTACCAAACATGTTTATCATGCATTTAAGACACGAGGCCTTCAACTTTCAGAAACAGTCATTGCCACTTGTTTGCTTTGCTGCAAACGTTAACTGTGAGACTATGAACATGTTGAAAATGCCATTTTTCAAACTTTAGGACATGTTGCTATGGTAACCATGACACGTAGCAACCAATTTTTGCCTGATTTGAGTTTACGGTATCAAAGACTTTTACCACAGAGAGTTTGGAGAAATTCTGAGTCTATGCGTGCCACAGCTCCTATATAAAAGTTCAAGTCATTACAGAGAATGGCTCTTAACTTCAATAAAATCGATACTTAAACGATTGTAAAATACAGAGTACGTAACAGTTAGCCAATCACTTTTCTTGCATTGATTAAGGTTCTGATATATATATATATATATATATTTGGCGGTTGAAAGACCATTTAGCAAACTTTCACAGGAACGCAGCAATTACTCTTTTTTTCCTTAAAAAAAGAAGAAAAAATGAGCAGTCAGTGTCTTATCTCTTTTATAGTCGGATTCATAGTTTTATCCGAACCTATCATTATTTCACAGAAATATACCGCGATGCTGGAATTTAATGATAAGAAATCAAATAACGAACTTTTAGGAGAATATAATTCTCATTCATTGACCGAGTGTGCCGCGATGTGTCAAAGGGAATGCGTCTTCTTTGGTTTCAACTCTCAAATGAAGAAATGTCGTACCCACAAGAAAAAATTAACGTCTGAGATGTCTGATGAGGCCGGTTGGAGATACTACTCTGATAACTGTATGCATAATTGTTATTTCTTTTTATGTCTGTTTGCTTGTTTGGTTGTTTGTTTTTTAAGGTCCCATTCGAGAATTTTTCACTCACATGGAGAGGCCACCACTTGCCAATGGAGGGCTACAAATTTATACCTATGTTCGGCATTCGGAGGCCATTGGGAAGTGAATAATCTTTTTCATGCCAACACCTACTTCGACAGGGGACATCGGTTTATGCAGTCTTATCCGAAGGTCCAGTGTCCACGTCCCGCGGTGGATTCGAACCCGCGACGTAAGGATTAGCTCCTAACTCGGCGACTCTAGAGCAGATGTTCTAACCACTGCGCCACGCGGGCGACTTTTTTGTCATACATAAATCACAAAAAAAAAACACTCTAAAAGCTTCATCTGCTTTTATCGCACTCCTTTTAGGTCGAAGAGGTTTATCAATATTTATTATTACCTAACCTACTATACAAATTGTAATTAGGCATTTTGAACTGTTTTCTGATTCATTTTAATGTTTTTGCACATCATGAAACAGTCAAAATTATTACCTAACCTACTATATAAATTGTAATTAGGCATTTTGAACTGTTTCCTGATTCTTTTTAATGTTTTTGCAAATCATGAAACAGTCAAAACTGTTTACCCGGTCACAGAATGAACTGTTGCATGGCTGAACAGTTCCATTATGACGTCATAATTAATTCCCCGTACTTTACAGCTTTAATATTGAATTATGTTTAAAATTAAAGCATTTTCATTCAATTTGAAATTATCATCTTAAAAGTAATCCTGATATATAATCAATTTAATATCATTTCGAAGAAGAGGCCATGAACACCTTTTCTGAGGGTAATTTGGGAAAAATGTAGGCCACTTTCACTCAGTATAGTTCTTTGCCATAAACGTGTAATATTCAAATCTTCAAGACATCATTATGTTGTTTACATGTTTTTTTTAAAATTTATTAGTGCATGATAATATCACATCCATTATTTTTTCTGAACACCAATCGGTGTGAGAATTTGATTAATATTCATCTTGTTTAGTTTGTTTTTAAAAAATAATACATGTACAAACATTTGTCGATGTATTTTAAAAGCCATTGATTATTATGTCGATATCATTACTTTAAGAAATTATATAGTAGGTTAGGTAATAAAACACTTATTTCATGACAACTCGGGAAACAGTCAAACTGTTGTCCCTCGAAAATGGGGAAAACCTGGGAAACTGTTGCCCTCGGCCTTCGGCCTCGGGTAACAGTTTCCAGGTCTTCCCCATTACCTTGGGACAACAGTTTGACTGTTTCTCTTGTAGTCATGAAATAAGTGTATACTATTCACGATACGATTTTTCCCTTGAGATTATTGTTTTATGCGGTATAAACAATTTTGTTTTCAACATTATTAATTCTAAATAATATTTTTGTCTCTTTACTGATTTTTTCTTATTATTTTTATTTCTAATTAAAAATTAATTTGAGGTTGATGGAATTATATTTTGTGATTAGACTATTTTATCTTTCTTTACTTTCTGTTAGCATTAACTTTGATAAAAAAAAATTAAACTTCTATTGTATAGCACATTAGTGACAAATATAAGGTAAATTTTTCACACGGTGATTCTACAGTAATTATATTAATTTTTAGCTTAATGAAACTGTATCATTCTTAACCATTAGAAAATTATAGCTTGTAATTGACTAAATAATCGAAAAAGAGAGCACTTTTAGTTAGGAACTCGAAATTGCTATCTTGCAAATAACTGTCCTGAAAGCTGGTTGGAGAATCCTGCGCCATGCAGTAGTAAGCACCCTCTGTCTACCGGTCAGATCCACCGTGTGTCCCCTGTCCTGATCTGGAAAACGGAAAGTTCGTGGACATTTCATTGTGAAAATAAAGGCCTTACAATCTGTGTTAAAGACGTCAGTCTACATTCAATAAAACGACAGACTGTATTTGAAAACAAGGTCATTGTACGTACCTAAGAATTTAGGAAATGTTCACTTTAACATACCTTATATCAGCTGAAAGAAACGATATCATTGCCATGTTTTTTTTAGAAGTAAAATTAGTTCTCTTTCACTGTCCACGCGGTACACCATCTGATCTATAAATGTATTCCTCATTAACATTCCTATAAGAAATACAAATAATGTTCGAATTATAAACAGAGTATTGGGGTTAATTGTATTAAATTTTAAAAATACTTTTAACCATATCATAGATTAAAGATCTGAAACAATTAGAAAACCAAGATAATTTCATGTAATTAGGGAGAGCTTAACATAATCTACACTGTAGTTCACAATTTAGCCTCAACAATTAACCTTAATATATCTTGCAGGTATAATGTATCCTCTCACTACCTGTATTTAGGCATAATGTGATTCCAGTATATTTTTTTCTTTTTAAGTTATTCCCTTCGATTGTAAGGATCTTCACGCAGATGGTTACACGGATACAGGGGTGTATGACATTTACCCCCATGGCACCATTACCAGTCCTGTCAGAGTTTTCTGCGACATGGAGACAATGGACGGAGGATGGACGGTATCTAGTTTATATCAAAATTAAAAGTACAAAAAATAATTTACAGTCAGTGTTCTTGTTGTTTAAAGGATTGTAAAATTAAAAAAAAATGAATATTTTGAGTTTATATATCATAACACATTGATCCTACAATTCTTCTTCGAACCAATGAATTGTATTGTTATACATATTATTTTTCAAAGGCAATTCAGAAACGCGTAAACGGATCCCTGAGTTTTGACAGGACCTGGACGGAATATAAGAATGGTTTTGGTTCACCTGAACAGGACGTCTGGGTTGGTAAGTGTAAATCACTTTCAAATAAAGGTTATCACCCGCTATGAAGTTTGACAACATTTCTTTATTGTGGCAGATATAAAATTGAAGCTTATCAAAGATTTGGTTTTAAGACTGAGTAGTATGTTTCGACAATACTCACTTATCCTGTTTAATTTGTATCTTAAATAATAAGAAAATAATGAAAGCAAGAGGTAATTAAAAATCACTTAGTGGCATGGTATTAAAGAGACGAAAAACAGCACTAGTGTCTACAGGTTAAGAAAATAATTTGATTTTCATCAAGGTATATTCATATTCAAAATAAAATTAATTGTATGCAATACACTTCACAGTTGATTTTAAATATATCTTAATGCAGGAAATGATATAATCCATCAGTTAACAAAAGCAAACAACTCATTCCTCTATGCTGCCATCACTCTCCACAATGGTACAATGTTGCATGAGTTGTACGGTCGCTTCTCTGTCTCCGATGAAACAGAAAAATATCAACTCTTTCTTGCAGGACCGGCCACGGGAACCTTAGGTAAGTGCTTTTTTAGGTAAGATCTGAAAATTGGGATCAAATCAAGTGCACCGTCATATAATTCTTCGCATATAATGTTTATTTAGTTGTTGAAAAAAGAGACAAAGAGACATGTTTTTCTAGTATTCTGTAAATGTCTTTGATTCTGCGTTAAGCAAACTTCTTTTTTTTTTTGTGTTTTACGATATCATTTGTGAGTACAATTCACAAATTCCGCAGGCATTGAATTAGTCACTGCTAAGTAGTAGAAATTATAAATTATATATCTTAAAAACCAAGAAAATTATGTTCAATTATTTGTATCTGGTATATCCAGTAACTGGTATATCCAGTAACTAGTATATCCAGTAACTAGTATATCCAGTAACTTGTATATCCAGTAACTTGTATATCCAGTAACTAGTAATTCCAGTAACTAGCATATCCAGTAACTAGTATATCCAGTAAGTAGTATATCCAGTAACGTGTATATCCAGTAACTAGTATATCCAGTAACTAGTATATCCAGTAACTAGTATATCCAGTAACGTGTATATCCAGTAACGTGTATATCCAGTAACGTGTATATCCAGTAAGTAGTATATCCAGTAACTGGTATATCCAGTAACTAGTATATCCAGTAACTAGTATATCCAGTAACTAGTATATCCAGTAACGTGTATATCCAGTAACTAGTAATTCCAGTAACTAGCATATCCAGTAACTAGTATATCCAGTAACGTGTATATCCAGTAACGTGTATATCCAGTAACTAGTAATTCCAGTAAAGTGTATATCCAGTAACGTGCATATCCAGTAACTAGTATATCCAGTAACGTGTATATCCAGTAACGTGTATATCCAGTAACGTGTATTTCCAGTAACGTGTATATCCAGTAACTAGTATATCCAGTAACTAGTATATCCAGTAACGTGTATATCCAGTAACTTGTATATCCAGTAACGTGTATATCCAGTAACGTGTATATCCAGTAACGTGTATATCCAGTAACTAGTATATCCAGTAACGTGTATATCCAGTAACGTGTATATCCAGTAACGTGTATTTCCAGTAACGTGTATATCCAGTAAGTAGTATATCCAGTAACGTGTATATCCAGTAACGTGTATATCCAGTAAGTAGTATATCCAGTAACGTGTATATCCAGTTACGTGTATCCAGTAACGTGTATATCCAGTAACGTGTATATCCAGTAACGTGTATATCCAGTAACGTGTATATCCAGTAACGTATATCCAGTAACGTGTATATCCAGTAACTACGTTTGATCCGCTATTGTTATTCAGCTTGAGTTTCTTGATGATTTACAATAATTTACATTTTTAACTGCTACTGATAAGGAAGTTTACAGTGCGTATTTGATATGTAATGTCAAAATGTTTATGAAAGCTTGATGTTCAAAGAAAATGATTTGATTGGGAACATATGTCTCTTCCATTAATTGTAACTTACCTTAAGGATAATACAGGGATTTTGAAACTGAAATCAAATTTGCAGTCAAGGCAAGGGGTTATAAATGTAAATGTAAACGCGCGTTACTCAATTTGTTTGCACACACCGTTGCAGTTATGAGACTACATCTTACATAAAATAATGATTCAATGTTTAAATCAATCAATCATCTCTGTGATGTATTTTCTCTACAGGTGACAGTTTGTTAAACACGGGGAATTCTACTCGTGATCTGTCTGGGATGTACTTCAGCACACCAGACAGAGATAACGACAGGGTTAGTGGAAGTTCCTGGGGAGATAACTGTGCTGCTTACTTTAGAGGAGGTTGGTGGTTTAACTCCTGTCACTACGCCTTCCTCAACGGTCCATGGTCCCCGGCATACTGGTGGGGACCTTGGTATCCTACAGTAGAAAGGGGGCCAACTGTTAAGGAGACATTGATGTTGATCAGGCGTCACTAGGTACACATCATTAAACCTTAATAACCATTTACTCTTTGATATTTCCTTGAACATTTTAAACGGCTATTAGAAAATCCGTTAAAGGTATAAAACATACCTTTTATTTTTCTGAAACATTATTTAATTTTTTTTTATTTTTTCATAAAACATTATTTAATTCTTTTATTTTTTTTTTTTATAAAACATACCATTTTATTTTTCTTCAACATTATTTAATACTTTTATTATTTTTTTTACTTACAACAGATGGACATTCAAAATTTAGAGACCAGGCCTCAAATTGACGACGACCACCAATCAGTCAGAGAAAACATTTCTGATAAAAGAGACAATAAATTATTTTAAATTTATCACGGGATTCTATTCAATTTTTTTTTTAAGATAATGTTATATATTAAGAGAGAAAACTTGTAAAGGATTGTGTTCTGAGGGATTTTTGTGGTTGAACTATTTGCTGAAGCAATAATGTTTTATCAATTTTCCTTACCAAATGTACCCAGTTAAAGTTGTACATAATATGTATTGTAATAAATTGGAAATTAGAAATAGTTCGTTCTTATTTACGAACATTGCCACATGAAGGTGCCTAGATGGATAATTGGGATAAAGATTGTTCTATTATAAAAAGTATTACAGTGGAAACTGTTTTCTCCGACACCTGTAGAATCTATGAATTCCGACTTGAATTTCATTCTCAATTCTTCTACTAATTTCTATTATCTTTACACTGTGTAATCTTACATCATGTTTATTTTCTCCCAGTGCATGTCGGATAAAATAGGTTTCATTGTATTAAAGATATTTTATAACCTAATCCGAATTAGTTACTTTTGATGTTCATGTACTGCAGTACAATATATCCAGGATTATGCATCTTCAAACAGATATTCCCTCATTTTTTTCCATACATGCAGTATTTTCAATAGATGAGCAGACATAATCTATTATATACTTAATATACCTTGTATACATAACAATAATTGCTTAATTGGATGCTCTTGTTCCATTTTTATTTTGTGGGAAAAAATGAGCTAAATATTTGACGTCAGACGTACATCATATTTCTTTCAACAAATTGAATTATACCATTAATATCTTTATTTGGTGTAAATTTTTCTGGCAAGAAACGCAATGATGCCTGATTCGTAAGTCTTACAGGTCTAACTTTTTTAGCAAGAGTATGTTATGAGGTTAAAGTCAAAACATCACATTTTCTGAAAATAAATATCTTTTATTGCTACAGATAATCATTCAAGAAGAATAAAAATTAGAGTTTTCCGCTGTTGAATGTAGAAGATCTGTCATCGAAGACTTCTATCGAAACTGTAATTTTTGTTCGAGTTGGAAAACAGATAGATATATTTACATTTCACAAGTATTTTGCTTATAAAGTGTGTTGATAGCTACGCATTCAAAACACAATAACAAAGACGGGGGGGGGGGGGGGGCAAAAGGTTATAGTATGCATTATATGTTGACGTCACAAAAGTTCAACGCCTTGTAAGTGCAATGTCATAAGCGAAAATCAAAATTCACGTTTACTTCTATTAATTGTAATTTACCCGAGGGATAATACAAATATTTTAAAAAAGAATCAAAGCAAGGAGTTAAAAAAGTATATATAAGCATTGAATCATAATTTTTGAAAGATGTAGTCTTGAATCTGCAAAGGTGTGTGCAAAAAAAATTTCATAATGCGCTAGCGCGCGTTTCTCAATTTGTTTGCACTCACCATTAATATTATGACACAACATCTTTAAAAAAATGATTCAATGCTGAAGTGTGTGTAAAGACAATTCATTCTCTATTATGCGGTGTATGGACTATGATAAATATTTCCAAAAATTTTATAGACTGCAGTTTGGTACTTGTAGTCCAATAAAGTGAAAAAGTTTTTTTTAGGAGCTGATGTTAAAACAACAAGATGCTTTGGGGAAACAATGATGCCCTCGTATGGCCGCTTATGGCGAAGGTTGTCATTTGCAAGTCAAACTCCAAGGTTAAGGTCAAGAAATCATCATTGTTGGTACTCAAAAAAATGGTCTTGTCACAATGAGTTCACCTTTGAAATCTAAAAGCTATAAAACCACCGACAGTTCAATAATTATGGCCAAAGTTAAAGATTTTCAAAAGTGAGTCAAAAATTGTCAAGGCCAAAGGGCCAAAATTAATAGTACACAAATGAATTTCAGAAGAAATACACAGGTGAAATGTGGAAGTTTTAGAATCAGTCTTTAAAAGTTATGACCGAAGTTACGCTCACTTGTTGAAAAACAACTTCCGCTAAATATAGTATGTGCAAAATATAACACATTAACAGTATTAAAGCCCTAGCACTAACCGTTCAGAAATTACAGCCAAGGTTAAAGTTTTTTTTTTTTTTTCAAAAGTAGGTCAAACTCATGAGGTCAAGGTCAAAGTGTCAATATTGTCGGTACCCACTAGAAGGTCTTGTCAAAAGAAATGAACATTTGAAGCATACAATTACCTGATTTGACCGTTAAATAGATATGTCCAAGGTATATTTTTAAGTGGGTCACACTCCAAGATCAAGGTCAAAATGTCAAACTTATTTATACCCTAGGAAAGGACTTTTCACACGGAATACCTCTGAAAGAAATAAAAGCCATACCTCAAACCAATAAAAAGCTATATATGGGTAAAGTTAAAGTTTTTTTTACGAACTAACAGACAAGCAGATAAACTGTCCAACAGACAGACAGACAGACTGACGGACGGACGGTCAGAGCAAAATATATATGTCCTCGAGTCTTCGATTACGGTTGCATAAAATTAATAATAACACTTGGTGTTAAGTTTTTTTGGAAAGAAGAGATCTGAGTGTAAGCTTCCATGAAGAAGTGCAAAGATAACGAGACGCCACGTTGTACATTTTGTCTACATGCTATCCATAGTTTATTTAAAAACTTGAGGATACATGTAAATCTCTTCCCAGAAAACAGATATACTACATAAAATTTAGAAGATTCCATTCAATTATTTACATTTTTACTCACTAGTCTAACACTGCCATTTTTTCAATGATAAAAAATTAAAAATATAATGGTGCATGGCAAAAGTTTTTTTTTTTTTTCATTTAAAGAAATGAAACATTACGTAATAGAACACTCTTCCGGCTCCAAATAAAACGGAGAATTCTCACAAATAAAGGAAAGTTTTAGTCCGTCTTTTCCTGTATAGTAGGTGTAATTCCTCTCAGTAACCCAGCGCCACCTACCGTCGTTATTATAAGTCAAAAGGAGGCCAAAGACAGGATCAACTGCTGTCTCACCCTCCTCGTTTGGGTTCCAGTTCTGATACGTCACAGGTGTCCAATTATCAAAAAATTAGTCTTTCATTGTCGTCAAATGTCAAAACGTTGGCACGGAATGCAAAAGAGCCATTGAGATCAACTTCTGCAGAAGTGGGAAAGAAAATAATATCATTATTGAAGTATCGATATATAAACGTTCTAAACTCCATTTATATAATTTGCTTGTTGTTTTACACCCATATCCTTTAAAAACTTATAAATTGATAAAATTGAACTTATGTATCGAAAACCAACAGACATTCAAAGGGGAAATATCCCATTTGCGACCTAGGTACAAAAGTACAATTTTCTGATACATGTAAGCATAAGCCAGTCTAGGCATAACTAAAATTCAATTTGAAGAACAAAGGAATATAAGTATCGTTGGATGGTGTTTAAAACCATAACCAAGGTCTTTTAAATGGAAAAACAATTACAAAATTACAAATTTCATACACTGCAATAATCTCTGTTTCCAGATTTCAATGAAGTTAGTAAACTAAAAGTTCTAAAATTTAAATTTGTGGAATGCAAAAAAAAAAGGAAAAAAGAAAAAAATATAAGGAGTTTATATATTGATATAGATAAAAAGCACTTCTTACTTCTACCCAGTTGCAAATTAGAGAATTTTATCAAATTATCATAATATAAGGTTTATAAAACGTTTGTTAAGGTACTTAAAGGTGTGATGAAGGAGTACGTAATTAATTACCGGGATGTAGGCGGTTTATCCCTAAAAAATCTGATGTTATAGATAGTATATTGTTATAGATAGTATAATTACCCGGATGTACACGTTTAACCGAAAAACCTCCCAAGAAATCAAGGTACGTGATGTTATATATAGTATAATTACCGGGATGTATACGGTTTACCCCTAAACACCTCCCAATAAATCAAGGTATATGATAAAAAGATAGCATAATTACCCGGAATTATACAGTTTACCCCTAAAAATTTCCCAGTAAATCAAGGTATGTGAAGTGACAGCTTGAATAATTACCCGGATGTATACGGTTTACCCCTAAAAACCTCCCATATCCGTCCCCATACCGGACCAGAAGCTCTTCACCCGGTTCTATCCCAGCACAAAGGTGTGCAATTGGATACAGAAAATTACTTTGCACAAAAGTTATTTTGGTACTTTGGTAAAATAAAGGCATCGGCAAATTTAGCTACAGTAGGGAAGACGGCAATTTAGATTTTTTTTGTTGTTGTCGTTTTTGCAGATTATTAATAAAATACTGAGTGGTGCGTTAGCGATTTTTACCAGTGTACATTTAAGCACATATAGATTTTTATTATTACCTTATTCTATATATATATTTAAATATAATATAACGCATGTCAAATGATGATAGAATGAATAGTTGAAGTTACATGTATTTAAGCAAGTATTTTGACTGATTTCTTGCTGTTTCGTACCGAAAGGGTCGTGTATCTATCTGTTTATCAATTAAAGATAAAGTGTAAAAATTAATTACATAGATATTTTCTCAAATTTATGTTCTGTATTTTCTCTTGGATGCTATGACTTTTCAAATAAATCTGAGGCAAGTTCAGATGAAATTTCAATAGTTGAATATTTTGTGTCTTATATACGAAAGCCCAGAGGGCTCATTCGAGATTCGAGTTTCGAAATACGAGATTCGATATTCGAGTTTCGAGATTCAAGATCCAAACTAACCAATCAAAAGGCGGATTCAATATTTGATTACTCCCCTTTATTAAGTTTTTACTATAAAGAAATCACTGAATATTTATAACAAATTGGTCATTTGCTTTAATAATAATGCAAGAAAAAATGTTATATGTATCAAAACGAAATAAAAATGAATTTTGGGGTAACGTTTTATAAATATATATAAAATCTTATTTTCCTCATTAAACAAAACAATAGATACGTATATAAAATATTATATGGTACTATCGTTGAATTGCGAAATTAGTAGGTCGGTTAATTATTTAATAAGGACATATGAGGGAGAAATACTAAGGATCGTCTTTGCGCTGCACAGTAATTTAATAAAGGATACATTTAATTACATTAATAGGTGCATTTGTGCAGTTAGACTGATCTACAATTTGATAGGAAATAAAATAAAATTCCAGTTTGTATTGTATACATAATTTTTAATTAATTAATAAATTTTTAATAAAAATTTTAATTAATTAATAATTAAAATATTACCCTTTAAACATCTATAATTTAAATGATAACATGTTGAAGGAAAATCTTGTAAAGTACTTTGTAATCCTGACAATGCAGTTCATTCTAGAAGGCTATGCGAATTTTTACATGAATGTTTTGAATTGCGTTCTAAAAAAGAGCGCAATAATATATATTTAATGCATTAATTAGTTCATCTCTGTCCATATTATACTGTTTATAATATTTGCATAATGATTATGTATAACTTCAAGTTGTAAACGTAGTTGACTTCACCGATTTGTACACTTGCATGTATGTATGTACTTTAGTATGTGTTTTAGTAATCCGAAAACACACAGTATTTTTTTTTTCATTTTGTATGTAACATGGTTGTATGCCAACATGTTTGGTGAATCAATCAATAAATAAATAAATAAATAAAATTAATTAATTCAAGTATTCAAAGCCTTAGACCAAGATAAGTAATTGGAAACTTAATTTTTATGTATTTCTCCTATTGGGAAACAGTTGGTGTATATTCCCTTCTGCTAATGTGTAGTCACAGATTTTACCAAAAGCGCATCATTGCCGAATTGCGGATAGGCAAGGAGGGAGTCGCCCCCTCTCAATGGGGGGGGGGGGTCGTGTCGGAGGACCACTTTCTGCGACCTTGGATACATTTATCATTGTCATTTTCTCCAGTTAATATAATTATAAATCATTTAAACATATTTTTTATGATACAGAAATTGAAATCTTCATGACCACTCTGAAAAAAATTATGAAATTTTAAAATCCTTACACAGTGCTCGGAAATTATGGAAACTTCTTTACTGAATAATATATATAATTTTTAAAATGTTTTATGTTTTACTTCCTACTATTCCAAACATATTTCCTAACTTCTATTCCTTGTCCTAATCGTAGACTCCTGCTGCTGTCATTTTTAATAGTCTGTTATCAACTTCAAGATAACATTTCAATTCTAGATTTAACCAGCTATAAAAATCAAAAGTTTTGTATATTGTAAAAATTGGATATGCATAAAAGTGTGGATTGCTAAAAATACTTTTATCGCATTTGATGAAAAAATATTCTTGTAACTGGTAAATAAATAAGATTTATGATCAACTTTCTCCCATTTTTCAACCAAATACATGTATAAATAAATATATATTTTTTTTAACATCAAGAAAATGATGTGTAGCTACAGCCCTATTGCCTATGTGGAATATACGCCATTAAGAAAGCGAACGCTAGTTTTCTTTATCTCTACTACGATATCTTTCAAGATTTCTTGTGTACACTAAAAAGGCACACATAAACAAAATAATTTTAATACGAACCCCTTTGGGAGTCCTAAAGGTGTATAGAGGGTCCATTGTTTTGTAAAAATAATTAATTTTTTATCATTATTAAACATTTTTATATCTTTTTTTTTCTCTACGGCCATTATATCTTGTATTGAAACTTGTGTATTGATTGGTTATGTGTCTTGCGAGATCCGAGCGGTTTCCTTATAAATAATTATCGAATATATAATTATTTTGCACATGCATCGCATGATTGACACTGAATTTTGATAACCGAACATTTGTCTACCGTTGAAATAAAATAACCAGCATAGCCATAGGACCCTGGGCACGTGCCCCCCCCCCCCATATTCCCCTTATATTTTTTACCGATATAATATACTATAGAAAACATAGCAACTTTATGCTTGTGTCCTTTCAAAAATAACGTCTTATAACCGTGATAACCCTCCTTTTTTTTGGGGGGGGGGGTCTTTACATTACATTTTTATTATTTTCTACGGACCTGAACAAGCAGAAATCATTATCTTCATTAAGCATGTATATTTCAGCCATCCGCACTTAAGGGGCTGTCTCTTGGTTTTACAAACTAGGTCACTGGTCACTTTTTAATACCTTGTCACAAACCATATCCACTTGAAACCCGTATTGGTCACTGGTCACTTTCTAATACCTTGTCACAAACTATATCGACTTTGAAACCCGTATTTTTTTTTTATCACTAATCGCTAGTCACTTGTTTAATTGCACTCTAGTAATTCTCATCGACTACAATACCCCCCCCCCTTTTGCTCTTTGAATCCGATTAACAATATTTATTATTATAACCTCAAATCTGTAAACAAACTAATAATACGATATAAATATTCTTGATATAAATCTATTATAATATCTAAGAAGTTATTATATAAATTAAAGCATATTTTGCAGACCAAAAACCCAATCTTTTTTTCTAATTTCGTTCTGATATATATAACACTCTTTCTTGTATTGTGATATAATCAAATGATCTCTTCAGTTTGAATATATTCAACTATTTCTTGAAGGTCAAAACTTAGCAAAGGGGAGTAATTGAATCTTAAACCGCCTTTTGATTGGTTAGTTTGGATTAGTTTGATTGGTTAGTTTGGATCTTGAATCTCGAATCTCGAATTTCGAATCTTGAATTTCGAAACTCGAATCTCGAATGAGCCTTCTGGGCTTTCGTACTTATAAGCGTAATAAACCATACATACAAAATCTACGCTAAGCTATGGTCGATACGATAACCTTGTCAGAAAATACAATGTTTCATTAAGTCAAATGCTGACTGACTTTTTTCATACTAATTGTTAGGCCATTATTTACACATTGAATTGTCGACGGATTTTTTCCGTTTTTTGCCGATCATGATAAGGGACAAACGGCGGGTGTGACCGGTCGGCAGGGGATGATCACTCCTCCATGGCACCTGATCCCACCTCTGATGTCTTAGAGGCATACGCTTGCTCTGCTTCTGTTTTGTAATGTTTAATGGACTTTTAAGCTCGAATACTGTTCGTTATCTCCACATATTTCATTATATATTCTTTAAATTAAGTTAATGTTACGTTTCTACAACTTTCGTCACACTCATTATTTTGTGTAAAATTGTCGTACATAAGGTGCCTAGATATCGAGCATCTTTAACATAATCCCCCAACGTGTTCATGTTTTTCTTCACCCTACGACTATAGTCCTGCTGGACACGTCGTTACTGGTGACGTAAATATAGTTAATAATGAGGACCTTAAATCACTTACTTTAAGAAGACAAAAGTTTAGGGAACCCCGATCTTTCACCTGGCGTCATATTTACCTAAATGTTATGATTCAGTAGATTACACCCGACGATGGGCAAAATATGAAAAAGAAGACCTTGACACTTTGTCAGAATGGATTAAATGTATCAGATGGATGTTGAAGTCGCGCATCAAGTGATTGAGGTTCAATATGAAAACCATCTATCCTTTTGTCTTCGACAATGCAGAAGTGAAAACAAGAATTAGATAGATTACACGATCAGAATGTACTGCGCAGGTAGGTTAAGGCTTCCCGTAGAATATCACAGTGCACTCTATGCCTTCACATCTCTGAACTACCAAAATATGACGTCATAATGGAAAATGACGTCAAGTCACTGCAAACTTGAGGTGTCATGACGGGGAGAGTGTCATGAACTTTACACTTTATTTTAAACTGCTTGTAAAATGCTAGATAGCTATTGCAAAATTCACGGGTCGTTAGAGGTTTTTTAAGTCTTATATGTCCGAATATTTTAAAATAACATTGCTTACCTACTCTTGATTGAAATTCAGCATGTTCAAAATGCTTATGAAAAATGTACTTTTGAAATGTACTCTGTTTTATACCCGTGGATGGAGGTAGAATTTATTTTGTGTGTATAAAAGAGTCTGGCGCAGGTGATTAATGAGGATTAATCTGAGAATTTTTGTGGAAATCTGTAAGAGGAAGTTGTTCTCTAACTGAATAATGTGTGTTGGCTTTGTTTTAATACAGATCACGATATTGTGTGGAAAATATCCTCAAATTTGTAGGTAAGTTGAATTTCTCAGGAAATATTTTGTACACAAGTAATACTCTGACTTTTCCCAAGCACATTTCGGATACACAAGGATACGATGAGTTTATTTATATAACAAAATGTTAATAATTATTGTGTTAATCAGCTGCGCCGAAGCGATTTATATGAAACACTTCAAAAAATTATAAATGACCGTCACGTGATCAACAGTCATGTGAGATCATAACAAGTATGTTAATATATAACCAAGGAAACCCTCTATATAAATTGGAAGTACTGAAGTTCAATACTTATAAATTAAAACCAAAATCGACCTCGCAATGACATATTGTGTTTTGAGCGCATTTTAAAGCTTCGGGAAGCCTTAACATAGTTGCGTGGTTCCCGCTGTCAAACAGGTAACAACATAGTCTTTGTATGTGAGGGTCATTATTTGAATTGTATTTTAGAGGAAGTAAGATTTAATTCTGCAAGTGGTAGTCCAACTTATACCAAAGCTCCTTTTCGAAGGAGGAAATTCTTCAAAAAATATGTTAGTTTTAAATATTTTAAATATTCCAAACAATCAAAATGAATTTGAATTACTATACCTATACTGGATTCCAAGACTCCAGAAAAAAAAATCCTTACCAACAAAAATACTTAGCGGGTTCTAGTAAATGTTCTACCAAGCCTCTTTCTTTACTCTTCACTAAAATATTAACAACAGTGAAGGAAAAACTTTAGGAGTACTGTACAACAGTATATTCGAGAAGTGGTGTAATTCAGATGTGGATACTTAAAAACTCCAAGGAACTTTTTAAAAATTTGAAATTACAAAATTTTACCATAAACAGTAACACTAAAATGTACGATTTTTCAACACTTTATACATGTACAACCATTCCCCAAGATAAATTAAAGTCCAGGCTATTTGACATCATAGACAGTTGCTTTTTCAATGAAAACGGAACTCGTAAATTTACTTATACCTTTTCATCGGATATTTACAGAATTATTTTTTTAAAACATTGTGCTTGTACACACAAGTACTCTGAAGTTGCTATTAAAAAGATGCTTGAGTTTGTGATTGACAATATCTATGTAGTTTTTGGAGATCAAGTCTCCCAACAATCTATTGGAATTCCCATGGGTACCAATTGTCCCCCCCCCCACACACACACACACACCTCCCCTCTTATTGGCAGACCTATTTTTGTATTCACTTGGAGCAGAATTTATTCAAAAACTTTTACATGAGAAGAATACACTTGCTCTGGCCTTCAACTCGACATTTAGGTATATCGACGACATATTATCAGTTAACAATAGTTACTTCCATTCATGTGTCGACTTGATATATCCCAGTGAGCTTGAAATAAAAGACACCACAGAGTCTGACACATCTGTTTCATATTTGGATATTTTACTAGAAAAGACTTTAATGGTAACCTAACAACAAAGCCTCATGATAAACGTGATGACTTCAATTTTTCAATCCTCAAATTCCCTTACTTTTGTAGCAATATACCCTTATCACCTGCTTATTGGATTTTTGTCTCCCAGTTGATTCGATACGATTTGTTTAGATATTTTTTTTTCTTTTTGTTGCTAATTTTTTAATTTATTATTCTTTTTGTCACTTTATTGTGCCTTTTTTATGATCTAGAACTGTAAAATCTCGGCGGAAAACTCATGTTCATCTAATACTAGAGACTTTAATGGCAGCCGCCCCCCCCCCCGCCCCCCCCCCCCCCCTAAAAAAGGTTACACGGTTCAGATGAGATTATTTGTTTGTATGTGTTTGTTTCAGAAGTTTTATTGTGCCATTTTATGATCGATAATTGAGCAATTTTAGAGGAAACCGGCCCCACAGTTCCCTAACGAGAGAGAGAGAGAGAGAGAGAGAGAGAATGTCCAACAATATATTATTTCACATAAATATTAAATCAAGCCCTTCGTCTAAAATACTTTCAGTCCTTTTTTTTTTTTTTTTTTTTCCCCCTTTTACAAATGATAATTATAATCCTCTTTTGGAGCATTTTGGAAGAGCAGATTCGATTGCATCTTTCAATGGTCCTCGCACAAATGGCCCGAAGAACTTTATAAGGAAGTCATCCTCTCTAGCCACCACTTATACACTTATCACAGGAATTAAGCAGATAAACTAGACTGGCTTAAGAAAAACTGCATTTATAACGCAAATAAAATATATCGCTAATTTAAATTAAATAATATTATATTATATTATATAATTTTAAGCCAGTGATCATTTCTGCACTGAACTCCGTTTTCCCTTAAACGGAAGGAAGCCCCCTCCTTTCTTATCTGCTGAAAATGTGACTTCCTTAGACATGGCGCTTTTCCTTCCAGGGAAAGCAAGCTCACAGAGCAATCAACTTCACGCCGTCTTTACAGTTTCCTTATAAAGCAATTCGCATCCACCAAATTTTATCAGGGCACAGGACTTGCATATGAAGGAAAGTTAAAACTGTTAGACAGTCATTATATTCTCCATGATAAATAAGTACCGGTTCTTAGGAATAGAGGGATTAATTATTTGAAAATAATCGACAATGTGTTTATACCTGCTTAATTATACATGTAGACGATGATTTTTGCTTAAATTAAAAGATAATTAAAACCTGACCTATTTGTTTCAGCTATGCAGGTGCTAGTACAATACCAGAAGTGAATTTGAATTTGCAATGTGGTTGGGTGGGGTGGGGTCCAATATTTTTTTTTTATGAATATATAATTGTCAGGATGAAGATTTCCACAAAGGATAAAGCTGTTCAAACGTATAATTTAGAGAGCAGGTTTAATTGGGGGGGGGGGGGGGCTGCTACTTTCTCTATAAAGCACACCTTCTCCCGGTGTGACATATTTTTTTTATATTGAAAAGAAATGACATCTGAAGCATTGTCACAAATACACTTTTAGATAACACTCAATTTCGCCTTATCTCAGTTTTCCGTGAAATACTTCGTCGAAAGCCACGGCCAAAATGTACGACCCTCTCACATTCTGGAGAGAGCTATGTGCGGACCGTGGCATGAGACGATGAGACGGTGTAATAATGAAGCATTGAAACAATCCCTTTCGCGCCTGCACCGTTTTCCCCTGCTTCGAATATTTATATATGAATAAATAAATACAAAAGCTGCATATTGATGTTAAAAATAAAAAAAATTGTGTGAGTAATTTTATTACTTAGAGAGAGAGAGAGAGAGAGAGAGAGAGAGAGAGAGAGTTACATGTACTGAGTACCATACGTGGCCATATGACTGAATCAACTTTGCACTGCAAAATACAGTAGGTCAACTTACGTGGCGCAGAATTGAAAGAGCATAAGAATAGTCCAGTGCATAATGCACTTGTCATAAATCTGTAGATAGAGGTGAAGCGGATAATACAAACAGCTTTGAAATGTTTATCCCACTGCATGTCTACTTCCTGCTGGCTGAGGGAAAATTATTCGAAAGCACGCCAACTAACACCTTAGAAGTCCCTAATACAATTGTACAATTGTGGTTTGTGGTTTGATCAGTCGATTAAATGACACAATAAAATAGCTTAAATAGAGTTTTTAACCACATACTATATGTTATATCAGTTTTAAGTGTTATTTGAATCAACAGCATATAATTAAATTAATTATATTTCTACGACCTCATCAAAGGTATAGTTGCTTCTACCCTACCCTAAGCCATAAACATGTCTTATTATCTCAATAAATTTAGGAGGCAACACAATTTAGGGTCTAAATAATAAATTTGATTTCAATTTCATCAGAATTCTTTATCTTCTAAAAAAGAGGTTAGATTTGTCTTTAATGGATTCATAATTCATAATTCATAATATTGTAGTATTTTTCATTTTAAGAGTGTGAACTGAGTAAAAGCTTTTATCAAGAGGCCCAATGGCCTAAACGGTCACTTGAGTATAATACAACAATCTAGAGGATCCATAGAGTATAAAATGAACTGAAAGGTGAAGCTTTGTTGCCCAAAAGCAAGAAATTTGGGGTGATCAGATCAACAAAATAATTAGTCTAGTATTCATTAACAGTTCATAAATTAGGTTCTAATCTATTCCCCATTTATCACTATCACCATACAGTATTTTAACAAACTATCAGTGCTTCTGTACTATTAGAATTCCTTGTAGAAATCTTTTACACTGACCTCTCTTGGTCTTTGATGAACATTTAATAAGATAAGTTATTTTTGTCTCATTTTTATTTATCTATTACTTACAAGTCTACCTGATCATTAAAACTATGAAAGTACTTTTTGTATTATACAATAAAAATTCTTGCATAATTCTCTTATTCTATTAACCTTTATAAGTACATTATTTACAGTGATTAATTATCAAAAGTAAATGGCAAAGGGAAATAACTCCCCTCAGTAGAATACAAATTAATAGAGCCATGGCCAGGACCAGAATACTTGACAAAATGGTCCTGATGTTAAAAAATCTGGTAAAAATACCATTCCTTATTAAAACTTTTACTTTTTTTGCCTCTGATATGCCCTGGTGCAGAGAAGAATTTTAAAGAAATAATGCATTTTTACTACAGGTTCACTATATTATCAATAGAGCCCCCCCCCCCACACCCCACCCCCACCGAGAAACACCAGCCTCTCACTCTGGGACCAGAAGTCTGCTCATCATAAGTAATCACTTTGTTTATCTACTTAACTCTAAGTAGCAGACAGGATTATTTAATAGAATTAATGCATTTTCACCATATCATCGAGAGCCCCACCCTTATACCAGCACATCTGTAGAGTCACCCGTGCTTATCATAACTATGTATTCAATTTTGTTTCAATAATACCCAGGAGTAGAGAAGATTTTCAAAGAAATAATGCACTTTCACTATAGGATCTATATAGCCCCGCCTTAGCATCAGAACCCCTGACCCTGGGACCATGAATTTCACAATTTTGGTAGAGTCACTCTTGCTTATCATAACTATGTATTCAATTTGTTTCAATAATACCCAGGATTAGAGAAGATTTTCAAAGAAATAATGCACTTTCACTATATGATCTATATAGTCCCGCCCTAGCACCAGAACCCCTGACCCTGGGGACATGAATTTCACAATTTTGGTAGAGGGCTCAACACTTATTACAATCATGGCAACAGTTTGACTGCTTGATGTCCAGGAGTAAAGAAGAAGATTATTTAGGTTTGCATTAATTTTGGTGGTTTTAGCCCCACCCCTCAGGCCCCAGGGGGCAGGGACCATGAAATTCACAAATTTTGTTTCCCTTTACAAATAGATGACATATGCTAAAATTGGCTGAAATTGGTTCAGCGGTTTCAGAGAAGAAGCTGAAAATGTTCAAATGTTAACACACGACGGACGACGCACGATGACGGACGAAAACAGAGCAATAGGTCACCTGAGTGACTCAGGTGACCTAAAAATCTCTACTTTGTAACAACTATTTTATAGAATGAAAAATCAGCAGTCTACATTTTCCCCCTCTAAATATTGATATATACATGCAAATTAGATACAAGTAGATACCGAAAAATCTGTAATGAGTACTGAACACTGTACTGTTGCCAAATATCAATAAACAATTATAATGCAGGTTACGTCTCTTCATTACACGTCAACATTCATATAGATTATTTGAGGCACGTGGGAAGCAATTTCAGTTGGGCGGGAGGGGGAGGGGGGGGGTCTTGACAAGCAAAACAAAATAGACTGTTTTCTAATGTATATATAGTATATACTCCCAAAATTATACTGAAAGGGCACAACTGGATTAATATAGCTTTGTTTTGTAAAGTAAATTACATACATGTACTGATAAGTTATGTTCTGGTGCCCCCTCCCGGTTCCCACGGGCTTGTATTTAATTTTTTTTTTACATAATGCTATATAGTATGCAAATGAAATTCCACACTTTTGTATAAAATCCAACACCTTAGCTTTACATTTTGACTCGGTTGTGGCAGCAGTATCTATAAAGCATATTTATACTTTTTAATCTGCCTGTTCTATTACATCAACAAATGGTAAGAGAAATATAAATAATATTACGAAATAATGTTGAATTGCGATTTCTTCCCATATATATGCTTTTGAAGAAAAAAAAAAGTCTTTGAAATTGAAAATGTAAAGAAGGGCGTTGATCATGCATTATTTTGCTACTTCGTAAAATTTTCATTTTGCTAACAAGGTCATTATAACAACAATAAAAGTTACGAAATGCTGACATTAAATGAGGTTGTTGAAATTCCTGTAACATCAACCTATCTGTCAGTAGCCTGCTGCGGTTTAAAAATTGATCGTTCTCGGAGCATGCTCTTGAGTATCGAATAAGTTGGGAGATGTAATCACCATGTGGGGGGATATTACTACATAAATAAAGAATGTTGATGATGGAAAAGTTGAAGTCATCTCCGTTGTCACACAATTTAATTGTTAGTTGGCCCTTTTCGTATAGTCAGTAAAACATCCAAATATGAAACAGATGTGGCAGACTCTGTGGTGTTTTTATCTCAAGTTCACTGGGATATATCGAATCGACATATGAAGGAAATGAACTTAATGTTAATTGTTAATTGATAATATATATTGTCGATATATCTAATTGTCGAGTTGAAGGCCACAGCAAGTGTTTTCTTCCTCTCGTCAAGAAGTTTTTAATAAATTCTGCTTCATAGGAATATAAAAACAGGTCAGCTAATAAAGGAGCACAATTAGTGCCAAGCGCAATTCCAACAGATTGTTGGGGACCTGGTCTCCGAAGACTTCTTAAATGTTGTCAATGAGGAACCCCAGCATCCTTTTAATATCAACTTCAGAATATTGTGTAGAATCAGTGCTTTTTAACAAGGTGATTTTGTTGATGACCAATTACAAGATAGGAAAATGTCCGACTTCTATTTTGATTGAAGAAGCAAAGAAATTACGAGTTCAATTTTTATTGAAGAAACAGTTGTCTATGATGTCAAAAAGCCTTCTCTTTATCTTATCGTAAGGATAATTCATATGTTTTGATGATATGGGTTTTGAAAAAAGTTACGATTTAAGTCAAAAAAGAAAAAAAAGGAAACTCTTTCGATATCTTTGAGAATCCACATTTGATTTTCACCACTTCTTGAGCATGTTGATACACAGTACTTCTTGTTTCTGCTTCAAAGCAGTTAAAGTAATGAGCCTTACAATAAAGAATATATTGTTACAAGCTTTGTCAGCTGGAACAATAACATATTTCTCATGTACTTTTTTCTGATTTCTTATCAGTTTTGGTCTAACGAAAACGGAGGGATGGATAGTTTGCATTTGTCCTTTAATTTTCTAATGCGATTCTTAATATATACGCTTTTTATCCATTCTGACTAAGAGTCGAGGGGTTCCATTTCATATTTGTCCCATCTTCGACAGGATTCATACTGACAACATAAAAACAAATGGTAAGTCATTCAAAGTTTAATAATAAGCGTTGATAATGAATAATTGTAGTCATAATTAAAATCTGACATTATCATGTAATATATTTACAGAAAACGTAAGTATTGATATTACAACAGACGATTTTATGTACACAAAAAAATATATCTCGCTTTTTCCTCATATTACATTTGTAGGAGTGTCAATCAAATCACTACTTTAATGAATTAAATACTAAGGATGTGCTTTTCAAAATATATTCAATGAATAAGGATATAAATGAAATATAAAAATACAAATTATTGTATGAAATATATATATTCTATATAATTAAAGGAAAGCAATGTTAATAATGGGATGTTTCTGTATTTAGACAAATACAAAATTGAATTCTTCAACCATCTCTCATCCTCACCAATATATTCTCAGAAAAATGTTTTTTTTTCTGATATTTATGAGGCTAATTATATAGAGAACTTGTAATCCTTTTCACTGAAATTAGAGGAATTGTTCCCATAACTGCTGGCCAAACTAAGAGATTGAAATTACTCTACAGTCTCCTTTCCAATTTCCCACATCCAGAACGGTCCTTAAATTTTCACATTGTAATTTGCTTTTTTGTTGCCATGAAGCACCATTGCAGCTTTAGATTTAACGAGGAAAATATTTAAAATGTAAAAATGTCACAGAGTAATTTTCTTTGAAGGCGGTATAAAATGAATGATCTTCAGCACGAACCAAGATGGAGGCATCTATCCATGTGCACATTTGATATAAACTCCACTTAAAAAAAAACCCAATTTGATAATATTTTAAAACTCAGTTATCAATATATTTCTTTCATACATAAATGTTTCAAAATCATTTTTTGAATATGAAATTGATGTTGTAAAATCATAGAAAAAAATTGTTTTCCATGATTTACCTCTGAAGTAGTGCCTACATAATTATATTAAATCTAATTAACTAAAGACTATGAAGACTAAAATCAGAAAAAAAGAAATCAATATTCAGGTACTCACCTTCGATAGCAAATGATGACACTAATTACTATGATGGCAAGAACAAAAACAACTGGAGCCACAATAGATACAGCTAAAACGGTAAACTGACTTACAGCATTCGATATCGCCGACTTTGGATACTTTGTTGTCGTAGCACAACCTGAAACAAGTCACACTAGTATCTACATTTAATATGTTTCTGGTACGCAAAAACGTCAGAATAAAAACTTGAAAAATTGTGTAGATGATTTTTTTAAGGACCCTCTATACACTGACGGAAAATGTTTTTTTAGACTTTAAAATTATATAGCTTAAAGGAGGATATTTTAGGAATGACTCTAATACTTGGCCAAATTATTCGAGTATAACCTGGTTTGGGTCAGTTTACGCTTTATAATCCGCGAAGCTGATTATAAAACAGCGTAAACTGACCCAAACCAGGTTATACTCGAATAATTTGGCCAAGAATTAGAGGCATTCCTTATAATCTAATTTTAAAATCATTAAATAACTATGGGTGTAAAATTTCGTTTGTTTTTATTATTTCAAATTTGCCGCTCAATAATACAACCTTAGTAACGGAAGTGATGGGAAGCGAGGGGAGGTAAAAACTGATACATAGGCCTAGCAGCCTTGTTGTTTGTTTACATGTGGTAAGATCGAATTATTGTTTCAAGTTAATGGTACATTTATTAAATCTGGAATTTTCCATGAATCTCGAGGACTGGAAATGAGAGGATTGTATGGATACAGATGATTCAGCTGGTTGTCAGGTAGGTGTGTCCCCATACCAAACCAGGTTATACAGAAATAATTTGTGTTCCTTTTTGGATATTAACCAATCAGAGGCTAGAATAAAAACAAAATTAAATTATTTTGAAATTAACTAACTCATTTTTAATGTAGGGAGCCTACCTTTTTTATCCAGGAAAAATCTTCAAAGACAATGAAGTAATAATCTTGAAAAATTGATTTTTCTTTTTCAAATGGAGAAAATCCAAGCAAATTAAGTTTCCAACTACTCTATCTTGGTCTAATATAATGTGTAGAATACTTCGATTTATTTTGAATTATGTCATAGAATGCAGATTATAATTTATTTTTGTGTGTGTCAAATTATGGGTCTGTCTAATTACACAAAAGTACCCTAAAATTAGGGTGCAGTGTAGAGAGGGTCCTTAAATATGTTTTTATAAAATAAACTTAAAATTCTTACATGTTGAAAAAGAAGTTAAAACTTCAGTAAAATTTGTTTGTCGTGAGAATCCTTTTGAGATATGAGAAGTTGTTTTTATTGTTTCTTTCTTCATTGGTGCCTTTGTTGTTTTCGGTTCGACAACTGTCCTGACTGTTTCTTTATTCATTGATGCATTTGTTGTTGGTTCTATTTCTGCCTTTATTGTTTCTTTCTTCATTGGTGCATTTGTTATTTTCGTCGATTCTATAGTCGGTGCCTTTGTTATTGTCTGATATACTTCTTTCTTAGCTGTTTCTTTCTTTATTTGTGCATGTCTTGAAGTCGTTCCTACAATTGTCTCTGTTGTTTCTTTTTTCGTTTCCTTCATAGTTGTTGTTTTCTTCATAGATGCCTTTGTTGTTGTATGTTCTATTTCTGTTTTTGTTGTCTCTTTCATCGGTTCCTTTGTTGTTTTCGGTTCGACAGTTGTCTTTTTTGTTTCATTATTCATTAATTCCTTGGTCGATGCTGGTTCTCTCTCTGTATTTCTCGTTGTTTTCTCTATTGGTGCCTTTGTTGTTTTTATTTCAACAGTTGTATCTTTTGGTTCCTTATTCATTGGCGCCTTAGTTGTTGTTGGTTCTATTTCTATTTTTGTAGTTTTTTTCTTCATTGGTTCCTTTGTTGTTGTTGGTTTTAAACCAATCTCTGTTGTTTCTTTTTTCACGTCCGTTGGCGCTTTTGTTGTCAATGGTTGTGTTGTTGTTTTTGTTGTTGGTAATTTAATTTCAGTTGTACTTGTTTCGGAAGATGCTGTTGACACAGGTGTTTCGGATGACTTTGTAAGTTCGGTTGTGATTTTTTGGGATTTTGTTGACTCGTTGGCTGTTGTGGATATAAACGATTCCGTCGTCGCAATCGTAGATTCACTAGTTGTAAACTCTGTACTTGTTCGTTTTGGTGTTATACTACAGCCTAGAATACGTTTGTGTACACATTGATTATTGATTTCTTTTTCATCAATTAATGCTTCTTTTGAAAATATACATGTAGTGTCATGAGATAAAACAATAAGCCAATGTACATTTGAAACCAACAGGTTTTGACGGAGTTTTAAAAACTTCTCAGACTTTCTTAATTTGATTTGACTAGAACATTTTTGTTGCCCTCCAAAAAACCAATGAACGAATAACATCACTATTAAGGGGAGTGTACTTCAAAATGAAATTCTTGCGCATGTAATGAAAAAGTGAGTACATTCATCATATAGCTGTATAAACTTTCTAATCTCAATGGAAATGACCAAAAACATTGCCCGTTAGTACTAAACGTGATATGAAAGATTTACATGACACCGTCAGTGCTTAGTAAACAAAGTGGTGCAGGGCGTAATGTGTGCACAGGTAGTTAAATCTATTGAATGCCGAATATGCATATGAGATCAACTATGATCGGCCGAAACCGATTACAACAATTATCAAATTTTCGGGACATAGAAGATTTTAAGAAGTCATAAAAACAAAACAGGTGGAAACAAAAACATCTAGCACTACAACTAAGCTTAATACGTTTTCTCTAAAATCGCGGCGTGCACAGGATTTCGTTCTTACGTCGCGGGTTCGAATCCATTGTGTGACAAGGGGGAAGGGGGGTTTCTCTGGATGAAACCATATAAAAGCGAGGTCCCGAATTGCATGAAAATGCTTGCAAAGAAAAAGATACCTCACTACTCAAAGGCCTTAAATGCCGAGTACAGGTCAAATTTGTAGCCCTCCACCGGTAAGTGGCGGGGTCACAATATGAGTGAAAAGGGACATTAAACAACCAATCAAAGAAACAAACAAACTCACTTCCATTCTCAGTGACCGTGTAGTGTTAAGTGGTGTCGCGAGAATTCCTTCGGTAAAGCAAGTTTTTCTGACTTGCCTAGTTATTAATATAAGGTTAAGCGTTTATTAAAATCAATTAAACCGATCTGTCAGATGACAAGAAGTGCATTTGATTTTTAAAAGTGTGATGTATTTTACAACATGATCAACCTAGCCCAACCCTAACTTTTTAACACAAGAAAAAGGAGGCTAAGATTTCAAAATTTCGTTGAAGGTTAAAAACAATACTCATTGTAATCATTTAATCAGTTTACCTGATACCCGTCAATGGGCAAAGAAAAATGATATTGAAATTGAAGGTTATTTTTCGTTATACTAGTTTGACCAATTTAGCAACACCCAGTAGTCTGAACCAAGTGTCAGAGGGCTATGAGTTTTAACAATTTTGGTAGAGGATTGCGTTTTTTAATCATTTATGCATTTTCAAAATATAACCAACTTCGCCCCACCCTAGGGCCTGAATACTAAAGCCAGGGGACAAGGATTTCAGGATTTTTGCAACGCGAAATGTAATAATAACGCAAAATATAATAAACTGGGATTATCATTTTTGCGTTATTACATTTAGCGTCGTAATAACCGCAGAATGTAATAACGCAAAATGTAATAAGAAACTTTTTTTTTTGGATCATTATACTTTTTGTTATTATATTTTGCGTCGATATTAAGCAAAATGCAACAATGCAAAATGTAAAAACACACTTTTTCGGTCAGTTAGGTTGAGAATAATAATCACACGAATGATTATATATTGCTTCATTATTAGCCGATTCCTGATCTACGAAATAATGCAAGTTCCATTTCAAGGGATAAGATATAATGTGCCGATTGTTATAATAATATAACATAATATAATATAATAATATTATAATATGACAATTTTATTATTATTACTATTATTATTATTATTATTATTATTTTTTTTTTTTTGAAATGCAAAAGGACATGCCCATGTCTTGTGTTTACGTATATTCGATAAACTAGTATTTTGTTCGCCATCAAAATCATTAATTAAATTCCACCTATTTTACATCATCTTTGCGTTCAGTACCACAAGTATGCAAAGGATATACAATTTTTATGATAGGAGTGCGTGTAATGCAAAAATGTAGTAGGAAACAAAAACTTCAAATTCTATGGGACAAAGCTTTATTATATACATGAACAAAGGAAAATTATATAAAGGACCTTAAAGGTGCTTGGACACAGATTTGAAGTTAATATTTTCTCAGATTTTCTGTATAATTTCATGACTTATATGTTGCTATAGCATTTCATACTAAAATATAATAAAAATCTTATTTCATCTCGAAGTTATTGAAACTTCAAATTTCTGGACGCGTTTGATTGACACATCCTTGCACTTTCACAATTTTTAATTTTATTCTTAATACTTAAGAAAAGTGGCAGTTTTGTTGTGTATTAATGAAAAGTATTATAACTATAATCCAGAAAATTCAGAGTTGAAATGTTCGAAAGGAAACCCACGCACAGTATTGTCAGTCCGTGCTCAGTGGTGTGTGCAGACTTTAACAATTGAACACACCCGGTGAATCGTAAACATTAACAATAACAGAGCTCGTGCCCTGTTTACAGAAACAGTTTACGTTTCACGGGTGTATTCAATTTGTTAAACTCTGTACACAACACTGAGCACGGGCTGACGATATTAGTGAGGGGGTTAGCTTTCGCACATTTCTACTCTGAATTTTCTGGATTATAGATGTAATGTTTTTCATTAATACAAAACAAAATCGCTTCTTTTCTTAAATACTAAGGATAAAGATAAAATTTGTGAAAGTACAAGGATGTGTTAATCAAACGCGTCCAGGAATTCGTAGTTCCAATAATTTCCAGATAAAATAAGTTTTTAATTATATTTTCGTGTGAAATGCTATTGCAATATATAAGTCGTGATATTATACAGAAATTTTGAGAAAATATTAACTTCAAATCTGTGTCTAAGCACCTTTAAAAGCATTTCAGACTCCTAACCGACTCCACTTCGGCACAATATCTATTCATATTTTATAATATTAAAGATATGTTGAAATCAAATTTATGATGTTTTGCGTTGAACAGTATCGGAAAAAATATATAATGTTTTGTGTTATTACATTTTATTTTATTACATTTTGCGTTGCCTTCAAGGCAAGAATTAGATAACGCAAAATGTAATAATCAAAAAGTAAATTATTAAATCCTGCGTTAATCTCGACGCAAAAAGGAATAGCGTAAAATGTAATTATCCTAAAAAGTCTGTTATTACATTATGCGATATTACGTTCCGCGTTGATTTTGATGCAAAATGTATAAAAATGTAATAATCCCAGTTTATTACATTTTGCGTTGTTATTACATTTAGCGTTGTAACAGTGCTCATTCAAATCCTTTAATTTGGTTTCCCAGTAGGGTGATCAAGCTTAGTCTAACGCGCTTCATGACGTGTACGTATACAGGCTTGCTTAGAGCGATGTTGTTGTTTTTTTTTAAGACTCAGTATTTTGTTTTCTAATCTGACGTTCTTAGTCAAGTTAACTTTTAAACTAATTGTTCAAAATTACATGATTTATGAAGTATTCAGAAGTTTGGGAACAAGTAGAATCCTTACACCAACCATGTAAACATTAAACGTTAAATCAATTAAAATTTTACAAATAAAAAATATTTTCCTTACAACTACTTCTTTGAAATTTGATTTGGCTAAGTAAAATAAAATGGTTTTTTTATATTTCAAAAATGTTAACCTGGTCTACGTCTCATTGAAAGCCAACTTGCAAAATGATAGTGTATAAATTATTTTTACATCCACAATGGTAGTATAAACAGCCGAAACTTTTGATGGTATTAATTTAAGACCATGGATTTCTTTTTTTAAACAACGTTTTGGTAATGCTTTCTAGTAGAAATAGTTACAGTACATTTTATGAAAACACAGTTAGTATCATTTTGAGATCACAGTGAATCATACAAAGATACATCTCTGTAAAGTAAATCATATTTGGTACCAATTTTGATGCACCAGATGCGCATTTCGACAATTTATGTCTCTTCAGTGATGCTCATGCTGATACGATGGAAATCCAAAACAAAATATTTAAAAAAGATTTTGAAGAGCTAAAAAATGTGCCAAAGACTGGAGCCAAATACGTCGAAGGATCAGAGCTTTGCATGAAAGAGATAATCCTAAATTTTGAAAAAAATTTCTAAATTTTACCACAGGAATTTAATATATATCCGTATTTTCAAGCAAGTACCAAAGTACTTAGCTACTGTGCTGTAGAGACCCTCGGAGACTAACAGTCCACCAGCAGAGGCCTCGACCAAGGGGGTCATAATGTAAATCATATACGGTACCAATTTTGATGCACCAGATGTGCATTTCGACAATTTATGTCTCTTCAGTGATGCTCATGCCGAAACGTTGGAAAACAAAAATATTTTTAACAACCTGAACACTTTTTTATGTACAGTAAATAAACATTTTAATGGGTACATTTGTAAGCTCTCTAGTTATCTATCCAAAGGTTTTTAACCATTGGTCTACGTTCCAGCAGCTAGCAGGGGATATGAAATTTTCAGTTTTAATCCACTTTACCTTTGGATTGTTTTATCGAAAATTTGATGAAATTTGTTCAGCAGTTCTAAAAATATGTAAATGATTTTTTTTTTTTTTTTTTTTTTTTTTTTTTTTAACTTACGACCGTTTCACGGCAAAAGACATTTGACGTACAACAAAGGACAAAACAGATTGGAATAGTTAACCTTAGTGACTCGGTGATCAAAAAGAATGTATATATTAAGAATATTGCTAAGATGGTTGCTAAACAAAACAATGTCTGATTCATTGTTGTAAGAAGAAACCGTGGATAAAGGAAGCTTGATAACACTCTAATGATATTATTTCTTTTCTTTCAGTAGATAATATTCATCGAGGTTGGGTTAAGAAAATATTATTGAAAGACTATTTAAAGTGGCAGATTCGCTACCTTATTAGCAAAGCAAGCAGTACGCTTTGTAGCCAATTTAATCAATTTTTGTTAAACTAAAATGCGAAATCAAATCCAAGCATAAATAATAGAATGCAGCTATGACAATCGATAACAAGTATTTATATACCTGTATTTCTTGTCATGAAAAGGAATATATTGAACATTCGATAACGATTTAGACGAAATCTGACAAATTTGTTCATACATCCTCACAGATAAAACTAGATTACTGTGCACTTAGAACGTCATTTTACAACAATTTTGTGCTTGTGAAAGACTGCGCTGAGTAAACATATATTTTTAAAATCGAGAATGTAAATTCCTTTGTTTAACGCAGCAATTTAGATAAATGTTCATAATGCTCTTAAAAAACGACAAATAACTTCATATTATAAATAAAATAAATGTATAAACTGATGATCCTCGTACCTGATTCTATTGACCAGTCATTTTTATTTAATGCAGGATTACACATATTACATCCTATAAGCGTGTCACGTTCCCCTTGAAGGACACATCTTCCATTTATGAAGCAATAAGTGTCTGCAACTAGAAATTAAATAGACATAAATGGTGTACCATGCATTCAAATGTTTGCTTTTCCCCCTTATTTTGCATACTTTATCAAACAAACCATAGAAAAGACAAGATCAAATAGTAATTGTTTTAGATTTCAATAAGTCAAATCTTGACAGAACCATCTGTCTATATGTTTTATAAGTTCAAATGACTATATTATCGTAATCTCGTCCCTGCCACTTATCCAGTTAAAACACAGTGAAAAAATTTAAAAATATATTTGAATTTAATTCGAAACTTGAATTCATGAAAATAAAGTTAATATCTTATAGTCTTGCATTTCTCTGATAAAGAAATTACTGGTTAATTAAGGGGCTTATATGGTAAATTTACATTTGGTCGCGTTGTTATTTGTTTAAGCATGAATTTCCAAGTCACCAATTTATTTATAATCGTATAAAACTCCAAAACCTGAACAGTTTTTTTTTAAATGTACATCATCATCTATCAGAAATAGTTCTCAAGGCAACATCTGCAATTTAAACACCTTACAATTAAAACACAGAAATAAATCTACGACTTGACGTAGAAACTCACAAAATCTTTACATCAGTATACCTTAATATCAGGAGAAATGGTCATCACATCCCCTTCACATTATTCATGCATAGAAGAAATTTTATTATTAGAAAATTTAAAACTTTTACAAGGCATCAATATTTCAATCGTCTATTAAATTTATATCAGTCTACATTTATTATTCCTGAAAAATTGACTATCCTTGTCTTTGTTCAAAGTAGCAAAATTTGTAGATTAAATCAGACTCCTGCATCAGAGACCATCAGATCTGCAATGTCATGTCAGGAGTTTTTTCTACACAAAAGAACACTCGAAGACAAGTTTCTTAATTGGATGCATCGCTGGAACTGTAATTATTGGACACCTAACAAATCAAATACAAACGTATGGGTGTACAACATAACTTTGTGTTCAAGTAGTTTTTTTGCATAAAGCATTTGCGCAATGATATTTGACATGTAATGATTACTTCACAACATAGAATGTTGAAGGTGAAGATAACAAACAGTGATCAATCGCATAAATCAAGTAAACAAAAACGAATCGTGAACAGGGCAAAAGATGAATACCACTGGTGGGATAAGGTGCATAGAAGGAGTAAGCAACCCCTGTTGTTCGGTCACACCAGCCATGAGCTCTATGTATTGATCAAGTATCTGGGGAACTCCGTAGTCAAATAAAGTATAAAAGCAATGACCTAACAAATCGTATTAAACATGTCATAAAAAATACGACCCAACTATGACTTGTATTTTCAAACAAAGTCATTTAAACGACCGTAGCTTTTGGGAAAAGATGACTTTCAAAGGGATTTTGGTACCTTTGTGAAATCAACTTATTTGTCAGGAGCTTGCCTCGGTTAAAAACTTGATCGTATTCAGAACATGCTCTTGCGTACTAGTATATAATTATAATCAGTTGGGAGACATAAACACCATATGCAGGTGATGTTAAAAATATTACAACATAAATAATGGAAGTTGACAGCGGAAGAGAGTTTGTTATCCTGTTTCTTATTATGATTGTCATACAACTGTTGTTAGCTGGTCCTTAATCTCTATAGTCAGTAAAACATCCAAATATGAAAAAGGTGTGGTGAGCTCTGTAGTGTTTTTTCTATTTTGATTTTACCGGGATATGTCTAGCTGATATATAAATGAATGAAGCTATTAATAATTGATAAAACGTTGTCAATATACTTGTATCTAAAGGTCAAAGTGAAGGCCACAGCAAGTTTCCTTCTTCTCATGTAAAAGTCTTTGAATAAAACTCGCTTCATAGGATATAGAATAAGACCCGCTAATACAGGGGTATGCTTAGTCCCCGTCGGATTTCCAACTGATTATTAGACCTGGTCTCAAAAGACTACTTAGATATTGTCAATGAAGAAATTCCAACAACTTTTTAATATAAACTTTGGACTACTTACGTGTAGAATCATAATGATTTTTTACAAAGTAGTTTTGGAGAAAACCAATCAAAAGATGTAAAAATTTGTCAATCCCATTCTTTTTGAGGAAGCATTTGTCTAAATGTCAAAAATTTTCTCTTTAATTTATCGTGAGAATGCTTTTTAAAGAGTATAGTTGCACAATAGATCTGAAGGTTCTCGTAGTAATTAATATTTTGGTGTGAAGTAAGGAAAGGGGTTTGGTTAAATATTTACTGGACCCTGCAATACTAGTATATCTTTGCTAGTAAAATTTTCATGAAGTTTTGGAATCCAGTATAGGTACGATAACTCGAACTCACTTCCATTCTCTGGAATGTTAAATGTATTTAAAACTGAAAGGTGACTTTGAAGAATTGTATCTTTTAAGAATAGCCTGAATTACCACATGTGGAATTAAAACCGAGTTCATCTGAAATGTAATTGAAATATTTAGTCTAACAAAGACTATATTGTTACAAGCCTTGTCAGCAGGAACCAAAATATATTTTCCTTGTCATTCTTTTATCATTTCCTGTCCATTGAAAACGGAAGGAGAAATACTTTGCATTGTGATCTGTAATTTCTAATGCAATTCTGTCGCCAGTTGAAAGATCTGAGCTCCCTGAATTTAGGACCTTTGGATTTAAATGATAGCTTTCAGGTAGACATTATGAACTGTACCTAAATAACCAGAAATGATGTGTTGAGCTGGATTTTATTTGACAGAAGAGGAAACACAAAAACATTTAAGAGGATTTTGTCTTAGATGCTCAATATCTACTCACTGTAGAGTTTTATTATAAATGAAAAATTAAGATGCAACAGTTGGGGAATACATGTATCTGTAGGAAATACAAATTGTAGACTTCAACCTAAAATATGGTGAAATATAAGACTGATTTTTATATGATTTAGAATGTTGCTACATGTAATATTTGTAATATTAACAACGTCTATACCTTTCTTCTTTTCTTCCTTATCAATTTTCATACCTGAATCAAATGACCAGTCATTTATTTTTAATGCGGGGTTACAAACTTTACATTCTTGTTCAGCAGCATGTTCGTCTTTACGGACACAACTTCCATTGATAACGCAAAATTCATCTGCAAAGAGATGAAAGAATACATGAAGCACTGTATATTGACAAATGATCTTTGAGATATTTGAACCACCACATTTTTTTTACTTTGTCAAGTCATTATAAATGGAGATATTTTACTTACTCAAATGCCAATATCTATCAATTAATTTCTCTCATATGAGGAAAAATAATCAAAAATGTAACAAAAATGTAGACATGGGTATACAATTGTTATTTCATGTTATATAATCATAATTTAATAATATAAAAAAGATTGTGTAATTGTTTTCTAATTGTTGCTGCTAGAATAAAGGTAATTAATTTTATTCTTCAAGAAGTAACCTTTCCAACTTAGATGCAGACTTTTCAAATGTGGTTGAATGTTATCCCTATCTGGAGAAAACATTTGAAAAATTATGATAACGCTTTGGAAGTGTCTTGTTGGGGAAAACGATATTATTAAAAGTCTATAATTTCATGAAAAATCTCGTTATAACCACGACATGTGCCTTATATTAGTCAATTTTACTAGTAATTGCTAAAAAAAATAAGAATGCATAAGAAAAAATAACGAAATCATTGGTGTAAAGGTTGAATGAAAAATACAAATTGGGGAGTTAAGAATAAAGTTTTCTAGAAGTACAATAAAAAAAATATATTATCAATTGCATTGTGTTCAATGCTTAAAATAGTATGTGTTAAAAAGACGATTTAGACGATCAATAATTCATTTTGATGATAACGTACATAAATCGAAGGACCAATCTCTTTTGTTTAAGAGAGGATTACAGAGATTGCATTCTTTTTTCGAATCACGGTTACCCTCGCGTACACAATGTCCATTTATTAGACAATAACCATCTGAAAAAAAACATAAAAATCAACAAAATTTAAAGAACTTTATAAAATGTAAAGAATTTCTGACAATTAAATTAAATTTATAATAGACCGTTACCTGTTCGAAAATTATGTTTTTCTGGAAAAAAACATGAAGGTTTGCGAAGAGAAATGGGCGTGGGTTATTCTTGTCCACTTTTCTAAAGAGAACAGACCTTTGAAATATCCTTGTTTCATATGCTTTTAAGAAAGAAACCCATGCTTCATATCACTCACATGGGAAACCTTAGCCCGGCTATTTTTCAGACGATCTGACAAAAGTTTGACCCATCTTTATTTCTTTGAAAAATTGATCCAAATTCCGACCCAACTCCAACTCTACGGGATCATTGAATCCATTCATCTTCGGGAAGCTTCAACATAGACATGAATAAGTAATCATAGTTTTCTTAAGAAGAATATTTTCTTGTATTCATCCATTATGTAAAATTTGATTCCTCGATTTTCAACCAAACCTAAACCCAAGGTCCATAAAAAATTAAATCAAATTTTGTTTGCAATCTTATGATTCTATTGCATGTCTTGAAATATGTCTTTCCCATAATGAACATGCTTTTTCCAATAAAAAGGGAACTTATTCCATATTAGGGCTTAATCAAAACCAAAGGCCCCTGGAAGTTGTTTAAATAACCCTACTCGAGATAATAAGGCTTCATTGTCACTTGTAGTAACTATTTTCAACAATACGCTTTACATCTCAAGGAAAATAAAACTATAGTTGTAATATTTTCTACAACTTCAGTTTTTATATATATTTTAATTTAGTTCTGGCTGTAACACGTCATTTGATTACATAGAACTATTCGTTATATTTTATACTTACGTATAAAGTTTTTTGAACCATTTGAAGGTCTTTTTGGTTTTAAAAACGTCTTATTTTATTACATTTAATGATAGAAAATAAAATTATAAGAAATGAATTTAATAGCTATCCAAGTCATACTTGTATTACCTTGGTTGGAACATTTAAGGTTTTTTTTATAAACGGTGTCGCAATGTATAAAGCGTAAACTGCCAAAACCTTAGGTTATGCTGCATAACTTTGGTTGCTATTTAAGGCCAAGCATTGAACACATGTTAATTTAAAAATGTTAATATGCTTTTCCAAAAATTACCTTCAGTAAATGTCCATCCATGTCTATTTTTAATGATGTTGCAAATTTCACATTCTTTGTTTTCTCTATTTTCGCCATCAAAGTTACAGGTGTTATTGATGAAGCAAAAGTCTGGTTTAAATAAAAATTCTTGAATTTTAGTTTATTTACATAAAGACAACAAATATAAATGTAAACATAAGCAGTTTTACTAAAACAGCTGAACTATACTGTACTTCCTTTGCAAGGTAATTTTAATATAGGTGAATATTATATTTCTTGAATTTTTTTCTGTTATATTAACAAAAGCTTAATTTCAATGATTGTATTACAATTGATTTACAATGCTTTCCTATAAATACATGTCATCCAATCCTAAATATAAAAATAAAAACAAAAGAATTGTTTTGAAATATATCAATTAAAATTCGGATGTAATTATACCATATTCAATATTATTTCAGATGAGACCTTGAAACCAAGCTCCCGTGTAACAATACGCATTGGCACGATAAGGAACCCTCACATCACATGAAATTAAACAACAACAAGAGCAACAACAAAAAGGGAAAAAAGAAAGAAAGAAAGAAAGAAATAGAGACTCAGAAAATTCTTTAACATTTTATATGGTTTTCTAAATACTCAGGGTAGACTTAAAACATTAATTTCATGTTTAAAAATCATTAGTCATTAAACAAAGACATTTTTCAGCATCTAAAGGAAAAAAAAATAGAAAATATCGATGACTGCGGACAGTATTAGCGCTATTCGAATTTATTAAAATATTTTTTTTTTCAATTATTACCGATTACGTCTTATTTCTTGAAAATAACAGTTGATTAAAATTACAATGAACGCTTACTGCATGTATGGTAAAGAATTCAATATTTGCATATATATGTTTAAAATAATGTAGGGGACAACCCTGACGTTTACAAAAAAATGAAAAGTGTTTTACCTGAGCTAATTGACCAGGATGTTAAGCTTTTTGACGTATTACAAACTTCGCACAGATTTGCTAAATTCACTTCTCCGTCTGCAATGCATCTCCCTTTTATATAACAATGTCCTAGAAATGTAATAAATCTTTAGACAATTCACTGCTGATATAATGGACTAACAATTAATAAGAAAGATGCAAGTATTTTTTTTTTTAGAAAAGAAAAAGAAAATATTTTTTACACCGAAAGAACTTTTGTCGATGTTACTAAAATATCCAGTTTTACTTTTATCATTAAAAAATCTGTACTCAATAATAATCTTATAATGAATAAGTTTTATATATGACGTCAACCTTCTTTTTTTTATTTATTTTAATTGTTTTACACCTCAGACTTTGAAGGGGGTCTTAAATTTTCCGGTAAATGTATGAAATTCCTATCAATATCACTTTTTGTGTCGCCTACAGAGCAGAGCGGCACTTAAGGATCACTTTACCCGGCGTCTGTCTGTCTGTCTGTCCGTCTAGCTGTCTGTCCGTCTCTCACACCTTGTGTCTCAAGAACATTTCATTTGTGCATTGCCATGGTTACCGATCTCATGGCCCTTGACCTTAAACTTTGACCTACTTTACAAAAAAGTTAAAAGTGCCAATGTACAGCATATTTTTGACATTTAAGGGTTAAGTCTATGCTATTTAGCATGTACACTGATTGTCATAAAACATTCTGAAAAAATACCAGCGTTACAATTCACTTGACCTTGACCTTTGACATACTTTTCATAAAAATACCCCAGACAGTTTAATTTAACTTAAGGCTTTTGAATTTTTGAGAGACGGGTTGTTGATAATTAGCATTAACACATGTTTATGAGCTCATAATACTGTACTTTGAAACTGTATGATATTCAGTTACCACAAAAAATGAAATTTAAATATTATGTTAATACATTTGGATCGGTATCCCACAGCAGATCTTGTAGAGAGACAATTGGTGTAAAGACTTTGAAACAGGTATTAAAACATGTAAAATGTTTAATTGTTATTTATAATTATTTCAACTTAATTATTCATTTGAGGGTTGGGAATAATATTTTCTTTGATTGTCAGACTCTATCGCAGTCTTATACTATGCGTGGATGCTTTTTTTATGCATTTATGAACTATCATGCTAGTAGTAATTAAATAGCTAACTACACTTAGATTTATTTACCTCTTTAAAGAAGCGACAAAGCAGGCGACACATGCGTTCCTTGGAACACTCTAGTTACATACAATTCGTAATATTACCATTAAATAATATACAATTATGGACTCTTCAGTTTTCACTGTGGTTTGATGTTTATCAGCAAATGTATTTACAAATATATTTAGGATTTGCATGTAATTGCTTATTTCATTTATTTACTGTAACATATCGTTAAAGAAGATTTATCTGTTAACATCATATCAGCGTACCCTCATTAAATGTCCAGCTGTATTTATCCTTGGCAACATTGCAAATGTCACATTCATTTTTAGGATTACTTTTACCATTGGCAATGCAACGGCCATCAACAAAACAGTAGCCGTCCTATAATGCAATATAAATTAATAATACATTGTTAAAATGAATTAAAATGCCAATTTAATCATAGTTATCAAATTCTTCATTGTAGTTATCTGCAACAATTACATCAGATTACTTGTAAACTACTCAGTTTCTGTTTTAACCTTAAAAGTGAATGATATTTTCCCACTATCATTATGGAATTCCTGACACAAAGATTGGTATGTGTACACGTTGTAGTTCTCTGTGAAGTGTCTGCCATCATTTGAGACGTTAAACGTAAAAAATGTCACCCAAGTTGGTGTGGTGGCATATTCCAATGGACAATATCCTTCAAACAGGGTTCTCTCCTCTAAATTTTTTTCAAAGTAATCAAGCATCACAGAGGAACCATTTTCTGTGATCTGAAAAATATATGGAGTAATACAGTATAATTAAACATTTCGAAAATTAATAGATCCATGATTCACGATATCGATGTTCATTTAAGACATCTTTGTCCTTCAAGTCTTGCAAAAGTAAAAGAGGTCACCTATTACTCCTTTTTTTTTTAGAATTTAATGCTATTTTATTGTGAAAAGGTGAACTGTGATCGACCTCAAAAAATCTACAAACAATACAAATTTGTAAACAGGGCATAAAACATGGATTTCCGGAAATTCCAGAGGTGGGATCAGGTGCCTAGGAGGAATAAGAATCCTCTGTTTGATCGATAACACCTTCCGTAAGACCTCTGTATTGATCAGGTAGACGTAAAATTCCGAAATCAAATAAAATATGACAAAAAGGGGCCTTATAATCGATACAAAACACGTCAGCCAAAATACGAGCCAGTGATAGGTTATTTTTGTTAACAATGTCTTTATAACGACCGTAGAATTTACGAAATGCTGATTTCAAAAGGAGTCATTGAAATTCTTGAATCATCAACCTATCTTCCAGTAGCCTTCTTCTTTTTTAAAAAAGCTATCGTAATCAGAGCATGCTCTTGAGTATCGAATAAGTTGGGAGAAGTCAACGCCATGTGCAGGGGAATTAATATTGCTATTTAAATATGGAAAGTTGGTGATGGAAAAGTCATCTTGTTTGTCATACAGTTTCGTGTTAGTTGACCCTTATTGTTTATAGTCAGAAAAACATTCCAACATAATAATTCGACTCCCTAATTTGTCCTATCTGAGCCCAAGTTACCATGATTTAACTATTTAAATTGACGGTTTTTTTTTTTTCATTTCAATAACGACTAACTATTAATCTATTAATGTATGAGTCCAAACAAAAGAATTCAAAAATTTCCCCCTTATTTTTAAATGTGAAAATTGGCCAATCCTAACTCAAGAGATTATGATATTAGCACACTTTAAGTACTGGGACATGTTGCCAGATTGATAATATAAGATTTTTTAAAGAGATTGTTTCCCGTTATAAAACTTTAATTCGTTTTAGGGCCCCAACCTAGCCACAGACATCATTATCTATACAAAGACTGATTTTGTAACATAAATCAGCATCAGCAAAATTAGCATCAGCATCCAGATAGCATAAGGATCAGCATTAAAAAAACGGAATTCCAAGGATCAGCATCAGCAAGCAAAAGATAGAACTAGAATATCTACAATTGACCTTACTTAAAATCAGCATTGACCGACTAGCATAAGAAAATTAATGAGATTTTTTCAAAAAGAAATTGAAAACAGAAAAAGTAATCTGGTTTAATATTTCAAAATATCAATATAATGATAAATGATTATATAAGCATATTAATTTCTTTAAACTGCTATGCTGAAATTCAGTTATCTACTTCTACGTTCGATCTTTTGATTCCTTGGCTTCTCAGAGTAAAGAATTACACCAAAGTAAAATTAATTAACTGAAATCTTTTTCTTTTATCCGTTTCAATAAAAGTAAATGTGTCAATATTTTCTGCCCATCATTTGGATCTTAAATTCACAATGGTTATCAACACTGGTAAAAGGTTTTAAACCTAGATCGATTACAATTTTATATTTATGCATGTCTAAAACTAGTTTATACTCGTTTATGCATATAATACATAACTGTGAAATTTTCATCAGTTGTGACCGGTCGGCAATGGATGCTCACTCCTCCATGGCACCTGATCCCACATTTGATATTTTAGAGATCCGTATTTGCTCTACGCCTGATCTGTATTGTTTGAATGGACTTTTGAGCTTGAATACTCTTTGTTATCTAACTACATTTCATTTTAATACATCTTAGGTTTCTGTATTACAGTGTTTATATGTATTTAATTCAATGCTATCCAGATTATCATTTCTTAAAGACAACATTATAAAGTAGCATTCATTGTAATTGTGATTTTACCCTTCTTCTAGTTGTGTAACAACGTGTATTCATATTCTCCAAGAAATATCTGCCATAGAGAGTTATTTCATCACAATCTTCCTCTGATTTATCACAGAAGCCAAAGTTTGAGATCAGAGTTATTGTAGGAGGACCGAGTAAATCAAAGGAACAGTCACTTCCGGCATATCTAGGGTTACATGTGCAGTTTCCTGAAAGGAAAATAATCATAGGAATATCAAACATTAGTAAATTTTCGCATTTTAATCTACTTGAGTACTTTTTAGCAGCTCAACATACTAACAAAGATTTTTTATGACATGTCTAATGAAGCTTACGCCTCAAAAAATGACTCTGATAAAGTCCATGTCTCAATTCTTTCTGTTACCTTTAGAAAATGTCTGTTTCAAAGAATGTTTGAGAAAAGGTAACCTTTAAAGATGTCTTGGTAAACCCACCCCCTTGTACTTCTCCCTATCCAATATTTAAGCTTTTGCTAAGACACTTTGAAATGATCGGATTTTTTTTTTCAATGAAATTTGCTCATCATAAACTATTATTCCTTAATTCCTAATTGTAAATATAGCTTTTCTATGCCATGCTTTCAATTTAATTTTAAACCTTATTCTTTTAAAAGTATACTTACTCCCATTTTCATTTATTGGAAATAATAATATAACTTATTATAACAACACTGATAAAGCACATTTTTGTCAGGAAATTTAATTTTGGTTTTCACCCCTCATAGTATTTTCAGGAAGTTAGACCCGGTGACTGACTGCAGAATGAACTTTCGATCAAGAATACTTTATGCAGAGTACTGATATTGAAATTTGTTTGAACAATATACGGAAGCTCCAACAAATATGGGTTATACTTGTGCAATAACTCATGATATTTACATTTGCAAATATTTTTCATAGATGAATTTATTGAAGAGAAAATAAATTCAATTCTGTATGAACTTATTACGGGGTCAGAGGTCATATCGTGACAGAATCACACGATGAGATGTTATCTTGCCTACACATTTCTGTCACCTTTCTGTCACAGAGAAACTGGTTTCAAAACTTCTAACTTGAAAGCATTGACAAAGATAAAATAATTGAAACATATGGACGTTTTTCAATCAACAGATCTTCATTATATCTTCCTTCGATGTGAAGAATGTTTTGAATTACATAATTGCCTAAAATCGCACTTACCTTTTTAACCCGAAATTCCTTTGAAGGTATGTAAACTAAAACAGACGATACCACCGCTTTTGACTTCACATATATAAAGAACTTATAAATTTTAAAATAGTAAGATTATTCTCAGTAGCACTTACTGTTCTTAATTATAAATAGAGATTTCCTGCATTGGACTGCTGAACATCAATGTAAATTTTCAAATGTTGGAGCTAGGGGAACTTTCAAGACCAAACAACTTCTAGGTCAATGCGCGTCACAACATAGCAATACGGCGGACCGTTCGTGTAATATATGTAGTTCTACTCAGAATATATTCGTCTCAAATGTACATATAAGTACATATAACAGCAATGTTAAAAAGTTCACTGGGAAAGAAATTTGGTTGGTCACGTGATCAACCAAGTTCCTTTCGGGCTTCTCAGTAGATTTGATCACGTGATCAACCAAGTTCCTTTCCCAGTGAACTTTTTGATTGTTATTTATTTCTTAATTGTTGTAGTAGGAATACCAATATATGCTAGGAGCTCTTATATTACATTTTGGTTACCTTTATTACAGACACCATTTCCACTGCAGTTTGAAGGGCATAATGATTGTATTTGGTGTGTTATATCTTTCTCGACTTCTTGAAAGGTAGAATTAAGTACGATAAACGTTGAACATTGTTCTAGGGCCACCTCTACGTGAATTGCCGTGAAGCTTGCATCTCCTGTAAACTGAATATGACAAATTCTGAGTACAGAGAGTAATTACTGTAGCCAAAGTAATGGAAAGTATGCACATCCTAGTCATGAAAGATTTATTTACTCTAACAAAAACATTACAAAAGCAAAATAACTGGAGAATTGTTTTGTCTGTCATGAACACTCACTCTGAGATCTGAAATACAGCTAGACAGTGAAGAGTTGCCCAAACTTGAGACATACTTTTTGCAGTTCCTAAACGGTACAGATTTCTCAAACGCCGTCAGACAAACATTTTTTGCTTCCATAAAAGACATCACTGTCTGTCTTTTCCTCCTCTATAATACAAAAGAAAATTCTTACTTCTACATTTCAGCCTTACCTTATTAGGGACTGATACATAAAGTCAAATCAAATTCGATTCCCAATCCTGACACTCATGCGTATGTATATGTTTAAATACATTCCAGAAATCATTCAAGGCATCATGTTCAAGGTTTTAAAATGCAAATCTGTTTATTTTTCATGTCGTTATTTCCATGAAAGAAAAAAAAAACACGATCACGGTAGCATAGTGCTAGGGCGCTCGCTTTGTGGCGAGACCCTCGTTCAATAGATCGCCGCACTGCATTAAACCTGCGGTGTAAACATAGGTGGTTATTGTTCCTTCGTCAAGAGCTCGGATTTAAAAGTGAAAATCACAGGCCTTTCAGGTATGACCTTAAAAACAAAGGTGTTATGGAAGGCGCTGGCATGAGAAATAATCCTCACTGCTCAATGACCGTACGTGCCCAGAATAGGTCTTTTGGGGACGTTAAAAACATACAATCAATCAATCCCTGAGAAAAATGGATAATTTTATAATTTTCAATGTTTTGTAGTTAGATTTTGAATTTATTTTACGAGTAGGAAAGGGTTAATTTATTCATATTTTCCCGAGTGTGTAGCACAAGTAAAAATAACAAAGAAATCATATCTCACGATTGACATAAATTTCATATTCAACCACATAGTATTGAATTTCCTGTTTATAAAATTTAAATTGATTTTACTTCTGTTCTTTTGTAAGACAATGTCTATGATGTCATAAAAGTGGTTGCGATTTTGAAATAAAATATTGTTATCATAAATACAAACAAAACATTTCGGAAACTTATCATGTTAGTTTCTAACAGGACGATTTATTTACAGATATTCTCACGTTTTTATGACAGACTAGGAAGTATAATTAAAACACTCTAGATTTTTGCCATTCCTCTGATAATTTTTCACACTTTATAAAAAAATATTATTGATATTTTTCACACTGGGTGAAAAAATCACTTTTATAAAATACAAAGATATAGAATAATCATCATGCTCAAAGTCCAATGAAACATGTAATAAATGTACCCTTGCATTCAATGGTCCAAAATTAAAAGTTTCTTCCGCAATAGCTTTTGAATATAGATAAGTTAGGTCCCGTTTCCGCCGTCGTGATCCCTCTTGATTCAAGACACAGAAAAATTGTTTTCCTGTGTTAAATTTACAATCTTTGTGTGTTCCATAATTGCAGGATATTTTCCATTCACCAGTAGCATTTGTACAGTTACAAACTCGCGTCAGAGTATGTGAAATAGACTTCAGTCCTTTGTACATGGCGTTGCTTTCAATTAATAAATTTTCATTGTCGTTCACCCTGTAACAAGAAATGGTATCTTTTTTTTTAAAACAAAAGCCATTATACTGCAATAAATCTACACCTAACCTGCACTGCACATACAATGATATGAAAAATATCGGACTTCACTTAAACTTCTTCAGAATTAATATGTTTAGAGACCAAGACCGTTTTCTTTGTCTTTATAAATTATGTAAATTTTGCGAATTCATTTTACAAATATGTAACAAATTAAGTTTTACAGCCAAGATCTGGAAAAACTATCACTGTCATAGTATGTGGTAACGTTGTCTGGCCCAAGAAAATCATTATCAGAGCTTCCATCTAATATTCCACACAGGCCGCGACTGTTCTTCACATCCGATGCTGACGCTGTGATTATTACGTCTAGAATCAAAACTCTATTCCAAGTTCTAATTGAAATTTCAACGATGGTTCCTGTTGGCAGTACGACCTTCATATGTGTTAAAAAAATAAATATCAGCATCTAACTGTAGTAAGGTTGAAAAGTAAAAAAAATAGTTTTAAAAAATTTGGATGCATCACAAAATCTCATCAGCATGTTTCATCTCTTGCTTAATATAATATAAATGAATAAATAATATATAATGATAAATATACAATGGATACACAATGAATACAATGAATTCAAAATGACAAGTCAAAAAAAAAAAATCATGAAAATAAACACAGGATGAAATTACACCACTCAGTCGACGGAATGATGACCAAATGCCCACTGACTGGTCATTGAAAGGTCACTGAAATGATGCTTTCCCGTGACTTTCCATGAACTTTCAGTCGATTGGATGGCAGATACATTTCAGCGGCCTTTCAGTTATCTTTTAGTTGTATTTTTTTTTTTATTATATAATCGGCTTATTTTTTTAACTAAGAGATTTTATTTTCACGTTTTTCTCTAATAATGGTATTAAATAAACTATATATAGATATTTCTATGAAAAATAACCGCATTATACACTGTGTTAGATGGACATAAGAATAGTGAAAAATTATATGTAAGATCTAGAAAAAAAATAAGAAAAATTTTTCCTTGTTTATATTAAGAGCATTTTGACCGATATCCTCGAGTTTTTTTTTTTTTTTTTTTTTCAAGTTAACTGATTGTTTATTCACAACTTATTAAATTGAATAAGCTTGTGAAAATATTTATCACTGATTTAGAGATTTTACAGTAAGAAAATATTAGACAATTCCATATCAGTGAATTAAATTCAGATACGAATAATGGATCATTATTTTTTATCATTTGAATAATTTTCTTTTTCTAAATCAATTTTCATGCTACAAAGTAGAGATTTGAAAATCATTCTGAATTTTGAGTTCACAGATAAACTGTTATCTTTAGTATCAATAAAATTATATTTAGACATAAATGTTATAGTCTTATAAATCACAGTTTAACATTTTAACATTATAGTAAACAATTTTAAGACAATTGAACATCTCGTCATTACAGTTCTACGTACCTGAATATTCCCATCTCAATTAGGAAACAGAAACACATATAAAGATGAGAACAATTTTATTAAATTATTATGGAATAAGTATTGAAAAATTAACAAAAAGTCGTTAAATTACGACTGAAAGGCGACTGAAGAACGACGGAAAGGGAACGGAAAGGTCACTGAAATGTACTTGCTATTCAGTGACTGAATAACCACTTAAAAGTCACTGATAACCGCTTTTTAGCTTTAACTGAAAGGTCTTGTTTCTTCCTATGAAACTTGTTATATTAGTTGATGAAAGCATTCAAAATGGGAAAGTTGCAGTCAGTAGTTACATTTTTAAAAAAATTTTCTCATAAAATAATTATAGCTAAAATGTCAGGTCATAAGTTATCCATGTGTGACACTTTCTTGGAATGTGTTTATATGTCTTTATTGTATGCTGATACGTTTTCACAATATTATGTTACTCTTTAATGTTATGATTATTTATGACGATGGAATTTGTGACATCTTGGTAAAATATTTAAGACAGAAATTTGTGAAAAATATTTAGCATGCATTGGCAAAACTGGTTGCAACATGTTTATACACATTTTGAAAAGAAAAAAAAAATAAATTCAGATATTTTTGTAAGCTGTCTGCCCAAGATTTGATGCCTCTAGTATTTCAAGTGGAAACGAGAACATGGGTTAAGTTTGTTAAGTATTGATGCTCCAAAACTAAAATTCGTAAAATTGCTTGAAAATTACGTCACCAACAACGCAAATCGTTAAAGTTCTCGCTTATAAAAAGTGATTTACAATATCAGAAGAAAACAAATCTTTTGATTTTCCTTCCCTTCCTCAAGAGTATTGTAAAACACTGGCTGCTTTACGAGACAATATATAAATCATCCTAACAGAGACAAAAAATGATAAATTGTCTCTAGTATGTCGATTTCACTATCGCAAAGCTTCGAAGTCTCAAACCCCTCAACTATGAGGTAAAAGGGTTTTCTGATATTTTACTCATCACTGTTCGTTACCTTCAACTTGTCATTCAGCCCCCCCCCCCCCCCTTTGTTTTAAGCCAGTTTATTATTATCGAAATTAAACAGTTGCTTGAAAAGAATTATGGAGATACCTAACGCAAATAAAGCTCAAAAGTCCATTGAAACAAAACAAATCGGGAGCAGAGCAAACACGGGCCTCTAAAACATTAGAGGTGGAATCAGGTGCCATGGAGAAGTGAGCATTCCCTGCCGACCGGTCACACCCCACACCCGCCGTGTGCTCATTATCATGATTGAGCAAACGGTAAAATCTGTAGACAATTCAGTGTTAAAATGATGACCTAACAATTAGTATGAAAAACGTCACCCAGTATTCGAATTGAAGATGACTTTTACTCAGAGGACAAAAAATTGCACTGATAAGAATGAAAAACCAACTCTGTACAGTGTAAACCCATAATTGTAGCATTTTTATTCATTTTCAATTAGCTAGGTCAATGACCCACTTTTCATGCTAGTGTCCCTGAGTATTTCTCGGAAATACCTCAATTTTTCATAACATTATGACCAATATTTTATTTATCAGCAAAATATAACAAGTATCAAAACTCTTTGGATAAACGAATATAAAATAAATGGAATAATTTTGCTAAATGGAAAAAAAAATCTATTAGGTTGATTTGAATATTGAGCAATTAATTATGAAATATATTTGTATTTCACTGTTCACTATATTCACCTAGTCATTTAATATGTTATTTTTCATGTTTCATAGTGTTTCTTGAAGCGAAGAGTAATTTTTTGTGGGATTTGAATGTTATTATAGTCCCTTTCAGGGTGTCTTATTATATATCTAGGAATACATATAATTATCATAAGCGAGATCTCCTAATAGTCTGCGAGACTAAAATAACATTATTCGTCTTTTGGCTATAGAGGAGAAAAGTTTTCTGCTAATGGAAAAAACTTCGTTTATCTTAAATTGAAGAATTAGACAATGGATATATTCTGATCAGCAAAAAGCACAAGTCCATAGTTAACGTAAGCTCCCAAATAAAAGCGTACATTGAATCGAGCTCTTGAAGCATTTAAGTTTTCCTGTTTTACATACTCTTATTTATTCTAGTCACTTGAAAGAATTTAATTTATGAAATAATTACTAATGAACTAATTACCTTATACACACGATCACTTTGCTTTCTGACTTTCAGTATTTTGTCATCACAGAGTGGAAAATTGATTATTGCCTTTTCTCCTCTACAAACGTCTACAGTAAAAATATCTCGACCGGATCGCACAGCTACAGCACAGTTACAGGTAACCCAGGGATGACAGGAGAAATGTTTCTCTTGTACCTAGAAATTGAGAGGCAAAACCAAGTCAAAAAATTACAGCACGATGGGATGCTTATTTGTATGATCCAGTTGTAGGAGATTCTATATTTAAGTATATTTGACGATCAAAATATACAAAATGAGGCCTTCTCTCTTCTTTATTTTGGAGAGAAATACCCAGTCAGCATGCATATATTGGCCCAACGTTGGTAACTAATTGGCTTGTTGGTTGTAAGTTGATATCGACATAACAAAGACGGCCCAATGTTGGGCAAATGTTTGAAAACGTACACTTATTGGTGATATTTGGATAACTGGCCTCATGTGGTTGGGCTAACTTTGGTCCAGTGTGTCTTATTATCATATATGTATAGTAATAAAGTTTAATTGGTCCTATACGGTTGGGTCAACGTTGGCCCAGTGCACAGTATTTTTACATTTATGGCGTAATTAAAAACAATGCACTTGCGCATATTACATTTACGTTGACCCTAAGAAGTCGAATAGTTTAAATGTTGGCCCATTGTTCTGCATTGTCAAAATAGTTATTAGTTTTGTATGGTGTGTCTACGTTGGCCTATTGTTCAGTGCATGATATTGCATTATGATTGGGTCAACTTTGGCCAATTCTTGAGTAAATGATGACATAAAAAATATATGTTCAATGTTGGTCCAGCATATATGATTGCGCCCATGACAAAAGGGCCTTATGGCAATTTTGTTAAAACAGAGAAATAACGTCATAAAGATATGACGTTGCAGACGGTGAGCGTCGACGCAGATTTTTTTATCCACGTGTTTATTTACGTTTTGACACGTCCAGCTCAAGTCTTGTTCTCAACATTGAAATAATTATTTATTTTCATTTATATCTTTAATTCAGGTCTTGATCTTCTAGTCCACTGATATTAATTAAAATACATGTATTTAGAATTTTATTCGAGACCCGTTTCTTTACTACATGTTATTGTAGCTTTATACGTCTCTGATCTGGGCTATGCATTTCCTATACACATACATGTATAGAAGCTTCAGACTAGGTGATTTTCTGGATAATTGAATATGGATGAACGAATGCGATTTTGATATATAGACAAATTGAAGTTATTTGTTAGACACGGGTATATTATCAAAATATTGCAGAGGAAGTCGTTTTCCTGTATAAGATCCGCCCCACCATTCTCAACACATCGATCATGTAAACATTGAAGCATTGGTACATCGTGCATAAATTTTTGTTGTAAAATGCTTTAATTGCCAAAAATTTGAAACTGATCACACTTCTTCCAACAGAAATGAAAAGTATTCTTGTAAGTTTTCACAAATCTAGCAAAAGTACGAACGAATGACAGACGTGATATTATTTTTAAGAACTATAAATAAAAACAAGAGAGGTAACTCTGACAAGCAAGATACTAGAGACGTACCAGAGAGGGATTTTCTTTTTTTTTTAACACCATTCAAAATCAGCATACTCATACAAATTTGCTTCCGTAGTATAAAAAATATTTTTCAAAAATCTTACTTATCATCAGTTAAAAAACGTTTTAATTGTAAGTATTATATTTATATTTTCTTCAAAAGTATTTTTGAAAGCTCATGGAACTAGCTGCTGTCAAAGTGAAAGAGAAAAAAATATATAGAATAAGAAATAGATGCTACATTGAACCAGACTTTCATTTTTTTTTTTAAATCTGTTACATGTGCTTCTATTTATTCTAACATGAAATTATTTTTTAAAATAACTTGAATTTTTAATTTTTTTCAGTAATAATGATCATAAATTTAAATAAAATAAAATGAAATTTAAAAAAAAAAATTGTTTCGTCTTATTTTTGTTGTTGCCACTTCCGATGTAAGTACTTGAAAACAAACAAAAACTACCGAATGAAATAGCATTGTTCTAATTGTTCTAGCTTAAAAAAAAGTTTACATGTATGTATACCTGATGTGTGAGAGAGAGAGAGAGAGAGAGAGATGTTACATTAAATCAAGTTTATTTACACAATGTGAAATGTGAAACTTTAATGAAAAGGCGAATTTTCAAAAACACAACAATATCGTATTATGAAAAGAAATCTCTATCTTTTTTTTCTTTTGCTGTCTGTTTATTTTCAGTAACTCGAAAATATAACATTTTGGTACTCGTGTTGTGCATAAAAAAAGTTCAAAGGTTTTAGCTTTATCTGCAGTTTTTAGTCACTTAAAAGTCAAATATATGTAATCCTTGTCATTCATAGAATGTCATTACAGTTCTATTATCAATATAAAACTCGTTTCTTATTGAAATAATAATCTCAGTTATCGGGTTAGTATGATATTGCTTAACTTGTCGTTGAATTATGTAAACGGGCTGATTTTGTTATTTCGATTTCTTGAAATAAATCTTGTTAAGATAAAATTGTATTTAAACATGCATTGTACAAATTAAATTAAATTCTAAAAATATACTGCACAAAAGACTATGTTTGCAAGTTTTTATTTTTGTGGTAGTGCAAGGAGACCGGGGTAGAGGACCAGGGTCATTTTATATTACCGGGACCTAACTACTTTACAGTGTATCTGTAAAGCTTTACAAGGATAAGCATATCCAAGTCTCTGGCATGGGGCCAGAATGGAATTTTTATATTGTAAAACTTCATATACAATAACATTTGAAAACAATAACATTAGAATTTCATACGATAAAGAAGCCGCGAGAAATGGGAGGGGGGAGGGGGGATTCTACACACACCATCACATAACAATATTTACATGTACCTAAATGTGTGCCACATCGTAAAAATTTGTCATTTAAAAACTCAGCCAGTCAAGGAATATTATGAACCAGTCGCATTTAACTGACTGGATATATAAAACTTTCAATTAATTTTTACACCCCCCCCCCCCCGCCGAAAAAATTCTATTAATTAATCTGCATGTCATTGATTCATAACGACAACATATATATAATTATGTTATATTTAAAGTACGAGTTTCCTACTGTATCGGAGATACAGGGCGGGGCTTAAGCCGAGAGCGGGCCCCGCCCTGTATCTCCGATACAGTAGGAAACGTGTATTCTAAATGACTTGTGACATGACCTTTCTTATGACCTCGCTAATTTACATGTGTATTTAGGTACATATCTCTCAACCAATCAGATGATTTTGCAGAAAGTTGATTTAGTACCCCATTTTAAGCAATCGCAACTGAAATGCCGAGAGAGGTCGACGTGCAGGTATCTATCAATTTGAATAATTATAATTATGAGATGCATTATATAATATGTTTTCGCAAAATTTAATTTATATTTGATTGCGTAGGTTTTTTCCTTTCTATTAAGCTGTTGCTGATTTTTTTTTTTTAAATCTAAGCTACGAATTTAGTGCAAAACATTTTGATACATAAGAATCATATATGGGAATGTATTTGAAGCAAAAATGTTCCGGGGAGGTTGTATTCTTGGCTCCAAATTGAAATAAACAGATGTAAGAAAGGGTGCATATTACCTTCATGTTTGAAACAAAGTATTGAGGAACCAAAGGCAGATCCAGCACTCACTCGCGCGCGTCGGTATCCCCTCCCCCTTTTGATTTTTTTCTTTTTGACTTTCGTAAATTATGTTTGCTTAACTTGTATACACTTTTAATTTATCAACACGAAACGATCACGCACATATAGTGTCAGGCCTGATTATGAACCCCCCCCCCCCCCCCCCACGAAACCCCCGATTTTGCAGTTTGGACATTTTCTTTTTTTTGGAAGAAAACCATTTTGTGTACTGCCCCCACTCCCTCCTTTCTAAAATTTTTGAATCCTCCACTGGCAACTTTAGGTTGTAAAATTCTATTCTTACTTCATTTCAAATTTGGAAATACTAACAGCGTATCATGCGATTTGATTGATTCTTATTTATATTATTTAATATACGGATTCAGTTTTCCGTCATCACTAAAAATATCGTTGATATTTTGCAGATACAGTACAGTTTCTGCTCATTTGCATAAGAAATGCCCACTAAAAGTGTTCTGTATCGCAGTTATTGTACGGCTGACTTCAAAGGAAAACTCGCCGGGTCATGTCACAATTATGATTTATTTCTTAGAAAAATCTATTTGATATTAATTTTTAAAAAATGACATATTGATTTCATTCAAAGTTCGGATAAAATTTGTTGAAATGACAATAAAATACCCGATATCTATTAATACCCAGTGTATACATGTTCTTCTAAAACCATTTAATTTTACAAAATCAAACAAAATCGTTATACTAGGACGCAATTTTTCTCATGATTAACTAGATTTGATAGCAGTTAAGTTTCCAGTTCCAGGCATGTGGAGCTCATGATCGCTGTTTGTTTTGAAAATTACCCTGCTCATATACATGTACGTAAGGAGAGAGTTCAGGGTGCAAAAATAAATTGAGGAATTATTTCAATATTATTTCAAACCTAACCAAATGACGTATTTTGAGGTTATGGGGTTGGTGGTGGGAAGGCATCCCCCCTGCACACCTAAAATGTAGGAAGATTTTAACAACCCTCGTATGCTATTAAACTCATGTTAACTACAAGTACTGCAGGTTTCTCAAACGATTATTACACGAGATAAATACTTTGGTTTTGAGAGAATAAATTGATATTGAACAGAAGCCGCTTGCTTCTCGGGTTTTCCTGACATTCCAGTATAGTGAATTGTAAAACAATCAAACGAACAAACACTCATAATTCTATACACCACTGCATGATGGATAATAGTTAATACAACTATTTATTATTACATTATACAATTATTAAAAGAGACAATGACTCAAAAATGTTTCTGGAAATGCTCAATAACATACATTTATTACCGTAGTAACATTACAATGCAAAGTGAAAGTCATGTTCACTCTGAAAACTTTTGACGTTGGTGCGAAAGTAACATGACGTCATTGTTTACCTGTTAAAGTATCATTGATATAAATGAAGAAAAAACCTACTTAGAGTTGACTTAGGGCCATAAAAATTCAGATTTGGCAACTTCTAACCTTGCTCTATTAATATCCATGTAAAACTTAAAATGTGTAAAAATTGCCATAAGGGCCCTTTTCCCATGGGCGCAATCATATGTCAATGTTGCTTTACAATTATTGGGACAAAGTTCGTGGACTATATTCTGTCCTTCGTTTTATAAAAACTAGATGAAATCCCGCGCAAGCGCGGGGAACTGAATTTATACCACTACCGACAGAAAAAATCCAATTATATATATATATATTGTGTATACATTTATACATATACATAATATACATAGTTTTTACTGACAGCCTACAGGCTTATAGCAGGAAGAAATACTTTGTTCAAAATCCAGCATGAAGTAGAAGTACGTCTCCACCCCCACCTTTGTAAAACTTAAATAATTTCATTAATTGACGTTTATTGTGAAACCTGTTATATACTATGTTACATGTATGGATATTGTATATATTGTGTTATGGATATTGTACTTCAGATGCTCTTATTTCATTTCCGTCAAGAAATGCACATTTTGCTGAGAAATTGATTTTTTTTTTTTTTGTAAAAATTCACAGGTACTTGGGTCTTGGTTTATAAATATGTATGTACCTTATTGATATGTAAAAACTGTACCTTACCTCATTTTTTTTTTTTTTTTTTTTTTACATATCAATAAGGTACATACATATCTATAATCCAAGACCCAAGTACCTGTGTAAAAATTAGCTTTTATATAACGCCCTATGAGTACACTGGCGGATTTAGAGGGGGCAGACCCCCTCCCGTTTTGTGTCCAAAATATACATAAAATTTAATAAATCATCAAACTGCCCCCCCCCCCTTTCAAGATTCCTGGATCCGCCACTGGAATAGGCCGAGTATTTGACACAAAAGACTATATTCAGAAAAAACTGAAATGTATTGATTAAAGCACAAAATTTAACAGCATAATTGTATTTGAACAATGCCTTATTCATTAATTTTCTCTTTTCATGTAAGCAAGTTTATTACAAAGTACAAATTGTACTTCGGGTTCGTTGCCACGATGCTCTCAGTGAGGAATATATACAAATTTTACCGATAAATTTATCAGGAAAACCTACTAAATATAAGTAATAATCTTTCGATATATAAATATATTCACAACTTACAGTGTTATCAATGATTTACCATGATTTCAATGACCATTCACACAAAAGCTTTTTTTTTTTTTGTTAAAGCAGCTATTTTCTTTTTAACATCGGGCTCGATGCTACATGATGTTCTAGAAGCTTCCGTCAATATTACGATCGGTGAATGACGGAAATAATTTGCACATTTTCCTTTTTAATCGGTTATCACAACTTATTTCTTTTATATCATTTAAATCAAGTTTTGATTGAATTATACAGTAATGACGTTTAATGAAATAAATAAACGATTGTATGTTGTCAGTTTCATTAAAAATAGCCAGTAACTTAGATCCGCCAACCGGAAATGCCACCGTACTCACGTTTTTGCTATTTCATGGCTGTTTATAGAAAATAAAAGTAGACTTTTAATTTAATGTACGATACTTACAATGCAAGTGAAATCTAAATATAGTTTACGGACATCATCTTGTATCGTGTGTATTCTTAGAAGAGTAAGTAAGAATTCTGGTGCAGGAGTTTCGGACTTTATTTGCAAAATGTATTAATTTATAAGTATAGATAAACACAAAATTATATTTCTTATCGGCGCGCGACAACAACTTTACAAGTCTTTTTTAATTTTTTCCATTTTCAGTTCATCCATAAATCTTTTAAATTTCTTGCATGCTTCTTAATTTTCATGTTTTATAATTACAAGTATCTTAAACTGTGCGTTGCAATAGAGGGCCCGGCCTTTTTTTTTTTTTTTTTTTTTATTGTTTTTTAATTGATTTTTAACTAACTTATCGCTGTGCGTAGATATTATATTTCAATGGATTCAAGAGTAAGTGACGTGATTCTCTGCTCATTTCTGCTTTCTCTGTTGAAATGTTGAAAAGGTTGATGACTTAATAAAATGTCAACACCAGACGTTGGATTCTTTGAGATACAGATAAAAAACACAAAAATCTTTATAAAGATCGAAAAGTTGCATGGAATACTTTGTATTTTGAAGTCAAAAGAAACACAGTTGCTAGATTGAAGTAAGCATGTGGAAGATCATCAAACCTCGATCAAATTGACACTAAACGAAAAGAAATTAATATGGAACTGAAGTATAAAACAGTTCAGATAATTTTGATAAAGGTTCTAGCAAAAGTTGATAGTGTGGATAAAATTGTTAAACAAATAGAAATAATAAATTTCTGGATTCACCGGAAATATGGAACGTAAAGTTACGTCAAAAAAGTGCGGCGAGAGTCGAAATGTAATCTTATGTTTATGTAAATATTTTCAAAAGTATACGATACATCTCAATAAAAGTTTTAGACGGCAGTCAAGATAAATGAAGATTTACGAATATGAGTATTAAAATATGATTTTTTTTTTTTTAATTCATAAAACGTTTTAGAACAGTTTTGACCCTGCACTTGTATTGTGTGGTTCATGCGTCAAGACTTAAATCAAGTTTTAAATAATACATTTGATTTTTCATGAATTTTAGCGTAAAACCTGGTGCAAGGACAGAAACTCTATACATAGCAGATATATCATATTAAAAGTATGGTGGGCGTTTTGCACTATTTACAAGCGAAATTTATATCATTACATATAACTAACCTGGAGGATAATACAGGAATTTTGAAATACAATTCACATTTGCAGACAGGCAGTGAGTTACAAAAATGTAAACATAAGCATTGAATAAGTTTTTTTGAAAGATGTAGTTTTATAGTTGCAAAGGTGTGATGTGTGCAAACAAATTCCCGCAATGCGCGTTACTCAGTTTCTTTACACACACCAATGCAGTTCTGTGACTACCTCTTTCAAAAAATAAAAGTTCAATGCTTAATTGCAAACATAGAATATTTGTCAGTACACTAAACGTTTAAGTTTTCTGTATTGAAACATACCTCTTTGTTGTAAAGTTCGTTTCTGTATAAAATGAAGGTCCCGAGTAGCTGGCAAGAATACCATCTACGGAAAACAAATAATATTGTATATAGTAGAATGTAATAAAAGTGATCAGGGAAATTTATCAAATTTTCAATAACATTAATTAATTATTCAAAATCAAAGATATTGAAGTATGGAATAAAACTATTTATATAACTCAAATTTAAAAAAAATTGGAAAGACAGACCACAAGAGATTGTTATCAGTAAGTTGAAAATGGCCATTGACTATGTTGTCAAGTTCCATTTCTAACCTTTTCAAATAAGAAGGTAAAATATAATTCAATTCTTAATTGGATTTGTGGCCTAATTTGTTTTTGATGCTAATTTTACATGTGTTTATAGAAAGAGGTTTATTATGTATTTTTTGTACATTTGTTGCATAATCTCTCTAGTCATTTGGCCCCCTATCTTGTGCATAATAGGAGGTTATGATTCCATTCTGCATCACATGTATTATTACTATATTAACATGTTTATGAATGACCCCCTGTTTTGTATATATCTCTTCGTCATTTACTAAATAAATGACATTATTTATTCTTATACAAGTTTCTTATTTCGCCTGCCTTAAGCAAAAAAATGGACTCAGTCTCCTTGACAAGGTTATCCAAGCAAAGGAACATAAATTATTTAATGGAATCCATCTGCATTCTTTATGTAAGATTCTTTGAAATTACCTTGTTTTTTATCCCACGTTTTCGTTTTTTAACTTTCAAAAGTTAAGTACTCAATCTATTGGTCTGTCTATCTCTAATATCTCGTATTCTCTTTTACTTGTACTCTATACAAAAAGAGGCCTGCTTCAAGCAAAGAGTTAAAGCTATGTACCATCATATTTGGTACTATGTTTTAAACAAAAATAAAGTTTCGGCTCAAGATAAATACAAAATTTTATCAGATAAGAAATACGTCTTTTGCATATGAAACTCATATTGTTGGGTACTTGTGAAGGCTGTAATAGAGTACATGTCAAGAAACAAATTCGATGTCGATGTCGACGATATCGACAATATTATATTGATATCGTATCGATATCGATCCTGATCAGTTAAATCAGTTAAATGGAAATACTTGATGCCATACATGAGACTTGGTGCTATGTCTTGATTCGATATCGCTACGATATCGTCGATATTGATGATATCGATGTAGGGCCAACATATTAATCAGAAAGTACATATGCACAAGTATTACATTAAAAAACAGGAGTTATTGTATAGTGCTAGGTTAAAAGTGAAGTTTTGACATAGGGTGAAAGTTGATAATAAAAGCATTATGTTTTTAACAATCATGATTTGATATCGATACGATATCGTCGATATCGACAATATCGATGGCAAGTACAATCTTTGTAAAGATAAAGTATTTAAACATAGACACACATACAAAGTAACAGGGATGGTACTTACTAAGGGTTGAGAAAACATGATTCGATATAGAAGCGATATCGTCGATATCGACGATATCAACACTATCGACAATATCGGCACTACAGGGAAAGCTTTGTAAGTAGTTTACAAGTAACTCAATATTTAGGGTGGAAACCATAATCCTTTGAACAATCATGATTCAATATCGTTAAACAGAAAGTATTCTAATACACACACAAGAATAGAGAAATATTATAGCAAACTATAACAAGAGACCCATGGGTCATATCGCTCTCCTAAGCACAATGGCAAGGAAGAGGCAGAAATCAGTTTAGTATTAAATTTTTTTTAAAAAGGGGGGAGGGGGGACTTAAATTTACACTACCTTAGGATGCTTCTATATCAATATTACTAATCATGGATTTGCTGTTCAATTTTAAAGATTTTTTCCCCTATGTATTCCTATGTAAAACTCTGATTACTCATTGTGGTCCCACCCTAGCAACCGTAAATTTGAACAAATTTGAATCTACATTACCTGAGGATGCTTCTTTAATAATAAGACTAATCATGGCTTTGCTGTTCTTGAGCAGAAGGTTTTTCAAGATGATTCTATATTCTTATGCAAAACTTTGACCCTCTTTGTGCACCTATACTCCGGGGCCATAAGTTGAACAAACTATATTCTACAATACCTAAGGTTGCTTCTGTATAAAAATGACTAAAAATGGGTTAGATGTTCTTGAGAAGAAGATTTCAAAGATATTTCCTACGTAACGTATATGATCAGGTTTTTACAAGGGATATATAGGTTTTCCTTTTACTCAGTGCAGGTTATTGATAGAAATGATTATTAAGACTTCTCTGAATGAGGATAAATCACACAGAACTAAACTTTTTCTCTTATCTAGAGATGAGGACTGGGTATGGTACTACTTGCACCGTGTTTCTCCCCTAGGTTCTCATTGATAGATAAGAACCAGTTGTCTTATTTCCTTCAGATTTACTACATCCTGAACATCAATTCCCTAGGATATTTATAATTTTTATACTTTTATTTTGCTTTTACCTTAAGGTTTTTCCATCCTCTATCCTTAAATGTCCATCACATACATAATACTCTGATATAAATTTAAAGCATTTTACAGTAGAAAAGGATTTACCAAGGAAATAGAATTACAATTTAAAAAAGATTTTTTTTAACAGATAAGTTTTTTTTTAAATTGATATTTTTATTTAATAAAAACAGATATAGATATTTCTGACCAAAATTCAAGGTCAAAGATTAGGACACACCCCACCCTTACATGCTAATTGTACATGTAATAAATGGGAATTATGTCTAAATATACTGAGTATTCAACACCTACAGTGGACATTTTCACAAAAAATCTTACAACATATTTCTATCTTAAGTGAAAACTTATGATAAAAATCGTTTTCACAAAAAGTCGTAAGATATTCGTAAGTGCAAAATCTGTCGTAACTTTACGAGATCCCCAACCCTCTCCTAAGTATTTTAAAACCGATTTTATTATAAAAATATAACCGCAAAAAACAAAATACACGTTAAATTGAACTTTTCAAAGCAACTTCCAATAATATTATATATTTTTTTTACAATCATTGTCGAAAAATTAAATGAAATACACTACAAAATATTTACGATGTAATTTTCACTTAAGATTTTCGTATGATCTTCTTCTACGTCAGACTTGTGATTGTGACGTCAGATTTTAAACTTCCTTGCTTCACAAACGATTGCATTCGATATTTGTTTTCAATAATGTTTGTTATGCTGACAAATGTTGAAAACTAAGTTTTATTTTTATTTTCACCCACTTATTTAAGGATTATAAAGAAAATTGAAGTCGTTGCTAGGGATGAAATCTGTCGTAAGTAAAATCTTAAGTTCAATCTGCTACGAATGCGTTCGTGAAACGCACTTAAGATTTGTCGTAAGAAATTCTTAAGTTAAAATCCTATGCAAAAACTTATGATTTTTTGTGAAAAAGGCTACAGATCTGTGGATCTTTTCACAGAAAATCTTACGACATATTTTTATCTTAAGTGAAAACGTATGATAAAAATCGTTTTCACAAAAATTCTTAAGAAATTCTTAAGTGCAAAATCGGTCGTAACTTTACGAGAGCCCCAATCCTCTCCTAAGTATTTTAAAACAGATTTAATTGTAAAAATATAACCACCAAAACCAAAATACACATTAAATTGAACTTTTTTAAGCAACTTCCATTAATATTTTATATTTTTATCACAATCAATGTCGAAAAATTAAATGAAATACACTACAAAATATTTACGATTGAAGTTTCACTTAAGATTTTCGTATGACCTACTTTTACGTCAGACTTGTGATTGTGACGTCAGATTTTAAACTTCCCTGCTTCACAAACGATTGCATTCGATATTATTTGTTATGCTGACATAAGTTGAAAACTAAGTTATAAATTTTTATTTTCACCCATTGATTTAAGGATAATAAAGCATATTGAAGTCGTTGCTAGGGATGAAGTCTGTCGTAAGTAAAATCTTAAGTTCAATCTGCTACGAATGCGTTCGTGAAACGCACTTAAGATTTGTCGTAAGAGATTCTTAAGTTAAAATCCTATGCAAAAACTTAAGATTTTTTGTGAAAAGGGCTACTGTTATGTATTCAATTTCATTGAATTTTTTGATATTAGGATAGAATGCCTTAGCTTAATTTCTTCATTGCTGATTTATCATCCAATTTCTTCAGCTACCTTCTGAATGCCTGACTTTCTCAAAGCTTTGCCTTATACCTGTATACCCTAGGGTAGTCCATTCCACGAATTTTCAGGTCATTCCACTCTTTAAGGTCTTCAATGCGTGTTACTCGAATGCCCTTTAAGCATTACAACGATATATTCCTATGTAAACCTTGACCCACTGTTGTGGCCCCGCCCTACCCCCAGGATCATGATTTGAACAAAATTGAATCTATACTACTTGAGAATACTTCTGTATTAATACGTCTAATAATGGCTTAGCTGTTCTTGAGAAGAAGATTTTTAAAGATATTTCCTATATATTCCTATGGTAAAGTTTGACCCCCTGTTGTGACTCTGTCCTACTCCCAGGGGGTAATGACTAGAACAAACTTGAATCTACACTACCTGAGAATACCTCTATTATTTTATAAAAGCAGTTTTAAAAATGCTGAATTTTTGACAGAAATTTCAAATATTAGATGTGACCACAGTCAAGAAAAACTTTTATTCTTAACTACAATATGAAACATATTGCCAACACAAATCCCCATACTTATTATAATCGTTGTTCGTGCGTGTGGCCAATGTGAAATTTGACTGCAAATATACCTGTTCGATTTTGAAGTTGTCCTTTTAGATGTATGGCGGATGGGTCAATTATAGATTTATGACGCAAGATTGCGCAATTGATAAGATGATGTTTGAGCATGCGCCATCGTAGCAAGATATAATTATAAAAAATCTTTTTCACAAATCATTGGTCTTATTATTTTGTTGTTTTTTACCATTGTTTAAGATCATTGAAAAATTATTGGTCGTTAACACTGATTGACTGCCCTCCCTTAATAAAGCATTTCATTTTTCCTAATCTATCACTTCACTATGGATAGCCGTGATCAGGAGGTCGTGAGTTCGAATCTCGGCCGCGACAGACCTAAGTCGATAAAAAATAGGTAGCAACTGTTCCTTCGCCATGCGCTCGGCACTTTGAAGTGAAAGTTGCGGGTCTTTCGGATGAGACCTTAAAAACCGAGGCCCCGTGTCACGGCAGGCGTTGGCACGATAAAGATCCCTCACTGCTCAATGGCCCTGAGTGCCGAGTAAAGGTCAAAATTTGAAGCCCTTCACCGGTATATGGTGACGTCTCTATATGAGTGAAAAATTCTCGAATGGGACGTAAAACAATAAACAATCAATCAATCAATCACTATGGATAGTCAAGAGGCACAATACAAATGCGAAATTGTAGCCCGGAGTGCACTAAGATTAGTGAAGGAGAAAATCAAGACAGATTGTGTCCAAGATTTTCAGACTGTGATCAAGCACGGTTACGATCTTGCTGACAGTTGGGGATCAGAAGAGTACGTATTAAAACGCAAGGTTAAGCCGAAAAAATAATCCCCCATATTAGAGTGATACTTAAATATGAACCATTTTCTTAAAGATGTAGACAAATTACAAACATTTCGAAAACATGTTCATTTTAGTGATAAGACAGACTTTTTTCATTCTTTTCAAGGCGAGAAAGGGTGAATGGATGACTGATGCCATCGACAGAGTGCATTTTAAGAGAAGAATTCAACAAACAGAGTCTAATTTCACCTGTTTTACAAAAGAAACTAGATAGTACAAAATATGACTGTTTAATATAGATATGAATTTCTATTAGTTGATGGAATCGTTCATCAATATTTAACTGTTTGCCTGTTAAACCTCACGGACTAATTGAGAAAATGAGCAAAACGTACCCTTGGGCTGAGAACATTTCCGCTACCTAAAATTAGTTTGTTTAAATACTTGTTTTAAAATTATTTTTATCCATGAACACATAACATATATTAATTTTCGAAATATCATGTTGTATTTTTCTTTCGTGTATAGAGAGCCACGTCCCGCTGCTGAATTAATAGGAAATATTGTAATATAGAGTCATTTTCTTCTGAAAAAAGATATACAACTCTAAGTCTCTTAATATTTCTCTGGGTAGAGAAATGTTTATGATTTAAAAATATTTATAGGTAAAGTTTATATTGCCAACCATTGAATTCCATCATGAATAATTTGAATTGATTCGTGGTTTAGAAGCATTATTTTTTTTTCTTTTAAAATAATGCAGAAGTAAGAATTTATCAAAATATAGTCGGTCTTCAATGATTGTTATTTCAAAATCAATTTTCGGAAGAACAGTCGATCAGATTAAAGATGACATCCGACCAGATTTATACACATTGGGAAGCAGGGTAAAATAAACAGTGTACAGTATATCGACTTCTTAGACAATAGACCTTAATGAGGTGTCCCCACCAGTCCCCGGTCAGCTAACAGGAAACTATACAAACGTACAGTGACAGATTTTGATGATCAATTAGTTTTACAAAACTTAAAATTAAACGCAACCATATAACAAATCATAAATTATGATTGTACGCAAAAAGACATTTATTTTGGTACTCATTATGATAAAAATAAAAAAATTAAAACTAAAGATGATATGTTAAAAAAATGTTACATGTATAAACTTAAATGTTACGTAAAAAAGATTGTCAGTTATTTAGCATACAGATGGGTTAATTGTAACTTAATGGTTGTGTATTTATTACTTAAAGATAGCTTAAAGGTGCTTTATGGTGACTTAAAGACGATCATTAAGCCATCATTAAGGACGTATAAGCCATCATTAAGTTAAGCTTAAAGGAAGTGTTTTGTGTTTTCTATTTTCTGATGAAATGTTTTGATACTGAGAATATAAAGATGTATTAATACTTTGGATGAGATGACATGGTCATCATGCACATAAATGAATGTGCGCGCGCAAGTAATGCGTAAAACGAAAAATATACTTTATTGCTTTATTTAAGGAGCTTACAAGGAATAAGACACCAAAAGGGAGTTGGGGAGCGTTTGGGGAACATCTGTAACCGTCCCCGTTACAATTAAAACTAGTTTTGATTGCATTTTATATGAACTTTGATTTAATTCTGCAGGTGGAAATCAGGTTTATAGTAATTGTTCCATTTCTCACCCTAGGCACTTGATACATCCTCTGCAATTTTTAGGGTTTTTCTGCCCTATTAACAGATTTATATTATTTTCAGTTTTTGTTTTTTTTAAAAGATCGAACATTGTTTATCTTTTCCTTTTTCATGACTAGGAGGAAATGATTCAAAATTATACGTCAGTTTTAATTATTTTTAATATCCCCAAAGATAAAATGGGAATTACTACGCCTATAATCAATTCCAAAACTACATAAAAATCTTTAGAAACAGACAAACATGGTGGGTTTCAGTGAATGTTCTCCCATCCCTCTTTTTTAATTCCTTACGAAAATATTAACAGCATTGAAGGAGAAAACTTGAAGTTCTGTACAGCAAAATATATTCAAGAAGCGGTGTAAATCAGATTTGGATATCTAAATATTCCAAATAACTCTTAGAAGACTTGAAATCTCAGAATTTTACTAAATTTACTAGCATCAAATCGTACGTCTTTTGAACATTTTATACAATGAAATATGAAGATCTGAACAGTAATTAATCTCAAAAGTCCATTGAAACAATACAAATTTGGAGTAGAGCAGACACGGACCTCTACCCACAATAAATTGAAGTCCAGGCTACTTGACATCATAGACAGCTCCTTTTTCAATAAAAAAAATATCCTACTTTGTCATTTGTCATTTACAAAATCATTTTGTTAAAAACATTCCTATTGTACACAAAAGTAGTCCGAAGTTGATGCAAAAAAGATGCTTGAGTTTCTTATTGGCAATGTCTATGCGGTTTTTGGAGATCAAGTCTTCCAACAATCTGTTGGATATCACATGGGTATGAATTGAACCCCGTTATAAGCAGAGCTGCTAATGCAATCATATAAAGCAGAATTTATTAAAAAGCATCCACAAGAAAAGAAGAAGTCTCTTGCTGTGGCCCTTATTTCGTAATTTCGAGACATTTAGATATATCGACGACGTTTTTTCGATTAACAATATTCATTTCAATTGCTATGTTGATTCAATACATCCCATTGAACTTGAAATAAAAGACGCCACTCAAAAGTCCCACTCATCTGTTTTATATTTGGATAATTTGCTAGTAAGAACATTTATGGCAAACTTACAACAAAAGGATCGCTGTACAAAAGGACATATGACATTTGCAACAAAATGAAATTTCAGAACGTTTTTCTTTTAATTCCGGGGAATGGTTAACATCCAATCTGCAACTTTACTTAATTACATTAAATTAAAGTATTTATTATACCTCTGTGAATTTTTTTCCATATAAAAATATGACGAATAAACATGTTATTTTTTCTAAACAGCCCCTACCGTGGAATAATTTTTGTGCTATTTGCCAAGGTGAAATAGTCATCAAGCTATTTACCGGCAGCATTCCGTTTCCTTCGCTTTTCATCTCCAAACTCTTCTGGCTTTAACCGGATGGTGACTACACAAGTAAAGTCTGTTTCAGTATAATAAAACACCTATTTACTGACTATTCGGACAAAAGCAAGTTTATCGTCCCTCTTGACAGCGCCTCCGGAAATAGTTGCTGTCTTTGGGGACGTTAAACTTGCTATTGTCCTCATAGCCAGTAAATCGGTGAATAATATTTACGAAGTACGAATCTGTTTTCAAAGGCTGGAGTGAACACGATTTCTTAGATCTCTATACGATAATGAGGACTCCCACTTTTTTTACTGACTTTATACATAGTAAACGCATGTTTGTCGATTGTTCTCCATTTAGCAGTAATTGGATATTTGAATTAGCTGAGTTGTATCAAAGGGAGATTACCAGTTATAGACAAACATGATTTAAAAGAGGAAATCTTACATTCGTTCCCTCTGTTGTAAGCAAGGGCTTTCTCATGTTAAGTATCATAATTCACCGCGTGATATCTTACCTCATGTAATTTTGTGAATACTAATCCATCACGTGACGTGTAAGGTAGCATGTTATGTGCTAGATAGGACAATGTGTTCGAACATGTTAAGTTGTCAGGTATTGATTTAAATTCTTCTGCACTTACATGAACGTGGTATTATTCTTAAAACCATTGTAAATAGTGTACTTGTGTCATACACAATAAAGAAGGAGATGGTGAAAGAATGACTGTGATCACATATTTTTAAATGACTAGCATTGTTATTACTGTAGTCTAATTTAAGACATATTCTGACAATGTTATCTCCATCTCTCATGGATATTTTTTCAATCTTCAATCAAGGGCAGGTAAGCAAAAATCGCTTAATTTAGTAAAAAAAAAAAAAAAGTAAGGACAAAAAAAAAAAACATAAAAAGCGTTTATTGTATCACAGTCAAATATTTTTTTTAACATTTGAATTTTCTTCCAAATCAACAAAAGTAAAATTAGGCAAAAAAAAAAAAAATGAATAAATAAAAAATAAATAAAAGCAACAGAAGCGATCGAAAAAGACCCAAAACCTAGCGTTAAGTGCAGTCATCCTTTTATGATAAACGTGATGATTTCAAACTTTTCTATGGCCACCTTCCTTTATTTATGTAGCAATATAGCATCATTACCTGCATATGATGTTTATATCTCTCAGTATGATTTATTTTGAAATATTTACATTTTCTAATATTTTTCCTTAAGATTCTTTGCAAATTCATTTTCTCATGAACTACCATGGGTGAGCATGAATATCTCCATGGTTACGTCATAATACCGAACTTGACGTCAAAACTATAGTGCAAACTGATTTGCTTTAAGGAGGTTCGATCCTGCAATCAAAAGTAATGAGAATTTTTTATCAAGTATATTTTTAGAATTTATACACATAGCTTAGTTAAAAATCAAAACAAAAAATGGGTGTAAATGCACTTCTTTTGGTGCTACAGAGCATTTAGTTTGACCTTTTTGCACTGTAAATATGTCTTTCACATAAATCAATTTTTAAAAGTTTTCCTCCAATATTTTTTTTATTCAAATAGATTATGGGAACAAACACAATCTTATTTCATTTTGAATAGACACATTAAAATTTGTGACAACGAAAAAAATTTCAAATTACTCCGCATGTTCAATTATTTGACCTTTTTGCACTAAAAAAAATTCATTTTTTGCCATTAAAAATTTAAGAAGCAAAAATATCATTTGAAAGTAATGACATTTTACTGAATTTAAGAAGAATGTTTAATTGTATCTTATATATTCAGAAAATAAAATAAAAAGTGGGGGTCTGTGATATTAATTTTTAGGTATAACTAAAATAGTGCTAATTTTAAGCTTAAAATAGGGATATTTTTTTCTTGATTTTCACAATATATTTGCTATATTTATCAAATATAATGATAGAATTCATGACAGTTTATTTATTATATAATTTAAGACCAGTATAAAACAGTTCACTGCACAAAATAACTCTGTGTGCAGACTGCATGTAAAAATAGGAACCCAAAGTTCACATCCTTTAAATACTTCGAAAGAGAAAAAAATGATCATTTTCTTCTAAAAAAAACCTTCCGCCACAAAATATAGTTCCTCACTTAATGCTTTTGGTATGGAATTTAATCCTGGAGTTTTAACTGAATATAGTTTAATTGGCATTGTAGAATCCAAAATTATTGTAAGAATTAAAACTTTAAGCAGAATTTTTGAAATATAGGTTAAGATATAAATCTGCTCAAAAGCTCAGGAGCGAACCTCGTTAAAAATGACAGTTGAATGGTGTAATTTGTGGTAACTCATGAGCAAATAATGTAAATATAAGAAAGAATTTAATTTTTGAAAATTCATGAGGTACATGAACTACAACGCTTCACGCCGGCATATTTATCATGAAGCGCTAACGCAATCAGAATTAAGGTCAGACGACACGTTCCTAGAAAATATATAATTTCTCCCATAACTTTGTCATTGTAGTTTAACTTCCTAAACAAGTTTCCTCACCAAAAATTGAGGTACCTTACCAGGCATTTGGACAAGATACCAGAGGGTGATATTTCTTATATAATCCTTATGGGTAATCTTTTGAATTGCCAATGTCACAATTTTTGGAATATTTACTTTTTAAACATATTGAAAACAATTTATAAATCACAAGAGAATGACAAAAATGAATAATTATTTTTTATATAAAACCAAGGTGTGCAAACTATATATTTGAGGAACGTGTCGTCTGACCTTAAGGACCCTCTATACACTAGAGGAAAATATTTTTTGGACATTGAGAAAATTATAGTGTGTAAAGGTGTAAGTATTGAGCTTATCTATCACATTTTCAACATAGGGTGCCTTGCATTTACCCCCAGGAAAAATGTTCAAAGACAATGAAGTACTGATGAACATAAATCACTGTGTTTACTTAAGTGGGCAAAATATCTGCAAATGAAGTGTTTTATCTATTCATTTTGGCCTATTAAAGTGTTATGAATGCTTGATTTGATCACAAATTAAGTAAAAAATTGTACATTTCAATTTATTTTATTCTTGATCAAAGGGCAGATCACTCTATTTGCATAAAAATACCACAAAATCAGAACTCTCTAGTGTGCAGTGTATAGAGGGCTCTTAAATGTTTTTCTTTTTGCATAAAGAGATATTACCACATAAAGATGATATCACCAAATTGACATAAATAATTTATTAATAACTAAAATGGATATTTGTTAATCCAAATTTTCTCTATTTTTCTTAAAATTTTAAGATATTTGTTATTTTTATATGCTTCCTATATTTAAATTTTTCTTATTTTCACATATGGTAAAGTTGTCACATAAAGATAAAGATAAAAATGATATAAAAACAAAAAGTTTTGACCGTTTATTAAGAGAGAAAAAACACTTTTTACGGATTTTTGGCTCAAATCTGAACTTAGATTGGAAGCTTTTAAAAGCTAACATAATTGTAGTTTGTTAGGAAAATCATATTTATTTGATATATTTTAAAACTTTAGTCCCTTACTATTAATTTAACTTACATTTAAAAAATTTTCCAAGTCTTTGATTGTGTAAAAATTATAATTAAATTCATTGTTCTATAATTATTTTGAGAGGCAGAAAAGCAGATATTTTCATACGCCGCCATTCCGCCAAAAATATAGTCCCTGCTAGATTTCAAACTCAGTTTACCATTTCTATTTAAAGTTGTACAATTGTGATGAAGAAAAAAAAATGATCTTTTAAATTTCTTACATCTAAATATTTAAAACATACAGTGTATAAGCAAATATACTTTGAATATTTCATCTAAGTCAGAAACCAGACAAGAATCCCTCCTTAAGGGGAAAAAGGACCTTAAGCTGAAAAAATACTTGTCATTCAATTTTTTCATATTTTGTATATTTTTTTAATTTAGTACCCACATATCTTAAAGCAGTTATATCTTTAGGTTTCTTACCTTATTTTAGAGATATTGATTGACAAACGTTATGCCCTATGATCATAACTTTTTATTGCGTGGACCTTGAGGTCCACAGAAAATATATAAACGAAGTTAAACCGAGCTTACGTCAGGTTCCGCCAGAATGCTTTAGATGGTTCGCCACTAAGACAACTTGCCTTTAGATCAATTCGCCCTCTTTGAATAAGAACTGACAAGTCAATGGCAAACCTTGCTTAAAATCTGTATATCGTATTTATTAATTGATTAGCGTATCTAAGTCCGATTCTACTATTTTAAACATTTGAAATAAAATAAAATGTCAAAAATTTATATAAGAACTGATTGTTTACTCGTTTTGCACTTATATAAACGGGAACTATGACGTAGTTAAACAGAATCATGTGACCATGTGTCCTTCATCCTATTATTTCATTCAGATCAAATTTCTCAGCCGTATACAATAAATAATATGGACACATTAGAATCAAATCTAAAGTAAACTTGAGAACAAGGGTAACCTACTTTTATGCCAGCAAAGAAAGGAGCACTAGACTGAAATTTACATGGATGTCCTGTTGCTTTTTGCTTCGCCCCAACAACACAATGAATCTGCAATAAATAAACAGAAGAATATGAGCCGTGAAGAAGACGTGTCTCCTTTCATAAATTATTTTCTTACCACACATTTACAATGTATTCCATATGAAAAAATTTCAAACGTAGAATAAACGTTTTATTAACATTCGACCCCTCGTGGGTATCAGGCCTAAAATATCATTTACCTACTGCATGTCACCAAAACTTGTCATCATATCTTGTTTTTGGTAGATGTTTTTGTCTTTAATCGTGTTATTTAAATGTCTAGGCATTCCACTATAATCTGACTTTTCATATTCAAAGGTGAAAAAATGCCACAAAATTTGGAAACGTCAAAGCAGAAATTACGGAGGTGATGTGAAAACGATAACTAGCGGGCATGATTCTTTTTTAAAGTTTATTCTACGCTATTTTTGGATTTTTTTTAGATGGAATACATTGTAAATGAGTGTTAGAAGCAAACTTTATGAAAGAAGATAAATAAAAATATCCTTGGACTTGGGGTGTTGTTCGAAACGGGGTCCTGTCCACAAGCACATGTGCATTTTCTTACATATTCTCCAGTAACAAATACTCTTCGATGATCACAAAAACTTTGTTACTTATATATACTATGAAGGAAACATCTAGAAATAGAAACTTCTGGACAATTCTAGGTCATTACATTCTGATATATTTTAGAGAATTCTTCATAATTCATTAAAGTAACATGCAGAACATTCTAGAATATACATTATCAAAATCAATTCATTAAATTTCTAAAAAAAAAAAAATTTGCAATTTTGACTGTTTGCAACAGATTTAAGGTTGTAAAACATATTTTGAAAAAATACAAAGTAAAATTGCGATCTGAGTTATTTTATATTTTATACCGATTCTCGTCAGGGGATTATGTTGCGTTGTACATTTAATTGTTACAAAATGTATTTTTTATAAATGACTTCAGTTGAACAAAAAAGTTCAATACACACATGATATACACATGAGTTTTAAAACCACATGGTAATTTTTAGAATTGTAGTTTCCTGTGCTGTTATATAAAAAGTCTCTAGAACTTTACTTCTGGTGTTAACGTTTGTTTTGTAGATAGTTCTACAACAGTATTTGATAGATTTGTGTTTAAGTTGAATAGTAAATAGGTTTTATGGTTAGCTCAGCCTCATATACATATACAGAATCTTACTTGTAACATTACATATTCTATTACAGTTCATTACATGTCATAGATGGTTTAATGAATTCAGCGGTGAAGGCAACACTTTTTTGTAATATTTCATTGTAAATTTAGCTAACACCTTCGATTGTTCTGACCCATAACAATAAGATTCTTTTTGGATCATTTAGATAACAATATAATTCTAATTCTAATTAAAAAAATTAAAAAGAAGAGATATATACAAACCATAGATCCTGCCTTTTTTTGGCGTTGAGAATGTCCTTCGCACTAAGAATCGCGTTCTTCATATCATCCACTGTAACTGTTTGATTCCGTAATGCTTCTGTGTTGTCAATATACCAAGTGACCTCATAAAAAAAAACTTTATTGCTTAGTGGCAAAAAACTGCAGATCAGGTTAACAGTAGGTTCGTGTTTTATGAACTTTGAGTTGTTCTTTCCAAAAGTCTTCCAAGACACATTGTGATAGGCCACTGAAACACCAGAGGGCACTTCATCTACACCTACAAAACACTGCAGAGTTCAAAATAGTTGTGAATATTTATTAAAACATATGAAAAATCGAAAAGTGTTTGATTGACTGATAGATTTCCATAAGTGTCTTTTATTGTTTTATTTTTCTTAAACTCGGATAATAAAGCTTATACATACATGATGTGCTCCGTTCTGAAAGATAAGTGAAAAACATTAAACCTCTCCAAACGGTTTTATTCTGTAATACTTGAAGGATGACTGCACTTAACCCTGAATTTCTGGGTCTTTTTCGGTCACTTCTGTTGCTTTAATACATTCATCTAATTTAACTTTTGTTTATTTATTAAAGAAATTTGTCAATTTTAAACCAAATTTAAATCGATTTAAGACTGTTATGCAATGAAAATAAATTATGCTACCTTTTTCGTCCTTGCTGCTTTTCAGATATATAGAATTTAGTCTTATCTGCCCTTGATTAATCTTTAGGGTGATAAATATAAGCATGAGAGGTGAAGCAAGCATTATAGAAAGGATCTAAAATTAGACTTGCATACGTAACAATGGTCATGGATTAAAAAAGAAACTTTATAACTCGTTTCCTATCTTTCTTTCTCTTTTTGCATAGCACAAGTACACTATTTACAAAGGTTTTAAAATGAAATTAAACATTTGGTCACGTCTATTTAAGTACAGATTTGACATCAATGATGACAATTTAACGTGTTATAACACAATGTCCTAATTAGCATATAGCATGCTTCTTTACACGTCACGTGACGTGATGTTACCTGATGCATGAAATCACGTGGAGATTATAATATTCAACATGTCAGAACCCTTGATTGCAGCACAGATAGCTAATATAGGAAGTAAGTTTTTTTCTCTTTTAAACCATGAGGGAATGTTCGTCTATTATTCTCCTATTGACACTGCTTTATTAATCCAAATATACGACTACTACTGTTGAATAGAGATAAATAGACAAACATGCTCTCACTATGTATAAAGTCAGTATATAAAAAAAGGTCGTCCTCATTATCGAATGGAGATTCCAGAATTCCTGATGACCCCCGCCTATGAAAACAAATTCCTACTTGTAAGTACATATTTTTATTTAATGTAATTTCGTAAAGTTGCAGATTGGATGTTGGCCATTCCTGCAATTAAAAGAAAAATGCTACTTTCGAAAGTTTTTCGAAAATTTCTTATGGATTAAGTGCAGTCATCATTCGTTGTGTTTTAGTTTACTAACTACAGTTTCAGTTCTGTGAATGCTATGCGTATCAATATACATGGCTCACTTATACACACGAAAAAAAAAATGCATTAGAGGAATGTAACAATGCGGCTAAATAGATGACAATGAAAATTTCAAGATATATAGGGGATTGATTAATTCAAATTATTATGAATTGTGTACATTACTTATAAAAACACTATAAATAAAGAATATCGTCTCTGGATTATGTATAAGAAGATAGATTCTCGGCGACTATTATTTGAGTAAAAACGGAGATTCCGTCGTACGAAAGGATATGCAGGGAAAATGTTTCAGTAGAATTTACATGAGATATGAAATCATGAATTAATGTAACCATACCGAAACAGTAAGCAGCATTGCAAACATCTAATGGTGTCAGAGTAGAGTCCGCAGTTTTTCATACGGATGTTATGCGATTTCTCACAGTTTGAATCAAATCCAACTCGACACATCTTGACTGTAGACAGGCTTCCACCTACAGGCAGAGAACCTTCAAAATATGTTATAAGTTATACGTGTAAATTGCTACAAATATACACATTTTACGATTTTTGCTTATGTAGCTTCACAAATTGCATCAACAGATTTATTTGTAATGTATTATCGTCTTCTATGTTAAAATGGCTCAGGTCACATTAACTTTTCTTAGCAGCCAAAACTTTTATTTTTCCTCAAAACTATTATAGCATATTAAGAATAAGTATAAAGAATACGTGCAAAGCAATACAGACTGATCAACATAAAGAATAAATGATGTACTCTTTATAATCAAGTACAAACACGAGCTTTACCGTCCATCCAGTACGGGTACAGTGTTCCACAGGATATGAGTTCGGGTGCAGTCGTTGGAATCTGATAGAAGTCACCAGCCCTATACCATTTCTTGTAGAGATATTTATCGCAAAGAGGGACTGAATCTTCCAGAAACGACGGACTTCGTTTGGATAAATCAGGGAGCATACTATATACCTTATCAGAACAAGGATCTTGACCTTATAAAAATAGAGAAAGTGTACTGACAAAAGTAATGTTCTACAACGTATTATTAATTCTTTAAGGGCTTTCATAAATGTTTATGAAACAAGGCTTATTGGGACCTAGGTATCGGAAAATAATAAACTTATGTGAAAGGTTTCTGATAAATCATTTAAGATTATTTAAACTGTAGCCCTCACGGCTAGGCTAGGGCGAGAATTGGTGATCAAAATTACATATAAAAATATACAGGAATTATCTTAAGATTTTTTTTTTAAGATCTGCAAGGCATTGATTAATCATATTGATATATAAGCATCCGCCAATATTTTGAATTAATTTTGTTCACTTATGACCGTTTAGGGCAATGTGGGACTATTATAGGGACTTTTTAAATAAGATTATATAAATATTGCAAGTGTGTTCAAATCATGACCATTTGAGGCATTTCAGAATTGGAAATAAAATTTTAAATTGCAATAAATAACAAAACGATTTTCTTTACAAGAACAGCAGGGCCATGAGTATTTGTGTTAATATGTAAACATACTCAGGTAATGCAGATTTAAGGTAACGATATTCTTTCAAAAATCCCTGTTAATTTTTTTTTTTATAGGAAATAACTTAAAAACCCATATAAGAATACCTTTTTATGCTTACTACAGAAAACATATACCCAGAAAAACCCAGCTGCCATTTTTTAACACAAAGATTATGATCTCATATTCTATTAAAATGTGTACCACAACACACTGTACTAAGTCACCAAGGCCCCGTTCTTTGGCACTTACTACGAAAGCCCAGAAGGCTCATTCGAGATTCGAGTTTCGAAATACGAGATTCGAAATTCGAGATTCGAGTTTCGAGATTCAAGATCCAAACTACCCAATCAAAAGGCGGTTTAAGATTCAATTACTCCCCTTTTCTAAGTTTTGACCTTCTAGAAATCGTTGAATATATTCAAACCGAAGAGGTCATTTGATAACATTACAATGCAATAAAGAGTGTTATATATCAGAACGAACTTAGAAAAAAAATAATGGGTTTTTGGTCTGCAAAATATGCTTAAATTTATATCATAACCTCTTAAATATTATAATAAAATTTATATCAAGAATATCTATATCGCATTATCTACTTTGTTTACAGGTTTGATGTCATGTCATAATAATAAATATTGTTAATTGGATTCAAAGAGCAAAGGGGGGGGGGGGGGGCGTATTGTAGTCGATGAGAATTATTAGTGTGCAATGAAACAAGTGACTAGCGATTAATAATAATTAGTAATACGGGTTTCAAAGTGGATATCATAGTTTGTGACAAGGTATTAAAAAGTGACCAGTGACCAAGTTTGTGAAACCAAGAGACAGCCCCTTAAGTACGGATGACTGAAATATACATGCTTAATAAAGATAATGATTTCTCTTTGTTCAGGCCCGTAGGAAATAAAAGAAAATCACTGTAAAGCCCCCCCCCCCAAAAAAAAAAGCAACAGGGTTATCACGGTTATTAGACGTTATTTTTGAAAGGACACAGGCATAAAGTTGCTATGTTTTCTAAAGTGGTAAAAAATATAAGGGAAATGTAGGGGGGGGGGGATGAGACACGTGCCCAGAGTCCTATGGCTATGTTGTTTATTTTATTACAACGGTAGACAAATATTCGGTTATCAACATTCAGTGTCAATCTTGCGATGCATGGGCGAAATAATTGTATATTCGATAAATATGTATAAGGAAACCGCTCGTAGTTTCAATACATGATGTAATGGCCATAGAAAAAAAATATATAAAAGTATTTAATAATGATAAAAAATTAATTACTTTAACAGAACAATGGACCCTCTATACACCTTTAGGACTTTGAAAAAAAATCGTATAGCCTAAAGGAGTACGTATTAAAATTACTTAGTTCATGTATGCCTAATTAGTGTACACAGGAAATCTTGAAAGGCATCGTAGTAGTATCCAATTTTTACAGTATACAAAACTTTTGATTTTTATAGCTGGTTAAATCTAAAATTGAAATGTTACCTTGAAGTCGATATCAGACTATTAAAAAATGACAGCAACAGGAGTCTTCGATTAGGACAGGGAATAGAAATGGGAAATATGTTTGGGTAAGGAGGAAGTCAAACATAAAACATTTTAAAAATTATATTTAGATTATTCAGTAAAGAAGTTGAAGGATTTTAAATTTACTCAATTTTATTAAAAGTGGTCATGAAGATTTTAATTTCTGTATCATGAAAATAAGTTTAAATGATTTATAATTATATTCACTGGAAAAATGACAATGATAGATGTCTCCAAGATCGCAGAAAGTGGTCCTCCGACCTCCGACCCCTCTATTGAGAGGGGGCGACTCCCTTCTTGCCTATCCGGAATTCGGCAATGGTGCGCTTTAATTAGGTGAAATCTGTGACTTTACATTAGACTACACATTAGCAGAATGGAATATACACCACTGTTTCCCAATAGCAGAAATACATAAAAATTAAGTTTTCAATTACTTATCTTGGTCTAAGGCTTTGAATACTTGAATTAATTAAAAATTTTATATACAATACAGACTGGAATTTATCTTATTCCATATCAAATAGTAGATCAGTCTAACTGCACAAATGCACCCTTCAATGTAATGAAATATATCCTTAATTAAATAACTGTGCAGTGTAACGACAATCCTTAGTATTTCATATCAATATTAATTTTCTCCCTCCTCAATGTGCTTATTAAATAATTTATCGACCTACTAATTTCGCAATTCAACGATAAGACCATATAATATTCCATATATGTATTTATTGTATATTATTTTGTTTAATGAGGAAAACAAGATTTTATATATATATATATTTTCAAAACGTAACCCAAAATGCATTTTTATTTTGTTTTGATACATATATAACATTTTTTCTTGCATTATTATTTAAGCAAATGACTCATTTGTTATAAATATATTCAGTGATTTCTTGTTAGTAAAAACTTAATAAAGGGGAGTAATCAAATATTGAATCCGCCTTTTGATTGGTTAGTTTGGAACTTGAATTTCGAATCTCGTATTTCGAAACTCGAATCTCGAATGAGCCTTCTGGGCTTTCATAACTTACTGCTCAATATCTCAGAAACGTACAATGATTTATTTATTTTAGTACGTAGAATTAATTACACAAATCTCAAACACTTAAAATCTTCATACTTGGTTTACTGGAACCATTCCGAAATTCCACTATCTACTTAATTTTTTACCCCTCAACCAATCATATGCTTTCTTGATGAATCATAACACATGTGTTAATAACTAAATATTTCTGTCAGTAAAACAAATGAAAAACTTTTCGATACTTCAGTTTCAACATCAGATTAGATTTCCTTACTAATTCAATTAAAGATATATTAAGCATTGGCTGTCAAAATATTGGTATTTAATTCTTTTTAATGGTACAATTTAAAGGAAATTTAGATAGCTAATTAACCTAGTAGCAACAACTGCATTCATTGAACTCTTTGTAGTTGTTGCATCAAAAATTATCGTTCGATATTGCGGTGAAATTGACATTTGAAATGGAGTCATACTCATTCTAATTTTCTTGAGTTTGGGGTTCTGTCTCCCCACAAAGGCGCAATTCTGTTTAGGACCTCTGCTAAAAGTGCTTCAGTACTTTTCTTTTTAGTTAATTTAAGCACAAAAACGAGCACAGATGTATTCATTTTTTTCCATCCTTGAGTTTTACCAGAATCTATGTTTTAAGTAAATGCTTACTTTTACTTTACAGAGACTATATTATCAGGAAGATCTAGACGTACTATTATTTCATCAAGAGTTCTTGGAATCAGGAAGATTTGGAACAGAAATTTAAAAACGAAATATGCTAAGATCATTCAACTTCTAATTACCAAGATGGTGGATCGGAGAAGGCGGGAAAGGGATTTGTTTAGGTACGTCTGTTTGTTCTTTTCGTATGTTCTGAAAATAAAACCTTGCTGGGAAACTTTGGAGCAAGCAACATGAACACTTTATATCTGACAGACAAAGATAGGTCATTACCACAAATAGTTGTGTCATTACCCTAATCCAAGGTCCTTTTATCATTTATTTCCTTGTTATGGAAAAAGAGACGGTCTGTATCTGAGCGAAAAGTAGTTGGACAAAGACAATGTCACGGGAAATAGAATTGTAAATTCTTTTCACTGCATAAAACATTGACATACAGAATCTTAAGAAGGTTATATTTTGCAAAAAGGAAGTAACGTGTAACACTACGGGACGTGTCATGACCTTGAAGTTAAGTCTGATGACAATATCAAGGTAAGTTTTGCACCAACTAGAACAGGAACATATTCTCGGAGAACATATGTTCCAAAATCATACCCCTTATAGTTAAAAAGAAGCTTCTGCCTAGCAACGAAAAATGCCTCATGACACTCAAGTTGTCCCTGTTTATTTTTTTTTTTTATTATTTCTTAGGACATTGAGACCCCTTTCCTGCATCCTTACATTTAGTTAATAAAAAAAGTATTAGAATTCAATTAGATTTTTCACATAACCCTTTGGTCTCCATTTTCTGCATCAAGTTATTTGTTTTGTTAGTGAATTTTTGTTGAAACATTTGTAAAATTTGTTAAGGTTTTGTTTATGTAAGTCTTTCTACTAACTGTTTGATAAATTTAGCAATCTAAATTCTTACCAAACACGATCCCAGTTACAATGGTCAACAGAACATAGATCAACATTCTTCTGTAAAAGTACAGCTGAAAGTAAATGAAAAGAGACGTGATGTATTTTATTTGGAGTAAAGAGAAAGTACCGACATAATTACAGAACAAACTACTTAACAAGAAACGGGTCTCTTAACTCATATATGAATATTAAAATATCCTTACAATTAGTTCATCTAACATATTTCTTACTTTATCTTTCATCTAATGTAAGTACATTACAAAACATGAAAGTACTAATATTAATATGTTTGTTCTTGCAAATGGTTTCAGTTTCAGTTTCATATCTTAAACTAAATGGGTCTTATCAGAATACAAATACATGTATTTAAATGCATCTCATATTTACTAAAAATATGCAAAAATAAAGAATACAAAATATCCCATTGAAAAACAATTGTGTAAAGCTAATCAATGAAATATATGGAGATAACGAACAGTATTCAAGCTCAAAAGTCCATTAAACAATACAGAATAGGAGCAGAGCAAACACGGACCTCTAAACATCAGAGGTGGGATCAGGTGCCATGGAGGAATAATACAAATTCGGAGCAGCGTAAACACGGACCTCTAAAAACATCAAAGTTTGGATCAGGAGCCATAGAGGATTAAGTATCCCTTTTCGACCGCTCACACCAGCCGTGTGTTTCTTGTCATGATCAGGTAAAGTGGAAGATCCATAGACAATTAGTGTGAAAATAATGGTAATTTTATCGACCATAAAATTTGCCTAATGTTGAATTTAAACAAGACTGTTGATATATTTGTACCATCAGCTTATTTGTCAAATATTGCCTAGTTTTAGAAATTGTTCGTACGTAAAACATGCCCTTAAGTATTAAACCAACTGGAAGATATCAACTCCATATGCAGGTGAATGCTGCTATATTGCTACATAAATAAGGAAAGTTGACGATAGAAAAGTCAAAGTAATCACGTGTATCATAAGGCTAAGTTGATAATATATATATATATATATATATATATATATATATATATATATATATATATATATATATATATATATATATATATATATATATATATATATATATATACCATAGCAGCGGTAATTTTCTTTTGATCTTAACTGTGGGTATCTGTACATAACCATTGATACCCAATAGGCGTGGTAAAACTGCTATAATAAAATCATGACGTAAATCATTTGCATAAATTTCTAACTTTACTATTCTTTGCAAAGGTACATTTTCCTCAAAATTAATTAACAAAGAATTCACATACATTTGTAGTCCGCCTTTTCTGTCAGGGGAGAAATTATCCACTGTATAAAATGAAATGAAAAATTAATACCTCATCTCTACTTTTACAATGAACACCCTTTTCAAAGGTTGAAATATACTTGACAATTGTTAAATGTGTTTTTACACTCGCAATCTCCATGCTTTTGATTTTCAATTTCGTCCAAGGTTTTTGCCTTTTTGCCTACCGGTTCATCTGATTCCAGTGCGTTGGAAATATCACGTAGCATCTCCTCACTTGGACGCTTGTATTTACGGACACTCTCTATAGATCTGTGGCCTGCACGTTCCATAATTTCCTGTTCCGGTACTCCAGCTTGGTAAAGAACGGTTGCGCAAGTGCGCTTACCCGAATGATTAGAAAAGAATCCGGGAATTCCGGTTTTATCACACATATTTTTCATAATTGTAGATAATTGACTCCATTGGTTTGTACACTGAAACGGGCTTCGCCGTTTTTCCGTTTGCCAATGGTCGCCGGTAAAATCTGTTATTTTCTCAATTAACCACCACCAGATTGAAATATTCTTTGTAGATATTGTATACTTTTTCGCCCTGGAAGTGATGTCTTATTGATTTCGCGCTCACATGTCTTTGATACATCCCACCTTAAAAAAATGACATTGTACATTCAAATTGTAATTATTCTAATAAACATTGCACAATTTACTTATATCAATAGTTTTGTTCGCAATTATGTATTTGTAATTATTAATATAAATTCTATATAAGGTCAAAAGTAAATTAACAGATCGATATAGAAATTATTTTTTTTTTTTCAGCATTTTACGCCCCGTGCATTTACAAACCCGATTAACAATTTGTATTGTGCTTAAATTAGTAAATCATTTTACCTTTGTATGTCTTATTTGCCCTTCCTGTGAAATTTATAAACTTGCCCTTTGGTCTTGGTCTTGACCCAACTCAAACTGGTCTACAGATAATGTTTTGTGTTCGTCAACAGCTCTCAGACCAAAAAGTTTGCAATTGTAGAAAAAGACAGTATTTAGCAAAGATTCTCCTCTACTGTTGCCCAGGAGACCCTTTTCCCAAAGAACATTTTCTGCCTCTTCAGAAATCGGCTCGGCCTGCTTAGTAGACGTCCCCACTCCTTGTGCGTAAGTTCTGCCATTCGCGCGCTAAGAGTCTTCCGGAATTCGTAAAATTGGGAGTTCTTTTCATCTAGAAAATTCATATGCACACCATTTTCTCGCAAATGTCTTAAAAGTCCAGTACCTTGCATGTAAAGTGTTTTAGGAGGGTACGCCTTGTCATCTTTGCGTCGCCTTTCAACAACAAATCTTGACAGTCAAAAATTAAGTTCCTCTGCAGAGAACGACAGAATATTCGGAATCTGGTCGTCTGTTGCCAACATTCGAGCGAAGCGCCAGTCGTTAAAAGTAGTTACTGACCAATTTGTGTTCTTGCGGGTGTTCTTGCTCTCTGTTGAATTAAGCAACTCTTTTAAATCACTGTCATTTACAAAATGATCATAACGACCCACCGGCATCTTAGATCCTCCCTCCTGTTTTGCGAGCAGATCAAAATCAACGGCGTAGTCCAATTCCATGTCATCGGGTCCGGGGTTGTACAAGGTGATTGCCTGAGATAAGGTGATGTTCTCTAGCATATTTTCGCACTCAATTTCCTTCTCTATCTGCTCAGTTGCTTGCGAAAGAGTAATATCGTCAACTGTAGTGTCCTATAGGTGCTCAGTTGCTTCTGAAAGAGTAATGTCAATTGTAGTGTCCCACAGGCTCCCCAAATCAAATAAACCCTTGCAGGTATCGTCCACGTCCATTTTTCTGCTTTATCAACCGTCCACATTCACTTCTAAGCGGGAAATGAAGCGCCGAAATTTCTTTTTGCACGTGCAAGATACTTTGTATGGCTCTGATACATGTGACTTACACAATAGGTTTTAATTGGTTATGTACAGAAGGACGGAGGCGGGGCAAAAATGTCACTCGGACGCTGCGTGTCCTCTTGACGTTTTTTCCCACCTTCGTCCTTCTGTACATAACCAACTAAAACCTATTGTGTAACTACTATATATATATATATATATATATATATATATATATATATATATATATATATATATATATATATATATATATATATATATATATATATATATATATATATATATATATATATATATATATATTGCAATTAATTTTATGTTTTCTCCAGAGAAATACTAGTATCCAATTATGAAACACATGTCTCAGGCTCCGGTATGTCTTTTATTTCAAGATCAAACGGATATATTGAATCAACTTAGGAATGAAAATGAATATTGTTAGTTGATAAAATGTCGATATATCCGAATATGGATTTGAAGGCCAAGCAAGATAATTCTTTTCATGTAGATGTTTTTTTAAAATAGATTCTGCTTCATATGAATACAAAAACAGGTCTGCTAATAATCGGGCGCAATTAGTAATTAGCAATTAGTACCCATAAGAATTCCAACAGATTGTTGGAAGACCTGATATCCAAAAACTACATAGACATTGAGAAGATAAAGAACAGTGAACAATTCATAAATCCAGAAAAGAATAAAAATCGTGAACAGGCAAAAACACAGAAACACCAGAGATGGGATCAGGTGCCTAGGAGAAGTAATTATGCATCCCCTTTCGACAGGTCACAGCTGCCGTGAACCCTACATATTAATTAAGTAATGGTGTAATCTTTAGTCAAATTTCGTATAAAAGGAAATTGATATGAATTGTCAGACAAAATACGACCCTCAGATAGGCTGTATTTGCAAACAAGGTCTTTTTAACGACTAAAATTTACAAAAAATGCTGTCTTTAAACAAGGTTGTTGATATCCCTGTAACATCAGCTTTTTTTTTACAGAAGCCTGCGCCGGTTCAAAAATGATTTTACAAAGAGCATGCTCTTACATGTACGTATCGAATCAGGTGGGAGACCATTTGAAGGTGATGATGGGATATTACTGCATCAATAAGGGATGTTGACAATGGAAAAGCTGAAGTCATACCGTTTGTCAGAGATTTTTGTAATTAATTGGCCACTTTCGCAAGATAGGAAAAATAAGTTTCATTTTTATTGAGGAAACAGTTTTCTATAATGTCAATCTGTTCGTCAATTTATCGTGATAAAATGTTGTAAAAAGCGAAGAAAAGTCGCAAGTATTGATGCTACTGAATTAAAAAAAAATGGATTTTAAATTTTCCAAAAGTTCTCTGGAGGTTTTTAGAATCCTTATTTAATTTAAAATAATTCTAATATTTGTAGTTGCAAAACAGTCTGAGGTTCCACTTTACAGCTGATATTTTGGTGAAGAGAAAGGATAGGGTCTTGGTTAAGCATTTACTGGACTCTGCAAAATATATTTGTATATATTTTTATGACCTTTAGAGTCCAGTAAAGGTACAGTAAATCAAACTCTCTTCCATTGAATGGAATGTTAAAAGTATCAAAAGCTGAATAATTTCATCTTTGGAGAGGGGACTGTGCTTACCAAAAAGTTTTAGGTAGACTCGAGAATGCAATTTTTCGTTCATCTCAATATGTAAATCATCATACGATACCAATTTTGATGCACCAGATGCACATTTCGACAAATTATGTCTCTTCATTGATGTTCATGCCAAAACGGTGAAAATCCGAAATATTTCCATTAACAAAAACATTTGAGAGCTTAAGCGATGCCAAAGACTGGAGCCAAATACGTCGAAGGATCAGAGCTATGCATGAGGTTGATATTCCTTAATTTTGAAATAAATTTCTAAATTTTACTACATCAATTAAATATATATCCGTATTTTCAAGCTTGTACTAAAGTACAAAGCTACTGGATTGTAGAGACCCCCGGGGACTAACAGTCCACCAGCAGAGGCCTCGACTCAGGGGTCATAATGTAAATCATATACGGTACATATTTTGATGCACCAGATGCGCATTTCGACAAAATATGGCTCTTCAGTGATGCTCATGCCGAAACGTTGGAATCCGAAACATTTGAATAAAAAAAACTTAGAAAAGCTGAAAAAAGGGGTGCCAAAGACTGGAGTCAAATACATCGAAGGATCACAGCTTTGCATGAGGGAGATAATATCTAAATTGAATAACTTATTTTGTTAATAACATTCTGGGCTTACGCACAAGTACTCCGAGGTTGATATTAAAAAGATGCTTGAGTTTCTCATTAGCAGACATGCTTTGTATTCTTATGAAGTAGAATTTATTTACAAAATTCTATATTAAAAAGAAATCTCTGAATGTGGCCTTAAAGTCAACATTTAGATATGTCGATGGTGTTTTATCAATTAACAACATTCATTTTATTGCTTCATTGATTCCCATGGAACTCGAGGTAAAAGACACCACATAGTCTAACGGATTTGTTTCATTTATGGATGTTTTACCCCCCCCCCCTCCAAAAAAAAAAAAAAAAAAAAAAAAAAAAACACTGATAGCAAACTAACAACTAAACTTTATGATAAGCTTGATGGCTTTCAATCTTCTATAGCCAATTTCTCTTATTTATGCTGCAACATCTCATTATAATGTGCATATGGGATTTATCTCTCCCAGTTGATTCGATACGCAGGAGCATGTTCTAGATACGATCGATTTCTAAAAAGAGACATGCTATTGACAAATAAGTTGATGACACAGGGATATCAACAGTCTCGTTTAAAGTCAATATTTTACATATTCTATGTTCGATACAATGTCCTTGTTTACAACTACAATCTATCGTTAAGTCTAGTGTTGACTGACATCTTTCATACGAACTGTTAGGCCATTATTTTCACACTGAATTGTCTACGGATTTTTCTTACTCGTTATATTTTATTGATAAAGAAAATATTGAACATGGCATAATTATTTAAGGTGTTTCCTGGAAAATACTCAGGGGCCACTCGCATAAAAAGTAGATCATTGACCTTGTTATTTGAAAGTGAGTAATATCGTTACAATCATAGGTCTAAATTGTATACTATGTGTTTTTGTTTTTATCAGTGGAATTTGGTTTTTGTCCTCTGAGTAAACGTCATCCTTAATTGGACGTTAATTGGACTTTTAAGCATGCTGCCTACCTTATTTCATGTATGATTTCTTACAAAGTCAATCTTTTTGGTATGCTTATATCAAAAGATTTGTAAGTCATCGGGTATGTGACATCGATGTACCACGTAAAAATGCTAAACTAATTGACTCAAAAGCTGCTTGCATAAATTTGACATGAAATAAAGGTCTATCACGCAAATCAAGACGAAGACAAAGAATACGCTAAATGTTAGTGCACAAGATTTCAAAATGTCAATGTTTTGAAATTATGATAGAGGTTCTTAAATTTACGAGATATTTCTTTAAACGTGACCGTATCGGGAGACAAAATATTTATTTATTTATTTTTTGTTAAAGTTTAATATATTTCAATAAAAATCATTAGTGACATTGACATCCTTTAAAATGTAAAATATCTTTATTTGAATCCAGCAACACGCATTCGCATCTCAGTATTTCATTCGTTTTGTGAAAGTTATATTAAAGATAAATATCGAAAGAAATAATATCCTTGTTTTAAAAGAAACGGTTATTTTTTTTAATTATTATTATTTATTTACTTATTTTTTTTTTAAACGAGAACGAAAATGGGCATGGCATTACCATTTTAAACACTGGACTTGTAAAAATATTCCCGGTTCAATAGATCGAAGATTGCGGAGTATAATATTTTTGTCCTGTCTCTGTTTCTACCTGCAAAAACTTTAACATTTGGCTTTCACTTTTCAACCATAAATAAACTCTTTATTTCTGACCCCTATGTCCTTTCAAATGTAATTATAAAACAGATCCTGTGTTTGTTTATTTGACCGAGGCCATGTTCGAGTGGATTAATGTATAAACATTTCTGGAAAATTAAAAAAAAAATTCAACGACCAACTTCTTTGTTTAGTACAAGTCTTAAAAAAAAAGTCGACACAGTTAATCTTGTTACTTGAGAGACTTTCAATGTTTATCGTCATGTTGATTGAAACACGTAATTTCTTCATAAAGCAAGGAAGTTATCATAATTCTTGTTATCCTTGAGTATATTATGTAATTTTAATTGGATAATCAAGTGCTCATAAATCCTTTACGGAGAATATTTTATGAGATGCTTATGTATTGTTTTATTTAAGGACTTTACATTCAGGAAGATTTTTGTTTCTTTTTTTAAATATACTTACGCCATTTTTTTCATTTCTTCTTATGTCTGAAGTTTTTTCCCTATCTTTAGCGTATTCCATATAAAAAATAAATAAAAATTAGCCAAGTTTAAGCAACCACGTGGAAGATCGGGTAAAAGGGGGGATGTACTTTGCTGTTTGATAATATAGCATTGCTGAGAGATTTGACTTTATTTGGGACAAACATGCGTATGGAGTTACTGGTGTACAATAGGTGTGTCACCGTGTTGCTTTGATATTTATATCTCAACAGCCACCAAAATATCATCAATATCATAAAGTGATGGCCAGTAGTACCAGCGTAATTGTGAAAGAAAATCTACTTGAAACTAGTCAAATAATGGCACTAATAGATGGGTAATTCATTAGAAAATTATTGTTTAAGTACTTGAGTCGACACAGATTTCTCGTGAATGGACTAATGAATGTAGAGAGTTATGGATCTATAAGTGTTTGTCTTTTCTCTTTACGATATAGTAAACATTATTCAATGCCCGATCCCTGTTATAATTGGGAACAGAATATAGACCAATATTTTTTTGTTAATGATATTAAAAAAAAAAAAAAAAAAAAAAAAAAAAAACAAGCAAATTCAAACAATTATAGTTATCCGCTTTCAGGGTTTTCTTGGTTTGGTGCAATAAAAAAAATGGTACATTATTGATGTCTTTTCTGTTTACCATTTTTACAGTTTTACATTGCCCACGATAAATTAAATTCCAGCCATTTTGACATCATAGACATCTGTTTCTTCAATAAAAATAGAACTCCTAAATTGGCATACCTTATCATTTGCAAAATTACTTTGTTAAAAAACATTCTGATTGTACACACAAGTACTCTAAAGTTGATATTAAAAAGATGCTGGAGTTTCTGATTGACGATAGCTACAATGTATGTAGTGGAGATCAAATCTTCCAACAATATGTGGGAATTGCCATGGGTATGAATTGCGTCCCGCTATTAGCAGACCTGCTTTGTATACATATGAAGCAAAATTTATTCAGAAACATCTACATGAGAAGCAGGCTCTTTCTGTGGCCTTCAATTCAACATTTAGATATATCGACGACATTATATCAAAAAAAAAAAAACTTTAATTTTCATTCCTACGTCTGTTACATCTGTTTCATATTTGGATATTTTACCAGGAAAAAAAACGTTAATGGTAACCTAACAACAACACTTTATGATGAACTTGTGATTTCAACTTTTAAATAGTCAACTTCCCTTATTTAGGTAGCAATATATCATTATTACCTGCATATGGGATTTATGTCTCCCAGTTGATTACATGTGCAAGAGCATGCTCTACGTACGAGCAATTTCTAAAATGGGGCAAGAAATTAACAAAGAAGTTAAAAACACAAAAATATCAACAGTCTGGTTTTAAGTCAACATTTCGAAAATTCTATGGTCGATACAATGAAATTTTCAGCAAATACCATATATCATAAGTTGAATATTTACTGCCGTTTTTCATACAAATTTTAAGGCCATTATTTTCACACTGAATTATCTACATATTTTTTTCCGTTTGCTGTATCACGACAAGGCGCACACCGCGGCTGTGACCGGTCGACAAAAGAATACTTACTCCTGCATGGCATCTGATCCGACCTTTGATGTTTTTAGAGGGCTGTGTTTGCTCTTTCCAAATTTGCATTGCCTCAATGGACCTTTGAGCTTGATATCTGTTCGTTTTTGAAATATTATGTTCTGGTTCAAAAGTAACAAACAAAGTCAAATTTTCGAAGTCCGGGTCATGAGGTCAAAAATATACTACATTCTAATCTGATGCAGAACTTTACGTCCGATGTCAAAATTTTTGAAAAGATTAAAATTTCACGGTCAATGTAATAAATCATAGAACATCCAAAAAAGGTTTTTTGAAGGTAGTGCATAAGTTAAATATGAAGGCCCTGACTCTTCAGCTTCGAAAGCTTCAGCTTTGATTAAAATCTTTAGAAAGAATGTCAAACTACAAGGTAAAGGTGATGCAGTAAAACATCATAATTTAATCTGAATGAAATATGAAATTTTTATTTTTTTAAAATTACTGTCAAGATTTATGCTTTCGTGACAGACAGACATGCTGACAGAAGGCCAGACGAATGACATTTAATGTCCCTGCGCCTTCGCGAAAGCGGGGGACATTTGTATTCTGTTTGGCGATAAGAGCAATCTTTAAAGGAAGTTGGTCACTTAATTTAGTAAAGAAATACCGTTTTAATTAAAGTCTGGTGCTAGACATTAGTCTTACCACTTCCTGTTGGTGCTTATTTTACTATTAGAACAATATATATTGTTGTATCTGATGCAAACTATATTACATGCCAGCAATACACCCAACCCACTGATTTTTTTTTTTTTTTTCACGACCGATTATATTTTTAAACTTATTCTAACATTCCTCTCTCTCTCTCTCTCTCTCTCTCTCTCTCTCTCTCTCTCTCAAATTGTTGATCTTTAATTTCTTGATTTACACATGAACTCTTTATGTATGTAAAAATCATGTTCTTAGGCAGATTTTCAAGTTTGTTAACAAAAAAGTAAAACAACACAGAACTTAGAAAAAGCTTTCTGCTTCAAATGCCTGGTTGCAGTATTTCTTACATAAATGTTCCTTATTTAAATCATACAAAAACGGAGATGCAAAATAAATAAACTTATTAGCATTTATCTTGGCAATAACATTGCACAAAGGATTTATTTATCGTTATGTAATCAACATTTGCCTTGTGTTTTACTAACAGAAGGATATTACTCCAAAGACACTAGCATCAAGAAGTAGATTTATTGTACACTTTTGATAACGGAACAGTTAAAAAAAAATTTAAATAATGGGTTTTGAACAAATCTTATTAATTATGCAATGCTTATACATGTTCCTTCACGGCCCTGTGTTTTTCATTTTTAAAAAAAATGCTAAAAGTTTGACGTTTGTTTATTGATGTATTACACATCGTATAAATTTGCACATTTATATGTGTGGAGCAAAATAAAGTATCTTTGAAAAATTAAAATCTGATGTAAAAGGCTATATTTACCTTATCTCGAAGTTACTGTCCACTATATTAAATAAGCGTCCTAAAACCACGGCAGTATGTTATTCTTGAGCTAGTTAAATAGTCAGAGACACACGCCTTGCATGTGCAGTATTTAAGTTAACTGTGTCAGAAGAAAGTTGTGCATGCTTCACATGCATACAATTTATCTACTTGAGGAGTCTGTATACATCTTTTTTTTTTTAATATGCGGAATCGCCTTACATTGAAATTGCAGAGAGGTACACTATCAACGAATTTCTCGATAAAACTCACATATGTAACACTGAACAAGAATTTTAAAGATTATCTTGGAAGTTTGAGTAAAAACTTCCTTTTAATTTCCGTTTAATTAACCTTATAATATTTTAAGTATTGCGTTCTATTCATTGCATAAAAATAAAATTAATAGTGAATTATAAATATGGACATAATCTCATAAAGTGTGCTTCTTAACACTTATATGTATACATATTCACATTTTTGTTGTTATTATTTTTGTTACATTATCTTACATCTCATCTTGATCCTCACAAACTTTATGAAACTTTTCTGCGGCTTGTATATGTTGCTGTGCAACTCTAAGGACTAGGGAATATTTATCACCAGGGTGGGACCGGTCAAAAAAAAAAAAATAATAATAAAAAAAAAAAATAAATAAAAAAAGTCTTGGTTCCATACTTAACAGAATGAAATAAAATAAATGCCCCAATTCCTTTTTGTGTGAAAAAATTAAATCAATGTTTCGTACATATAAATGTAAAAGATCACGATTTCAACCATCTACAGGGGTGGGGTAGGTACATGTAACTACCACTTATAAGGTACAGACTCCATCAAATTGAAGAAATTATAGTATTTTCCTTTTCTGAACTAAATGATTGGAATTGCGATCTTAAGGTATGTCTATCTTGACATAAGCTATATCAAAGGTTTTTTAAGAAGTATATATCAGATACTTACTCATATAGCATGACTTAAAATCGCAGAGAAACCTAGCGTCGGTCAGTATGCATCTTACTGAGCAAAGGTACCATTAACTTGACCTTTTTGCACTTAAATTATAACATTTAAGTTTATTTCTTCAAATAGATTTAATATTTTACTAGATGCAATCAGGACAATGAAATATGGACACAACGAAAAGTATTCAAGCTCAAAGTCCATTAAAACAATACAAATCGGGAGCAGAGCAAACACCGACCTCCAAAAACATCAGAGGTGGGATCAGGTGCCATGGAGGAGTGGCCATCCCCTGCCGACTGATTACACCCGCCCTGTGTTTCTTGTCATGATCGGAAAAGAACGGAAATATCCGTCTACAATGAAGTGTGTAAATAATGGCCTAACAATTAGTATGAAAAACGTCAGTCAGCATATGACTTAATGATAGATTGTATTTGCTGACAAGGTCATTGTATCGACCATAAGAATTACATTATGATGACTTTAAACGAGACTGTTGATATTTTTATTTCATCAACTTGTTTGTCAATAACTTACCTCGTTTTGGAAATTGTTCATACGTAGACCATGCTCTTGCGTATCGAATCAACTGAGAGATATCCACCCCAAAAGCAGGTGATAAGGGTATATTGCTGCATTAGTAAGGGAAGTGGACGAATGGAAAGTTAAAGTCATCACGTTTATCATAAAGCTTTGTTATTAGATTATCTTTTACGTCTTTTTCTAGTAAACTATCCAAATATATAACAGATGTGTCAGACTCTGTAGTATCTTTATTTCAAGCTCACTATGATATATCATGTCGACATGTGAATGGAAATAGCTATTGTTAATTGAAAATATGTCGTCGATATATCTAAATGTCGAGTTGAAGGCCACAGCAAGAGATTTCTTTTTCTCATGTATAAGATTTTGAATAAATAGGTCTGTTAACAACGGGGCGCAATTGGTACCCATAGAAATTCCAAAAGATTGTTGAAAGACCTGGTCTCCAAAAACCACATAGATATTGTCAATCAGAAACTCGAGCATCTTTTAAATGTCAACTTCAGAGTACTTGTGTGTGCAATAAGAATTATATATATATATATATATATATATATATATATATATATATATATATATATATATATATATATATATATATATATATATATATATATATATATATATATATATATATATATATATATATATATATATATATAAATAATTAAGATTTCGTAGAAGATGGCACTTTAATCCATAGCGCTTTCGCCTCTTGGCTCTTCAGTGGATTTTGAATATTGACAATAACAATAGCAACTAATATAAGTTATAATTTAAATAATAGAAGTTGCTATTGTTATTGTCAATATTCAAAATCCACTGAAGAGCCAAGAGGCGAAAGCGCTATGGATTAAAGTGCCATCTTCTACGAAATCTTAATTATTTTTTTCTGTATTACTACCTATACCAAGGACTTCTTTAATTTTAATATATATATGTATATATGTATATATATATATATATATATATATATATATATATATATATATATATATATATATATATATATATATATATATATATATATATATATATATATATATATATATATATTAACAAAATATATTTGAAAATGACCAATGAAAAGGTTAGTAAATTTACGAGTACCATTTTTATTGAAAAAGCAGCTGTTGATGATGTCAAAAAACCTTGACTAATTCATCGTGGGGAATGGTTGATATATTATTTGTATTTAGTATGATGGTAAATCTTTTCTAGAATTCTAACTTTCATTGACAAAAAAGAATGATCAGGTAAATTAAAATGCTTGTATAGAAGCTGCTGGCCGCCGTTGTTAATCTGAAATCTATGCCCCGATATTCCTTATTAAGTGAACCCTTGGTTTCACCAACATAAATAAGCCCACAAAGGGTACATTCTATTCCGTAGAAAACATTAGAAGATTTGCAATAAATAAATCTTATATTATGTAAAGTAGTTTGAATAATATTTACTACTGAAAAAATCTTGCAAATTAATGCGCATAAATATGTAACCTTTTTTGCACTAAAAAAAAGCATATTTGGTTTATTAAAAATCTTAATAGGCACGCAGCTAGGTTAAGGACTCCCATATCTACGCCAGCCTATGCAGAGGTACGGGAAAGCTATTATGACGTCACGTTAAAAGAATTGAAATGAATCTCGATGAATAAATTTTATATGTTCTTTTTAAAACACACTAAAATACTTTTGTTTCTCATAAATTTTATAAAGATACATGTAAATGAATGTGCAACTTATCTTGCCAAAATAGCACTGTAGTATGTAGAATGAAGTTAGCTTGATCTCGCTGTTCTTACTGAGACGACGTCATTTCTGAGTTTTATACGTAGTTACTCTGTACTTGAGGCGTGGATCAAGCTATTATCGTAGCTTGTAAAAATAAAAATAAAAACGAAACAAGCTTAACTAGACCAAAATAAATTCACATTCAAAAATATATTAATCCACATTTGATTGTCAAACTAAATTGATATTGTGTAGACCTTATATATAGCCGTAGGGAACACATTTGTACAGTAATGTGCTAGAATGAGGGGTCCAGCCCCTCAAAACTATCAAAAGTTCAATGATATCCGCTTCACTATAAATTCTGAATTTTTAAACACGTGTAGCTATTATTTCTACAATACAAGTTCAAACATCACAATGCATATTCATTAAAAACTAATACTGTTAAAAATAAATCTAAAATTGTATTCATTTTCTTTGAATATATAAGGCGTGTATATCATGAGCATCCTTAACCTAGCTGCGCAATAACATGTTTTCTTTATCAAGCTTTTTATATATGATATAAAGGCTGATGCGGTTTGAGATCGCAAGAAGTCTTGAATTTAGACAGAAAACATCTAATAATATGTTACGATCTGTCAAGGTAAATTAGTGAGTTCTCTTAATTGACCATATTTTCAATGAAAGATACCAAATTTGTTTTTGCTTTTCATTTAATGGTATGAACTTTCTAAGTCTAAAAGGAAAAATCAATTTCCAGACAATTTGGAAATGTTAAATGTGGCAGGAGAGAGTTTTAAAATACAGGCCAGGTCAATTTCTTTTTGAAGGAGGAACCTGGGGTTTAAGGGTTATAAATAACTATCAATGTGTGATTATAAAGTGTTCCTTCATTTTAAAAAGTGGTGTAAATCAAAAGTGGACTTTCAAGAAGTCCAAAGAACTTTTGGAAAAATTAAAATCACATTTTTTCTAAAGTCGGTAACATCATAAGGTATGATTTCTCAACAACTTATACAACCCTCATTATAACTTAAAGATTGGGTTTTTTGATATCATAGACAACTGCTTCTTCAATAAAATGGAACTAAGAAATTTTCATATCTTGTAATTGGTCATCTAAAATTTAATTTGTTCAAAATCATTCTGATTCTACACACAAGTATTCTGAAGTATAACAAAAAGATGCTGGGTTACGTTCTTTTATTGGCCGACCTGTTTTAATGTTCCTATGAAGCAGTCTTTTTCCAAAACTTTTAAATGAACTCGACATTTAGATATATCGACAACACTTTATTACTTAACAATAGTTTCATATTCATTCATTTGTTGACTCCATATCCCAGTGAATTCGAAATGAAAGTCACCAAAGAGTCTGTCACATGAAAAAGGGGAATATATGGAACAGTGATCGATCTAAAAAAATCCATAAATAATACAAATAAGTGAGGAGGGCATAAAACACGGACCCCTGGAAATTCCAGAGGTGGGATCAGGTGCCTAGGAGGAGTATGCATCCCCTGATGACCGGTCACACCCGCCTAGCAATACCATCCAATGATAATTTATATTTGCTAACAAGTATATTATAACGACCATAAAATTTACGAAATGCTGATTTTTATCCAGTATCGAAGACTTAGCGGCTAGGCTAGCTGTCCGTTCAATAGAGATAGATTAGATATCAACCACCTTGCTGCTAGGTAAGCTGCTACGATCTTGAAGCAGCCTTGAATATAAATGGACCTACATCATCATTATGATGACAATACATTTTTATCATTTATCAATTATTTTTATATCGATGAATAAAGTTGATGAACAAATTTTCTTTTTCTCATGTAATGTTTTAAGACAGTCTGATATAAAAATGTTCATTAATTCTTTCAGCTTTGAATATCAAGCGCTTTCTTCCTGGAATGCTTGCTTGTGAAAGCACCTTTTTAAAATGCTGAATTTTGTTTACGGTCGATTTGATGTTTTGCATCAATTATATTTGTTTTTATATTACATTTGATTAGGAGTGTTCCGTCTTCCTGATCAATAAATTGGGCTTACTCATCCTAGGAACATGATCCTACCTCTGGAATTTCCGGGGTCCGTGTTTTATGTCCCGTTCACAGATTTGTATTGTTTGTAGATTTTCTTGAGATCGATCACTGTTCATTATCTTGACCTTTTTCATTAAAAGCTAAGTTCTCCTAAAAGGCAGTTGCAATACAAAGACTGTTTGTTGCCAACTTTGTCTCCTGCAACCATTATCTATTGTTTGGAAAATCTATAGATTTCTTTTACTATTGACAAAGGGTAAGGTGGTAAAGAGTTTTTTCTTTTATCTGTTCAATATTCATCTAATCATCTCATCCATTCTGATAGTGTCGAGGTCTTTCTCTTAATATTTAAACCATAACCTAGCTTTTTATAGAATTTATTATAAAATCGAAGCTTTGTCGCCATTTATGCTAGGCCAATAAAAATTCACTAATAAACAAAAAAAAATGTTAACGATAGTACAACAAAACATCTTTTGAAAGCCTTTCTATTAAAATCTAGAATGATTTTGAGTAATTTTCGACGATAATTTGAATAATGGAGAAGAAAGTTCCTACATGGAAACTACAGTTAGGTAAAATTGTCAGAATATTCAAAGCAAAAGATGTTTTACATTAAAGAGGAAAATATCGAGTCCATAATATTATTTGAAAGCAGTATAAAATGATATATCAAAGACTCGTGGACCATGAATTGAAAAAAAAATCCAACTTATAAATTTCTGCATTTCTATTTGATTGTCATTGCTCTATTTCATTAACAGTGCCTTGTGAGAATAAGTTCTATTTTTACTCACTTTCTTTATACACAGTACCCTGTGGGATTACTGCTGTGGTTTTCTGGTTCTTCTTAGAAACATGGTGTGACTTTGAATCCTTACTATATGGTGATGCTTACAAATTACTTTGGGAAACTAATTATAAGGAATAGCTACTAATGCATGTAAAATGTTGCAATATTATACATATCTTTTATTCTATTTGATAAAACTTCTGATTAAACATTTGAAAACTTAATTCTTATTCATATTTGAAAACATGCTATTCTGATATTTCAAAACTTGTGATTCAAAATTGAAAGTGCTATTATTCGTAAACCTGTAATTTATATCCTAAATCTTGTGATTTATATTTGATAGACTGATATTCTTGGTATTTATTTGCAAAAACTTTTAATTCAAATTTGATAATTTTGTGATTTATATTCAAAATCTTGTGATTTAAACGCAAAAAATTGATATTCATACATTGTATTCAAAAACGTTATTTACGTGTAAGATTCATGAGATACATAATTAATCAATGTGATTTATATGCCAGAAGTTGACATTTATATTCGAAAAATTATTATTTATATACAAAAAGTTGTGATTCCTATTCGATAATCTTGTGATTTATATTCCATAATCCGAATCACCTGACCAATTAATATACATGTAAATCACAAGATTATCGAATATTAATATTAACTTTTCCCGTAAAATCAAGAGATTATCAAATATGAATTACAAGTGTTTGCATGTAAGTCACACGTTTTTGAATAGCAATGACATTTCTTGAATATAAATCACAATAATGTCACATATCAACTATTTCGTTGAAAGTCAACATTCGCAAATTCTATGGTCAATACAATAACTTTGTCAGCATATACAATCTATTGTTAAGACTTATGTTGACGGACGTTTTTCATACAAATTGTTAAGCCATTACTTTCGCACTGAATTGTCTAGGGACTTTTTCATTTACACGATCATAACAGTGTGACCGGTCAACAGGGGATGCTTACTCCTCTATGACACCTGATCCCATATCTGATGTCTCTAGAGGTCCTTATCTGCTCTGCTCCCAACCTGTTTTGCTTCAATGGCCTTGTGAGCTTGATTACTGTTTTTTCCTTCATATCATAATTTCATCATAAATCACAATTTTGTCAAATATGAATAACAAGTTCTTGCATTTGAAAAACAAATTTTCGAATATGAATATCAACTTTAATTTTCGAATTTAATTCACACAATTTTGCATATAAATCACAAGTGTTTTTTGTTTGTTTGTTTGTTTCAAACATGGAATAGGTTTTTCCCACCAATCTACATGTCTGTTTGCAAAGTCCTAATCACTGTTAAAATACTCCCATGTAGGTGTAACGACTAAAGTCAAGTTCTTTTTTGTGGTTCTTTATTTTAAATTAAATTATCAAATTGGCAATGAGCTACAAACAAGCAAAAATATATACACACATAACCAATAGAACACACAAACAAAAATAAAAGAATTAATCAGTATATGAATTTGAATTTAAACGAACACATACCACCAAAATATGGCAATGCCACACCCAGTCACTCACTCGTACTTTTACTGCGCGTGTGGTCTCTACATTTAAATAAACAGAATTACGGGTATTTATTATATTAACGATAAAAAAATATAATAATTAGTATAATTCAAGTTTAATAAAACACAAGATTAACATTCTTACCGTAACACGCATCACTCTCAAACTCAATCGAACACGTTCAGTTCATAACAGGGGCGTCAGCACAGTGAGTATTAATAGATAACTTGACAAACCAGTTTAAATCTTAGAGATTTACTCAACAAAATAATAAATTCAAATCACTACACTGAAAATTAATTAAAAATAGATAACAACTAAATTAATATTCAAATAGAATTTTTATAAAGTTTTTAATAATATAATCTCTAAATAAAATTAAATATCTGGCGCAAGGACAGAAACTCTATAAATAGACAATCGGTTTAATAAAGTATGGTGCGCGTTTCGTGTTCTTTTAGTATGCGCAAAATCAACCGTTACATAGGAAATCGGACCTAAATCGGCTTCAAAAAGATTTTTGAGATACAAATTTGCACTGAAATAATCACAAATTAATCATAAAAAAACCTTTTTGGGCTTGTGTATGCCCTTATCCCTAAAAAAATAATCCATACAAAGACAAAAATTCAACTCATTTAATTTCTCAATTTTTTTTCTCACTTCAAATCACACGCGATGTTGACATTCAGACTCTCTGTAAACGTGTAGATTAGAATTATCTGTCCCTGTTTATTTTCCTACATTGATAGCCTGGTTTCCTGGCTCATCCTTTCCGCGGAGCACACGAAACATAACAAGCATAGGGAACCATGCTACTACATTGACAAGACACGGAAAAATTTTTAGCGTTAAACTGGGTCCGTAGGACATAATTTTAAGGATAGAATCTAGATCTAGCCCCCTATCACTTGATACATCTTGGGGGTCGGTGTGTCGCAACATAAAATACGGTAAGAAATGGCCTAATTTTGGAATTTCATTTCTATGCATAGTCAAGTTGTGTTTGGACATTATCTTCCGTGCGACAACTATCAAACCAAATTCGTCCAGTCTGCAATATTATTAAATCATTTGTGAAATTTACATTAACAGTATTTCTATGGTGATTACTTTGACCCTAAGTAATCATTATTGCTGTATACTTACTGTGCCAAGCACACGGTCGTATCAAGCCACAGTCCGGCTTTCTCATACCCTGGGCATCTTGGTCAGATACCTATGATGTGACGTCATATTAAACCATGCAATAAAAATAATTCTTTCCTTTGCAATTACAAGCAATTATATTATATAAATGTTACATCAACTGCGATTGGGTATTGAAAGGTCACGTTAAGTGTCATTTTCCGACTATGCTTTACTTGCATTGATAAATATTTTGCTTGGATATATTTTCTCATTCAACAAAAGAAACAATAAGGTGATCGTTTATTTTGGCCATGGTTTGCGACGATATATAATATACTCATCTTAAAAATTCACTCTAAGAGTGGTTTCGTCAACTTGAGTGAATGTTAAATTTAAAAATAAAAAAAAACTCAAGTTGTGGAATAGTAAACAACATTTAAGATAGGTACATTACAAATTATCACAGAAAAACTTACTATAGAAAAAAAAAACATCTCACTAACTCACTGAGACAAGATGAACAACTTATTACTACAGATACAAAACGTCATGGTGTTCGTCTCTGATCGGCGGTCACTATCCAGATGTAGGCCACCTTAATATCATCGGCGGCCATATCGGTAGTATACCACCTTAAATATCATAATGTTAAGGGTACAACAAATCACAGCTGTTAACAAACTATATCTAACTTCCAACAATATGTAGAATGGAGATATTTATAAAAAAAAAAATAATCTAATTAGGTGTAAAAGTGTAGATCAATCATTATAGAAGAATTCATAGTTCAACAGATTCTTGTTAGCCCTAAAAAGTGTAAATTCTTTTTAGTAACTATAAATCTTGCACTGTATTATTTATCACATTTACAGAGGGAAAAAAAAAACCCATATCATTTTATGATTCAAATATCACATGCATAACATGTTTTCTTTTATTAAATGAATATAGTTACTTTTGTTTATGCTTCATAAAACCTCAGAAACAATATACTGCTGAAGGTTTGTGATACAAATAAGTAAGGAATTCAAAACTAATCAAATCGTCGTAAAATGTTTCGTAAGAAATGCAAATAAAGACATTTCTATTCAAAGTGAAAGAAAAAATAGAAGATTACTGCAACTAAATGTGTAAGATCTTCAACAGAGTCCTCATCTAAGATTGCATCAATATTTCTTTCTATACAGTTTTCTGACCGAGTAAAAGTAACTAACATTATTTTTTCTGCTTAGATACTATTTGTATCCCAACACTAGTACATGTAATGGCAATTGAGGTCAAAATTAACATCGAATTATCTTAATCAAATTCATACATTTGTATATTTGTATATGTAAAGCATTTAAAAACCTTTTCACCCAGACCCTATCCCACCCCACCCCACCGAGTTTCTACTGTAGACTAAAGATAGCCATACCCCCCCCCCCCCCCATTAATAAGTCCTGTCATTTATTGACGTTACTTTTCTGTTGCCAGACTCTGATAGCACAACCATTAAAGATAAAACCGGGAACTTGATGACACAAAATGTGAAGTCCACATAAATAAATGAATAAATAAATTCACATGTATATACATGGTTTATATTACTCTGTGAAAATATGGAAACCTTACTCTAAACACGCATCTGGAAATATATACACAATCACAGTTTTCTATACATAAGGATTCTTTGAATGCAACAGACACTCTAGAAAAATATCTCAAACTCAGTATCTCAAACTCAGCATCTCAACATCAGGAAGTGTATCTCACAATACCCATAATCAATATTAAGATGTAAGACTGAGAAAATAAATTACTAGTAGAGAGCTAGGTTATAAATAGATGCTGTTTCTCCTGGTTCCTCTATAAGTGACTTAATATATATAAAAAACATCAAACTTAGTTTACATATGTGAACATTTTGCTCATCTAATATTTTAAAGCAAAATAATTATATAATTTACATGACAAATGTAAATTCCTTTTGAGCGCTGCCCATTTTAAAAAAGATTTTAAAGACAGTAGAGAACCTTGATGGAGGCTTAGTCTTAACAAACTGATGCAACTTCCTTCAATATATTTAAGAATCTTAAGCAGGTGATTTACTTTATGATGTATTAATTTGAAGTTTTGTATTTTCCGCTTATGTACAGGGGAAAAAATATACATGCATATATACCTCCTTAACAAGAGTAAATGGATTGTTCATAAAACAATATTATCTTACAGTGCAAGTTTTAAAAGGTTGCAATGAACCCTCATTAAAAAAATCTTTGCCTGATCCCGATTGTTTTAATTCTAATTGCAATATACAAAAGATTTAGAAATAAATGTACTTTAAATAGAAACATAGGTGAATAAATATGCCAGAACATAATGTTTGAAATATATAATTAAAGTTCCTTTTTATAAAAGCATTTAAAAATGCTTTCTTAAAGAAAATAATGAAAAACCCTTTGTCTGGTCTGATATGGTTAGACAGGTTTGAAAATAAAATAAAAGAAACATCTCCTTCCTCCTCCTGATTACAACTTGATTTTTCCTGAGAATTCTTAACATTTAACAACAAACATCACATATCAAATACTGAACAATGATTTGGGAACAACTTATTCCCATAATTAAAAGTCTGAATCATTGAAAATAATTGAAACCCTAAATACTGTAAACAGTTCTAAGTAAACCCCCATGTGCTTGATTAAATGTTTTGTGTTTGAAGTTGTCAAAATTACTTACTCTAACTTAATCACAACAATTAACACAGATTGAATGAACATTCACATGTACAAACTTTACAATAAAATGCACACGGTGTCATACACATGCAGCTTATAAAAATGCTCCAGAAAACTTGAACCTTTTGGGCTGCAATGAAATACAGATGGTATCCACATACATCATTTCTACTTCGAACAGTGAGGGATGAAGTGGTTCTCCTTGAAGTACTCCATAGTACATTACTCACTTAAACTTTATGTTATAGAATCTGGATATCATAAGGCACGGAGCTCTCTACAAGCCAGTGGGGTGTCCGTAAATGCCAAGTTCCAGATGTTTGTTTGGTTGTTCTTCATATTCATTGGTTGATTTCAAGTGTTGCATTGTGGGATTCAAAGTCCGTTGTCATCCTACAGTACAGGAAAATTTCAGAGTGGTATGTGGATTAAAATTTCACAGAATGAAATATACATTAACACACGTAGTTAGATATATGTGTATGGGTCAGACACTGTAAAATCACGTGTTTTCGTGGAGGGCCGAATATTCGTGCTTTCAGGGAAAATATTGGTTCATGGGGATTTCGTAATTGAAAAAGTGTTGCCCTATTAAATATATATGACATTTTTGTCATTTCGTAGATGACATGAATTCGTGGGTCTCTTCATGCCACGAAATCAACGAAAAATAAACCCCCACGAAAATAAGTGACTTCACAGTACTTGTCAGTTATAATTACAGAATTTTATTCCCCATTAATGGCATTCTCGGGTTATTTCTATGCAGAATAAATACTACAGTTCATTTTTATATATTTACATTTCCAATACATTTTTCCTATGATTCTTTACAAAATAGAATACAGTTCATTTTCTCATGAACTACCATGAATGGGCATGAATATCTCCATTGTTACGTCATAATACATTACCTGACATCAAAACTATAGTGCAAACTGTTTTGCTTTAAAAATGACAGTTGAATGGCGTTATTAGTAACAAATCATCAGAAAAATAATGTAAATATAAGAAATGAATTTAACTTTTGAAAATTCATGAGGTACATGAACTACAACGCTTCACGCCGGCATATTTATCATGAAGCGCTTCATTAAATATGCCGGCGTGAAGCGTCGTAGTTCATGTCCTCATGAATCTTCAAAAATTAAATTCATTTCTTAAATACGCAGTACAGTTAAGGTGCCAAATGGAAATATCAGCGAATTTTTTAGACAGAAAATACGTTCTTTACAAGGATGGGCTATTTTTTTAGGCCTTTACTATTATCGGACAAATGTAATGTGGCTGAAAACTACATGTTGAGGACGTTTATATTTCTTATTTAGATTTGTCACATAATGTGGCAGTCACGTGATTTTAGCAAATGAGGTCATTTATAAATTCCAATATTGCAAGGGCATAACCAAGTTCAGAATCTAAGTTGAATTTATAATTATTTTCAACACTCTTTGTAGTTTGTGAAAAGTGCTGCGAACCTATATAGGTACTACTACATAATTGCTAAAATTACATTTGTTAGACCGTATGTTGAATATTTTGCTGGTCAAGTACATTAAATGTAGATATAATTAATTCATTTGCAAGATTTCATCAGGTTCGCAGCACTTTTCAAATATCTTCATACCTTTTGAGTTTATGTGTAAAAGCTTGTCGTAGTTCATTGAGGGTATGCCCTTGCAATATATCGATTTATTACGACCCTTCTATTACCCTCAATGAATCTGCATACAAATATACAGCAATTTCACTTGTCTAGGGAATGTACGAGAAGTATATGAATAAAATCATCAAATAGACATCGCATTTAAGTTAATGGCCTCTTATATATCTGCAAATAATATTTTATTTAATTACAAAACACATTTTTCATTGTATGAAATATAACTTGATCCGCCTCTCATTGTATACAACTGCGTAAAATTTTACGATATGACGTCACATTGACAAGTACATTGCGATCAGTGAATTGCTTATATATTGCTGTTTGGGATTTAACCAACGACAAAAATACATGCAATAGTAAGTATTGATGTAGTTTAAAGCTATCCAACAGTTTAAAATAGCGTATCATTTCATTTTGTGGTAATTTGAAGAACATGTATTTTTGTGTGATGTCATAGTAAGCATTTCCAGTAAAAATTAGGCCCCGCCCCCTTATTGCAGCCTTAACTGTGCTGCGTATACATAAATTAAGATTCAATAGTAATACCAATAAATTGTTAACTAAGTTTAAATTATGAAGTTAATGTAATTCTGAATGAAAATCAAGTCATTGCATTAAACTTACACAAGAAAGCATTGTGTCTGAATTTCTGAATGTTGTTATGTTCCAATGATTTATTCTTCTTTTTTTTTTAAATTCAAACTTAGATAAATCTAACATTAGAAATACCTGCTTTAAGTTGTCTTAGGTCTTATTGTTGTCCATATTCAAAATCAGCAAAACAGGTTGAATCTAAACACCAGGTAGTAGTACCATGTAGAAAACAGATTTGATGAAAACTGATGGTTTGTGGGGGAGGGGGAATAGTATGGAGCACCAATATCCAGAACTTTATAGCATAATGAACCATATCCAATATCAAATTACAGATCGAAACTAATTTGTTAATATTAAGATTTTGTCTAAATGGAATTAAATGTACTCTATATTCAATGTAATTGCTTACTGTTGTATCAAGGATTCCTTCGCACCTTTAATGCAGCAAAATACTAATTTGTTGTTCTATCCTTAGCAGTATTTGAGCAATATCACAATATAAAAACTCTGGATGAAGAATACAATTAAGCTGATGTTGATGGGAGCAGTCCAACAATTTTGAAATTGGACCAATGTAGAGCTATGATTCTGATATCAGTCAAATATCAAAATCATTTGCCCATAGACAAATTGGAGACATTCATCTCAGATCTGATGAGGTACTCAAAATGGCTGTATGTTGTCCTTACATATAAAGATGGGGTTCTGATTTGTCATCTATTATTGAAACTGAATAAAATTTAATTTTAATTTTTAACAAGTTTTCTTCAGTGAAAAAATTATTTATAACCTAACATTTTCAGTGATAAATTTTTAAGTCTTTAAAATTTTGCTGAATAAGTGTTTGTCTTATTTGTGGACTCTAATAGTCCTCAGCTACATGCAAGTGGAAGGTACAACAAAACAATTCATGACCAAAATTCAGCCAAAGTATGGTTTGTTATATCTGGAGACAATTTTTCTATGCACCCCTCACATCCTTTCAATAAAAATATATTAGACAAGAACACATTCATCAGACTCTAAATACTTCGTAAGTATCCAGCTTATATTTTATGTATTATGTTAAGTATAATCATAGCTTATATTGTATATAGTATACTGATTTATTTAAGCAATAAAATGCTTTCATTGTTTGCTGATTCTAGTATTAACGGTTGCTACTATTGCTGAAAAAATACATAACCCGGCATATGAGAAAGAAAAAACTTATATTGTAAATATTATCTATGGTGGCATATTTCTGCCCCTTGTGTGCAAGTTATTTTTCTATCAAATATGTCGACATGCAAGATAAATATGTTGACATGCAAGATAGTTATGTCAACATGCAACATAACTATGTTGACATGCAAGAAAATTGCAATCAAATAAAAATTATAAAATATCTTCAATAAATCTCAGATATCGCCAACATGTGACATCCAACATGCTAGATGCTACTAATTTTTGTCAACATGCATTTTATTTATGTTAATATGCGAGATAAATATGTCAACATGCATCTTATTTATGTCGACATGCAACTTATTTATGTTGACATGCAACTTATTTATGTTGACATGCAACTTATTTATGTCGACATGCAACATATTTATGTTTACATGCATTTTTCAGATACAGTTCTGCTATGACCATAACCTAAGACCTTGAAACATAGTTCAAGGTCACTGTACACCCTTTAAAAGAGATCTCGGACAAACAGATGGATGGATGGACACACTAATTACTATATGTCGCCCGCTCTAAAACGTTTTATAATCCACGGTCACGTTCCTGAATCGCCAGAACATTTTATCTAAGGAAATTCAATTTATACTTTGTTGTCCACCTCATATTATAAAAAATGATTTAAACTGCAACATTTGCTTGAATAAATTTTCGATCATTAAAATCAACTTCAATTTTACCGACAAAAAAACAGAACCGTGCCCATTGAACGTGTCTTGGTAGTAACGAATCTGCAAGCTCGCACAAATGTTCAAATTGTGTATCACATAATTTCTTTTGCATTTAAATTTAATCATTTTGAAAATCGATCATATTTAAAAAAAGTATATATCCAAAATGAAATCACAAATCGATCATATTCACTGTAAACGTTTTCGCCATTCCTGGGTCTTCAGACATTTACATCGATTTGTGATTTCATTTTTCGATATTTACTTTTTAGAAATTATATACATATCCGCTACTCAACATAATTAAGTTGCATGTCAACATATTTATCTCCCATGTCAACATAACTATAAGTTGCATGTTGACATAAACAAATGCATGTCGACATAACTAAGTTGCTTGTTGACATAAATAAGTTGCATGGTGACATAAATAAGTAGCATGTTAACATACCTAAGTTGCATGTTGACATAAATAACTTGCATGCCAACATATTCATTTCGCATGTCAACATAAATAACTTGCATGTCGACATAAATAAGTAGCAACTAGCATATTGGAAGTCACATGTGGGCAATATTTGAGATTTTTTAATGATTTTTTCATAATTCTTATTTGATTGCAATTTTCTTGCATTTCAACATAGTTATGTTGCATGTTGACATAACTATCTTGCATGTCGACATATTTATCTTGCATGTCGACATATTTGGAAGAAAAATAACTTGCACACATGGGGCAGAAATATGCCACCATAATTATCCTATTTTATATTGTAAATATCATCCTATCTTATACTGCAACTTCCTAGCTTACATTGCAAATTTCATTTAAGGTAATATTTTAGCTCACTTTTCTAAACATTATCCTAGCTTATATTGTAAAATTTACCCCAGCTTATGATGTAAATATTATCTTAGGTTAGGTTGCAAATATTACCCTAGCTTATAATATGTAAATATTACATGTACATTAGCTTATATTACATACTTGCAATATCAGTTCAACCGTAACTTATTTATTGAAGGTAGATACACAGAGTGGCTTTTAGAAGGCACTAAAATTCCTCTCATATTCTGATCATTTCATTCATTCAAATATATATTTATTCATAGGGGCATCTTATCTGCTCTGTTCTCAATTTCACAAATAATAAATACGTAAAATGTATATATTATATGTGAAAGAGAGAACGGAGTCGGTAAGATGCCCCTTTGATTTGTCAGCAAGATTCCCGATTTGTCAGCAAGATTCTAGATTTGTCAGTAAGTGTGCGTGTCCACAGACAACATATTAACTAACCGGAATATCGACAAATCCCTCTAAGTGAGCATTTGGATCGCTGTGGAAATAAACAGTTTACTATATTTCCTTTTCACAAACTTTCAAATGAAAGTGACATCCAGAGACGCGAAAAAGAAAAACATTTTATACATTTTTTCAAACCTAAACTTAACAATTTATCGTAATCATAATCACAATTGTACATATTGTTTTCATTCTACAAATTTCCCGCATTGTTATGTTGCTATGTTACCTATTGTAAAGCTTCTGAAGATTAAAAATGAAAGCGCTAAAGCTTTACTGAACGTTTTCATGTTTCATTATTTAAAATTGTACCTATAATTTACCGAGCATTGTGGATTTATATTTATATTTCAATATATATATATATATATATATATATATATATATATATATATATATATATATATATATATATATATATATATATATATATATATATATATATATCCAGTAATAAACAAAAAAATGTAAGTGTGTTGGCAGGCCGAATGGTCGCCTCATAAAAGGAATACAAGGACTGTTCTTTGACTATATTACATTTATTGGCTTTGTACAAAATTTAAAATTTCAAGATGGTTCGTTGTTTGGGCTGAATGGCTTCCTGGACCATATGGGATCTACAAAATTATTGTAAATTACATACATTATAACATTTGTATCTAAAATATACTAACTGAATTCGTGCTCGTGCATATCATAACATTCACTGTATACTTTACATTTTACTGCATACTGCACTTTACTGCATATACTCTAGCATTTTACTGCATACTGCATTTTACTGCAAATACTTTAGCATTTTACTGCATACTGCATTTTACTGCATATACTGTAGAATTTTACTGCATACTGCATTTTACTGCAAATACTACAGCATTTTACTGCAGACTCCACAAAATATACGAAATATTTGTGTACTATACACACGTACATTACACCATACATTGTAGCTACTATATACTTTAATATACCTGTATACTATTAGAATAATACTTGAAATGATATCAACAGCTGATCAATGCACAAATTACTCAATCACATGTTTACATCAAAATTAAGAACTAAGGTCCTTGGCCATTTCAGGAAAGTGTATAAGATAAAACCTTTAAATTAATAAAACAAACTTACCTCAGAAGAGATGTGAAGTCTGGTCAAAACTTTATGAAGAATACTATTGTCAATACTCGAGCAAGTCAAGTGCGACTGCTCTACTCAATTGCTACACCCAAACTGACTACGGAATTTAAACCCGCCAAGTAAATTCTACTGAACAAATAAAATATTATGGAACAAAGTTATGACATTTAAGTTAGTTATTTACATAGCGAAAAATTGTATGTTAAAATATATGGAATCATGTTTGGACGTTAATTGTGACAGTAAGCAATAGTACAATAAAACTTGTTATGAAAACCTTTCTATTGAAATCTAGAATTATTTTGAGTAATTTTCGACGTTAATTTAAATAACGAAGAGGAAAGTTTCTACAAGGAAACTATGGTTAGATAAAATTGTCAAAATATTCAAAGCAAAAGATTTTTTTACCAAAATTAAAGAACAAAATAACGAGTCCATAATTTCATTTTGAAGCAGTATAAATAGATGTATTTTAGACTCGTGGACCATGAACTGAAAGAAAAATTATCCAACTTGTAAATGTCTGCATTTCTTTTTAATTGTCACTGCTCTATTTCATTAAGAATACATTCTATTTTTACTCAATTTTTTATACACAGAACTTTGTGAGATTACTGCTGTGGCTCTCTAGTTCCGGACAATCTTCTTAGAAACATGCTTGTGACTTTGAACATTTATTAGATGGTGATGCTTACAAAGTACTTTGAGAAACTAAGACATCGCTACTAATGCATGTAAAACGTTGCAATATTATACATATCTTTTGTTACAATTGATAAATTTTCTGATTTATATTTGAAAGCGTAATTGTTATTCATATTTGAAAACGTGCTATTCATATTTCAAAACTTGTGATTCATAATTGAAAGTGTTATCATTCGTAAACCTGTGATTTATATCCTTAATATGGTGATTCATATTGGAAAGACATATTCCTGGTATTTATTTGCAAATACTTTTTTTTTCAAATTTGATAATTTTGTGATTTATATTCAAAATCTTATGATTTAAACGCAAAAAGTTGATATTCATACAGTGTATTCAAAAACGTTATTTAAGTGCAAGATTCATGAGATTCATATTTAATAAATGTGATAAATATGCTAGATGTTGAAATTTATATTTAAAAACTTAATATTATTTATATACAAAATCTTGTAATTCCTATTCGATAATCTTGTGATTTATATTCCATAATCCGAATTACCTGACCAATTAAATATGCATGTAAATCACAAGATTATCGAATATGAATATTAACTTTTCCCATATAAATCAAAAGATTATCAAATATGAATCACAAGTGTTTGCATATAAATCACACGTTTTTGAATAGCATTTCTTGAATGTAAAACACAATTATGTCACATTTAAACTATCTCGTTGAAATACAACATTTTGCAAATTCTATGGTCAATACGATAACTTTGTCAGCATATACAATCTATTGTTAAGTCTTATATTGACGGACGTTTTTCATACAAATTGTTAAGCCATTACTTTCACACTGAATTGTCTAGGGATTTTTTTTCATTTACACGATCATAACAGTGTGACCGGTCGACAGGGGATGCTTACTCCTCTATGACACCTGATCCCATATCTGATGCTTCTAGAGGTCCTTATCTGCTCTGCTCCCAACCTGTATTGCTTCAATGGACTTTTGAGCTTGATTACTGTTTTTTCCTTCATATCATAATTTCATCATAAATCACAATATTGTCAAATATGAATAACAAGTTCTTGCATTTGAAAAACAAGTTTTCGAATATGAATATCAACTTTAACTTTCGAATATAATTCACACGATTTTGCATATAAATCACAAGTTAACAAGTATATTTTTTTTGTTTGTTTCAAACATGAAATAGGTTTTTCCCAGCAATCTGCATGTCTGTTTGCAAAGTCCTTATCACAGTTTATACACTCCCATGTAGCAAATCGGAGCGAATCCGCTCCAAAAAAGATTTTGGAGAACAAATGTGCACTGAAATAATCACCAAATTAATCATAACAAACCTTTTGAGCTTGTGTATGCCCTTTACCCTAAAAACCTAAAATAAATAAATAAATAAATAATCCATACAAAGACAAAAATTCAACTCATTTAATTTCTTTAGGTTTTTCTCATTTCAAATCACACGCAATGTTGATATTCAGACTCTCTGGATTATTTGACGTAAACGTTTAGATTATCATTATCTGTCCCTGTTTATTTTCCTACATTGGTAGCCTGGTTTCTTGGCTCATACTTTTTGCAGAGCACACGAAGCATAACAAAAATAGGGAACCATGCTACTACATTGACAACATACGGAAAGAATCAAACCGGGTACGTAGGATATCATTTTAACGATAGAATGTTCTGTCTAATCTTTCACCCTGTGAAATCTAGCCCCCTATCAGTTGATAATCTTGGGGGACGGTGTGTCGCAACATGAAATAAGGTTACCATGGCATAATTTTGGAATTTCATTTCTATATATAGTCAAGTTGTGTTTGGACATTATCTTCCGTGCGACAACTATCAAACCAAATTCGTCCAGTCTGCAATATTATTAAATCATTTTTGAAATTTACATTAACAGTATTTCTACGGTGATTACTTTGACCATAAGTAATCATTATTGCTGAATACTTACTGTGCCAAGCAAAGCATCGTATCAAGCCACAGTCCGGCTCTCTCTTACTCGTGGCATCTTGATCAGATAAGGTTTCGTATATTGAAACATTACGCCTATTATGTGACGTCATTTTAAACCATGCAATAAAAATAATTCTTTCCTTTGCCATTGTAAGCAACTATTAAAGGTCGCCTCAAGACTTAGTGTCATTTTCTGACTATGCTTTACTTGCATATATCAGTATTTTAATGAGCTTCGAAATATGTTCTCATTCAACCACAGAAACAATAAGGGAATCGTTTATTTTGGCCGTGGTTTGCGACGATATAATATACTGATCTTAAAAATTCACTCTAACAGTGGTTTCATCAACTTGATTGAATGTTCATTTTTTTTCAACAAACAAAAAAAAAACTCAAGTTGTGGAGGAGTAAACAACATTTTAATATAGGTACATTACAAATTACCATAGAAAAACTTACTATAGAAAAAACATATCTCACTAACTCACTGAGACAAGATGAACAACTTATTACTACAGATACAAAACGTCATGGTGTTCGTCTCTGATCGGCGGTCACTAACCAGATGTTGACCACCTTAATATCATCGGCGGCCATATCGGTAGTATACCACCTTAAATATCATAATGTTAGGGGTACAACAAATCACAGCTGTTAACAAACTATATCTAACTTCCAACAATATGTAGAATGGAGATATAATTATAAAAAAGAATAATCTAATTAGATGTAAAAATGTAGATCAATCATTATTGAAGAAATCAAAGTTCAACAGGTACCCTAAAAAGTGTAAAATCTTTTTAGTAATTATAAATATTGCACTGTACTATTTATCACATTTACAGAAGAAAAAAATGCCCATATCATTTTATGTTTCAAATATGACCAAATAAAAGTTTCTGCTGAGATACTATTTGTATCTTAACACTGGTGTAATATGTAATGGCAATTGAGGTCAAATAAACATCGAAATATCTAAATCAAATTCATACATTTGTATATTTGTATATATAAAGCATTTTAAAAACTTTTAACCCCGACCCCACCCACACCATCCCACCCCATTGAGCTTATACTTTAGAGTAAAGATGGCCATACTCCCTCCCCCTCCCATCAATATGTCCTGTCATTTACTGACGTTACTTTTCTGTGACCAGATTCTGCTAACACAACCATGAAAGATAAAACCGGGAACTTGATGACACAAAATGTGAAGTCCACATAAATAAATGAATAAATAAATCTACATGTATATACATGGTTTATATTACTCTGTGAAAATATGAAAACCTTACTCTAAACACGCACCAGGAAATATATACACAATCACAGTTTTCTATACATAAAGACTCTTTGAATGCAACAGTATCACGCTCCTTAAGACACTCTAGAAAAATATCTCAAACTCAGTATCTCAAACTCAGCATCTCAACATCAGGAAGTGTATCTCACAATACCCATAATCAATATTAAGATGTAAGACTGAGAAAATAAATTACTAGTTGAGAGCTAGGTTATAAATAGGTGCTGGTCCTCCTGGTTCCTCTATAAGTGATTTAATATATAAAAAAAAAACTTAGTTTATATATGTGAACATTTTGCTCATCAAACATTTTGAAGCAAAATAATTATAGAATTTAAATGACAAATCTTAATTCTTTTTGAGAGCTGCACATTTTTAAAAAGGATTTGTAGGCAGTAGATAACCATGATGACCGTTTATTCTTAACAAATTGATGTAATTTCCTTCATTATATTTATGAATCTTAAGCAGGTTAGTTGATGTATTAATTTGCAGTTTTGTATTTTTTTTCTCATATACAGGGAAAAAAAACATACATGCATATATACCTCCTTAACAAGTGTAAATGGATTGTTCAAAAAACAATATTAATTTACATTGCAAGTATTTAAAAAGTTGCAATGAACCCTCATTCACAAAATCTTTGCCTGATCCTGATTGTTCTAATTCTAATTGCACAATACAAAAGGTTTAGAAATAAATGTACTTTAAATAGAAACATAGGTGAATATATATGCCAGAATATAATGTTTGAAATATATAATAAAAGTTCCTTTTTGCAAAGACATTTAAAAATGCTTTCTTATAAATAATGAAAACCCCTTTGTCTGGTCTGATATGGTTAGACAGGTTTGAAAATAAAATGAAAGAAAACCCTCTTTCCTCCTCCTGATTACAACTTGATTTTTCCTGAGAATTCTTAACATTTAACAACAAACATCACATATCAAATACTGAACAATGATTTGGGAACAACTTATTCCCATAATTAAAACCCTAAATACTGTAAACAGTTCAAAGTAAACCTTAATGTGCTTGATTAAATGTTTTGTGTTTGAAGTTGTCAAAATTACTTACTCTAACTTAATCACAACAATTAACACAGATTGAATGAACATTCACATGTACAAACTTTACAATAAAATGCACACTGTGTCATATACATGCAACTGTATAAAAATGCTCCTGAAAACTTTAACCTTTTGGACTGTTTGAAATACAGATGGTATCCACATACATCATTTCTACTTTGTTTGAACAGTGAGGGATGAAGAGGTTCTCCTTGAGGTACTCCATAGTTCATTACTCACTTAAACTTCATGTCAGAGAATTTGGATTTCGTAAGGCACGGAGCTCTCTACAGGCCAGTGGGGGTGTCTGTAAATGCCAGGTTCCTGAGGTTTGTTTGGTTGTTCTTTATATTCATTGGTTGATTTCAAGTGTTGCATTGTGGGATTCAAAGTCCGTTGTCATCCTACAGTACAGGAAAATTTCAGAGTGGTATGTGGATTAAAATTTCACAGAATGAAATATACATTAACACACGTAGTTAGATATATGTATATGGGTCAGACACTGTAAAATCACGTGTTTTCGTGGAGGGCCGAATATTCGTGCTTTCAGGGAAAATATTGGTTCATGGGTTTTTTTTTTTTTTTTCGTGATTGAAAAAGTGATGCCCTGTGAAATTTTTTTTATTTCGTAAAGGACATGAGTTCATGGGTTTCTTCAAATAAGTGATTTCACAGTGCTTATCAGTTATAATTACAGTATTTACTCCCTATTATAATGGCATTCACGGGTTATTTCTGTACAGAACAAAGACTACTCTCACAGTTCATTTCTATATATACACAAATTAAGATTCAATGGTTTAATACAAATAAATAAGTTTCAAAATTATCAAATTAATGTAATTCTGACTGAAAACTGAGTCATTGCATTAAACTTACACAAGAAAGCATTGTGTCTAAAATTCTGAATGTTTTTATGTTCTAATGATTCTTTATTTGCAATTCAAATTTAAATAAATCTTACATTAGAAATATCTGGTTTATTATGCTATAAAGATTGGGATATTGGTGCTCCACACTACCCCCCCCCCTTTCAAATCATCAGTTTTCATCAAATCTATTTTCCTGCATGGTACAACTATCTGGTGTTTAGATTAAATCTGTTTTGCTGATTTTGAATATGGACAACAATAAGACGTAAGACAACCCAAAGCATCCAATATCAAATTACAGATCTATACTAATTAATTTATTTAAGATTTTGTCTAAATGGAATTCAGTGCACAATGAAAGAGGATAAATGATATTGACAAGAGGCCCATGGACCATATCGCTCACCTGGGCACATTGGGTAGGAAAAAAAGCAAAAATCAGTTTAGTATTGAAAAGTTTACGGGGGGGGGGGGGGGGTCATGACTTGAACTAACTTGAATCTACACTACCTGAGGATGATTCCATATAAATATGACCAATCATGGCTTTGCTGACCTTAAGAAGAAGATTTTTTTAAAGATATTTTCCTATATATTTCTATGTAAAACTTTGATCCCCCATTGTGGCCCCACCCTACCCCTGGGGGTCATGATTTAAACAAATTTGAATCTACACTACATGAGGATGATTCCATATAAATATGACCAATCATGGCTTTGCTGACCTTAAGAAGAAGATTTTTAAAGATATTTTCCTATATATTTCTATGTAAAACTTTGATCCCCCATTGTGGCCCCACCCTACCCCTGGGGGTCATGATTTGAACAAACTTGAATCTACACTACCTGAGGATGATTCCATATAAATATGACCAATCATGACCTTGTTGTTCTTAAAAAGAAGATTTTTAAAGATATTTTTCTACATATTTCTATGTAAAACTTTGATCCCCCATTGTGGCCCCACCCTATCCCCGGGGGTCATGATTTGAACAAATTTGAATCTACACTACCTGAGGATGATTCCATATAAATATGACCAATCTTGGCCTTGTTGTTCTTAAGAAGAAGATTTTTAAAGATATTTTCCTATATATATCTATGTAAAACTTTGATCCCCCGTTGTGGCCCCACCCTACCCCCGGGGTTATGATTTGAACAAATTTGAATCTACACTACCTGAGGATGTTTCCACATAAGTTTCATCTTTTCTGGTCCAGTGGTTCTTGAGAAGAAGATTTTTAAATGACATTTATTTTTTACAAATTCCTTATTATCTCCCCTTGAAAGAGGGCGTAGCCCTTCATTTGAATAAACTTGAATTCCCTTCACCCAATGATACTTTGTGGCACGTTTGGTTGAATTTGGCCCAGTGGTTCTTGAGAAGAAGTCAAAAATGTGAAAAGTTTACAGACAGACAGACGGACAGACAGACGAACAGCTAGACAGACAGACAGACAGACGGACGCCGGACAAAATGTGATCAGAAAAGCTCACTTGAGCCTTCGGCTCAGGTGAGCTAAAAAGTACGAATGACAACACTCTATAAATGTTATTGCAAACTGTTGTACCTAGGACTCCATCAGTATTCACCTTTAATGCAGCAAAATACTAATTTGTTGTTCTATCCTTATCAATATTTGAGCAATATTACAATATAAAAACTCTTGATAAAGAACACAATTAAGCCGATGTTAAGGGGAGCCGTCCAGTAATTTTGATATTGGACCAATGTAGAGCTATCTATGATGCTGATATCAGTCCAATATCAAAATCATTGGACAATAACCCAATTGGAGTCGCTAATTTTGGTTGTGATGAGGCACTCATGATTAATGTAAAAAAAAAAAGTTGTCTTTTCATATATAAAGATGGGAACTTTTATTGAAACTGAATAAAATTTAATTTTGATTTTTAAACAAGCTTTCTTCAGTGAAAAAATTTATTTATAACCTAACATTTTCAGTGATGAATTTTTAAATCTGACTTTCTTTTAAAAAAAAAATTGTTGAATAAGTGTTTGTCTTACTTGTGAACTCTAATAGTCTTCAGTTACATGTAAATAGAAGGTACAACAAAACAGTTTCTGAACGGTTTGTTATATCTGAAGTCAAATTTTCTATGTTCCCCTTACATCCACTCAATGAAAATATATTAGACAAGAACACACTCATCTGTCTCTAAATACGCTGTAGGTATCCAGCTTAAATTTTATGTATTATACTAAGTATTATCCTGGATTATATTGTATATAGTGTACCGATTTATTTAAGCAATAGAAAACTTTCTTTGTTCGCTGATTCTGGTTTTAACGGTTGCAACTATTGCTGAAAAAAAAATATAACCTGGCATATAAGAAAGAATGGCTTATATTGTAAATATTATCCTAGATTATATTGTAAATATCATCCTAGCTTATACTGCAAATTCATAGCTTATACTGCAAATATCATTTAAGTTAAATAAAATGATGTAAATAGATAATGATGTTAATATTATTCTAGTTTGTGTTGCAAACATTATCCTATCTTATAGTGTGTAAATATGAGTACATGTAACTTAGCTTATAATACATGGTTGCAGGACCAGTTAAATCATATTTTATTTATTTAAGGTAAAAACACAGAGGATGGTTTTAATAAGGCACTAAAAATTCCTCTCATATTCTAATCATTTTTCATTCATTCAAATATATATTTATTCACAGGGGCATCTTATCTGCTCTGTTCTCCATTTCACAAATAATAAATACGTAAAATGCACGTTATATGTGAAAGAGAGAACAGAGTTGGTAAGATGCCCCAGTGATTTCTCAGCAAGATTCCCGATTTGTCAGCAAGATTCTAGATTTGTCAGTAAGATTCTAGATTTGTCAGCAAGATTCTAGATTTGTCAGCAAGATTCTAGATTTAAAATTGCCTTTTGTCAGCAAGATTTTTCCATTCTCAGCAAGATATCTAGACATGAAAATGCCCAATAAAGTGATTTTGAAGAAATCATAACAATCATTACCTATTGGTATCATGAATAATCAGCTTTTACAAAGTATATATATATGTAATCATTCAAACAATAAAATTTCAGCTTTTAAATGAAAAACGAATTCCTAAAGTTTTAATTCCATTCCAAGAAGCAACACATCAAATATTTTTGTAAGTATTTAGCATTAGAATTCAAACTCAAAGCTTCTTTACAACGTATTTTTGTCAACTCAATCTGTAAAATGTCTTTCAGCTGTAAATCTATTTTTAAAAAAATACAGCAAAAGCATTAAAATGAACAGGTCTGAATTTAATTCATGGGAATCGGCTCATATTGATAATAACATCAGCAATAGCAGTAAGAATGTAAAATAATTCAGAGCCATATTTTTTTTTTTATTTCAAAGCAGGGTATATTGTCAAGCTATTTTATTAGGCTGTATAACCTTTCAAATCAACCATGAATAGGACTTAAGAGGTTTCAGTCCAGTTTATATGTAAAGTGTCCTGTCTAGTAAGCATCTTGCCTCATATCTCCTTTCAAGAGGATAATTTGAAATAGAAACTCAACACTGAAACATTACAACATCAGAACAAAACATTTCCCACAACATCTATAGGACAACAGTTATCTGCCCCTTACCCATTATTTCTCTGATGTTTTCCGTCGCTTTTTAGGACACTCCCCAACCTTTAATAGCAAACAGGGAAAAAAATGTAGCCTTGTTTTATACATATTTTATTGACCAGTGAACAAAATATGAAATTTACACTTTGTAATATATTATTCCACAAACTCTTTCCAGTCATCAGCAATGTTTCATGAACCTGGACAGAGTCAATTTATAGATGTTGAATAAATCTTTAAAAAAAATTTAAAAGAACTTTTCAGATTAAGTTCAAAATAAATTCAAGATTTTATTAAGACTACTAAATGCCTAAAATTTAAGCCACGAGTATGAAAGTATGAAATCATATTAAGTGTCAAGAGTTATGGAACATTGTCTGAGGGCAGTCTACCTTAAAATAAATCAATATCCTTCATAAAAAGCAGGAAGCCTTTTAAAGACAAACACTGACAGCATTGTGTAAACTCTGTAAAGACACTTGTCTTATTCCATAGGAATTACTTTTTGTAACTCTTAAAATCTACAATTACGTCTCGGGAAGGTACATTCCCATGTCAAAAACTACCATCTAACGAGGAGAAGATGAAAGTATAAAGGTTCTAATGATGACAAATGATTCCATTTTACCATAACTTCATGCAGCAGAAAACAAAACAAAGAAAATAAAACTGAAAAAAAGCACTTCAGCATTGGAGCAAAGAGAAGCGAGATCAGTCAAACGTCATATAATGTACTAGTTCTACAAGAGTTGTCTATAATTCTTGACCAAAACAAATTATTTCGTGCAGTTTTACATATGTGTAATGTATATATGACTTTTGACATGATCCATTTTAAAAATTAATATGAAACAGTTTATGTATTTAAAAAAGAAATCATTAATAGAGGTAAAATCAACTGTCAAACATAAATTTTACAGCAAAGTGTAAATTAATGTTCCTTTCCAAAGAAAAAAAGCATATCTACGTTTTTCACAGAATGCAACAATTTTACCATGTTTAGAGAAAAAAAAAATCAAAATTGCCCACTTTGTATCTCTACTATAGATACTACATTGACATGCAGTGAGAATAATTTGAAATGGAGAAAAACACAAGTTTTACATAGGAAAAAATAAACAAAAAATTCAAATAATATAAACATACATCAAAAGTAGCACCAAGATCAGGGAACATAATCACAAACCAAAACAATACAGAAGGGGTCGGCATGCATCACACGGTTGCTAGGATACCTGTATGATCTCCAGGCTCCCGTGCAATGACCCATGACTGCCATTAGAAGATATGCTACTACTGGACTGGTACACATCCTTTGATGCATGACATGGCAAGTTTTCGTACGCTCCTGGAGAATTAAATCTTTCTGGTCCCAAGCCACACCGCAGTTGAAATTTCCCAAATGGAGAACACACAGATCCTGAGGATTTCCCAGACACTGTTTCTCCTGAAGCTAGCATATCATCCAGGCTACGGGCTTTACGACTCGCCTCATACACTTGTGTTCTGAACATTGCACTTTCCATCGCTGCGGTGATTTGTCGATACACATCCCGCTCTGTATAGCGTCCCACATGCGATTCTGAAGCCTTTGAGCGCTTTCCATTTTGTACAAGATAGGTATCGGCAGAGTCGTCCTGTGATGTACTACTTGCCGAACTCGGTGATTCCTGACAGTCTGACCCAAGGTCAAAGGTCGGATATTTGGAGAATGCAATACTGTTTGGTCGTATAAGAGGTCTCTTTGCCCTATTTTCTTTTACTCTAAGAGTGACTTGGTGACCCAGAGGTGAGGTTACAGTTGAACTACAAGTCGAGCTACTAGAAATTGGAGAAGTCAAATCCACTGAATCTTTAGGATCTGAAGAAACATCCATTGAACACACAGTTTCCTTGGTTTTGTTTTCTGTTGCAAAACAAGGAGTGAAGTCAAGCTTGTGGAGAGAGGTAGATGGGAATTGTTGCAGTGGGGTCGGTTTGTCCGCTTTCTCTGGGATCGACTGACTGAAATGTAGGTCAGCGAGGGCAGCAGAGGGTGAATATATCGTCTGTGATGTCTGGTTTCGCAACTCAGAGGCTCTACAAGGTAAACTCAGGGTTTGGGGTAATGTTACATGAGGAGTGGATCGTGTTAATGAGGAGGGGAGGGCAGCCCCTGAGGTTTCACAACTCTTTGACTGAGACACGGGGGAGATAGTAGACAAACTGAGATCAAGTTTTGGTTGAGATTTTCTTGTGTGTGAATCATATGACATTGACAACGATGTGCTTTCTGTCACTCTAGTTAACAATGTCAAATCTGGGTTACATGGACTGGGTAATTCCAGACATGGACTTGGTTGACATGGACTAGGTAAATCCATTGCTGGCTTGTGTCCCTGATTCTTTTGTAGACTGACTGTAGACAGTGGTAGTGTGAATGACCTTGATGGACTTTTAATCGGAGTCGGTGCACCTGAAGATGAAGATGAGGTGATTTCCAGGACAGATAAATTTTTTTCCGAGGAGACAAGAGGTGATATGGGTAGAACAAATGGACGAGATTTACCAGCTGTCTGTTCTGACTGATATCCTTCCTTCTGAGAGTGAGATGTCAGTGGTAAGGAGAAGTTTCTCTCTTGTTTGAATTTTTTCTGCTGGTTACTAACACTGTCCCCAGCATCAGGAACATTCACACTAGATAATGGTAATGAGAATGGTTTTGTCACAGCTGCCACCTTCCCATCATGCCCTTGAGCAGACACCTCCTGTTGGTGACTGGATGAATCCTTGATGAGTGGATCCGAGTTGGCAGATTCGCTGGTTTCTGGTGATCCTGGGGAAAGAACAGGAGATAGGGGCAGACTGAATGGTCTGACAAAGGTTTTCCCAGGAGATCTTGATAAAGGAGACACCAGGCTGGGTGGTTTTGTCATTGGGGATCCCAAAGATCTTTTTCTGTCCCTGGAGGCGTTAACTCCTTCTGAGGGAAGAGACACAGGACTTAATGATAAGGTGAAAGATCTGCTCACAGGAGACTTAGGGGCTGGGGAGGGTGATTTCCTCTTGCAATCTTTTTGAATTTTTAGGTCTTGTTGTGAGTCAGACTGATGTCCATTGCTGATTGTTGAATCACCAAAAGGAAAGGGGGGTAACTCAGCACTAGGTGTCACTGGGGCATTATCTGAGGGAGGGAGAAAATTACTACACAACATACCAGAGTCACTGAATTTTTTCTTCTCTGGGAAGTCCATCTCCATATTCGATGCTTCACACTGATAATTGTCCCATGTGTCCGAATCAGCCAATAATGGCAGGTTGTCATTTGTGTCACGCTTCAGATCACATTCGAGGGAGCGAGGAGTCCACTGAGTATCGAATGAGAACGGTTTTGTCACTTTCGCGATTGGAGATGAAGGGCTACATGTCTGAAGGTCCATGATGATAGGTGTTGATTTTCCGTCACTGAGAGATCCCCCGGAATCCCGCCTCTGTTTCACAGCCTCCTCCTCCTGCTTCATAAACTTCTCGTACTCCAGTAACTGCCCAAGGAAGTTAAAGTTTGGCGAGATGGTGGGACGTTTGTCCTTCACGTACCTGATATAAGAGGTAAATATGGAGGTGTATAGTTATAAACAGATGACATTAAGAATGGCAGATTCTGTAAACAGTAAAACATGCTTATAGCGAAAAGCCTGGGAAGAGCAATATTGGTAAGTTATAAATGTAATTGGTCATATCCATGAATACGTTTTAAAACTACAGTTAATGAAAATCACTCTGCTGTAACAGTTTTATTGTACTCCTTAATCATGTATATTTACACAAAACACAATTTTATGTCATTGAAGTTTGACTAGAAAAACAAATTATCCATACCTGTAGGCATCATCTGATGACATGTGTAAATACTTCATAACGTAGGCAATTGCCAGAGTGGGAGACCTCGAGATACCGGCCAGACAGTGTATCATCACACAACCATTAGCCTCCCTCACCATATCTACAGAAAAAACAACACAGTGGTTATAAATCATATCATCACACAACCACTGTCCTTCCTCACCATATCTACAGAGAAAAACAACACAGTGGTTACATTTCAAACAATAAAACCAGACATGACTATCAACATGACAGTGTACCACACATGACTACCAACATGACAGTGTACCAGAAATGACTATCAACATGACAGTATACCAGATAACAGCCAACATGACAGCATACCATATTACAGGCAACATAACAGTGTACCAGACATGGCAGTGTACCAGATAATAGACAACATGACAGCATACCATATTACAGGCAACATAACAGTGTACCAGACATGACTATATCAACGTGACAGTGTACCAGATAATAGACAACATGACAGTGTACCAGATAACAGACAACATGACAGTGTACAAGATAATAGACAACATAACAGGGTACCAGATAAAAGACAACATGACAGTGTACCAGATAATAGACAACATAACAGGGTACCAGATAATAGACAACATGACAGTGTACCAGATAATAGACAACATAACAGGGTACCAGATAATAGACAACATGACAGCATACCAAATAACAGAACATGACAGTGTACCAGATAATAGACAACATGAAAGTGCACCAGATAATACACATGACAGTGTACCAGATAAAAGACAACATGACAGTGCACCACATACAGGCAAAATAACACAACTAAACAACTGATTAAATTCTGCATTGATCAACATCAGGTCTCTAATTTACAATAATAACAAAAAACCTCGAGAATTCTACCATCAAAACAAACCATTAATCATTATATGATTCACATAATTACTGCTACAAAATAGTCGTGTGTGACATTGTAATAGGAGATCTGTCATCATTAAATCATCTCGGTCTCTATAATGCTTGTTTTCTGTGTTTAGGGTTGTAATACATGATTAAGATGACTGAAGGGAAAATCTTGACAAGTGGAAAAGTTATCTAGGTCACAATCTTCAATTAAATTCTGGATCTCTTGGTTATTTTTAACATCCTTACTTTATGAGCTTTAAAATTTTTATTCACAATATAATCCCTAACTAATCAGTTTCTCTAATATACCACTGGATTTTTCCTTTACCGTATTCACCCTTTAAGCACCCCTCTGACCTAGATTTTAAGATTATGCAATGGAACCCAGTTTCCTGGAATATTAGTATCTTGTGCAGACTCTGGCAGTATAAACTATATTGATTTCCACTGCATTCAGAAATTCAACTCAGGAACTGTTTGGCTAGTGCAAATTGTAAGCTTAACATTAATATTTGAAGCAAACAAAAATGTTCACTTATTGACTCTGGGAGCTCCAGAAGCAGTATATAATATATATATATATATTGTATTAAAGCTTCTTTGATATTTATTGTGGTGTTCTGTGTCACAAAGGGTAGGACTCCCACTTTTTAAAGTCCTCATTAAGAGATGGGAACCAAACAAAAGAACAATGATGCTATTGTAGGAAGACAGCAGGAGAGTTAATCCTCATCAGAATAAAAATCAGGCCTGGACATCAAAATCTAATTATCACACCTCATAATTCAATATACTGCAGGGGAAAATGGACAGAAAATCTATTTTTTGAGGAAAAAAAAGATGGCTGTCAATTTGCAGTGACATATCACACTAGTAAATTAGCCCTATCTGTGGGTGTTAATGGGATTATAACCGTATATGAAGAGTTTCAAAGCTAAATTCATTGATAAAACTCATGTCTGAAGCAGGACTGTAGCTCTTCTGGTGTAGATTATATTGCTTTTGTACATATAAATAGCTGTGTTAACTTTTTCATTTACAATTACATTAAACCCTTTAGACAGAGGTGTGGCTTTGTACTGATGAGCTTTCCATAACATTATATCTCTCATGGACATCTTGTATACCATGTTTTTTTTTCTTTTGTGGGGGGGGGGGGGGGGGGGGGGGGGCGGGGGGGCGGGGGGGATTTATACTGATCGAACTTCCTTTGTCTGTACGTAATTATGGTCACAAGAAAATGATTGCTTGCACAGAGTTTCAATTTTGTCAAATATTATTATAACCCATCTTTGCTAGCTAGGAGTGAAACGGTTCACCGCGGTATCGATTCACCGCGGTATTTTTTCTCGGTTTGATACACGGTGCAAAATCTCTAATTTTCGGTTCGGTTCATTTTTCGGTCGGGATCGTTATTCAGTCGGGTTTGGCATAAGGTAATCTCTATTGAGATTCTGCTGGGCTAGATATTTGGACTGACGCCCACAGAATCTCTAGACAACCACTCATAATTCATGTCTGGAAATCAAGCCCCAACTTCGGCCGACTATAGCAAGAATTATTCACCTAGACCACACTGCCGTTCGCTTCAATTAAGTCATTTGGTTGATTATTTGACTCTCTGTCACTATCATTTCCAAATTGCTTACCGTTTAGGCATGTAAATCCCAACATAAAAATATTCACTGAAATCTCCGTTCGAAATATGGCTCCTTTGACGAAATTGTTTACCTCCTCGCATAAAAGAGTTCCTATAGTCCGTTTTCTTTTATGTGATGTTCAATAGCCATAGTAGACATTAGTTCATAATCACATAGGGTAAAAACAAACTATAGGAACTCTTTTATGTGAGGAGGTAAACAATTTCGTCAAAGGAGCCATATTTCGAACGGAGATTTCAGTGAATATTTTTATGTTGGGATTTACATGCCTAAACGGTAAGCAATTTGGAAATGATAGTGACAGAGAGTCAAATAATCAACCAAATGACTTAATTGAAGCGAACGGCAGTGTGGTCTAGGTGAATAATTCTTGCTATAGTCGGCCGAAGTTGGGGCTTGATTTCCAGACATGAATTATGAGTGGTTGTCTAGAGATTCTGTGGGCGTCAGTCCAAATATCTAGCCCAGCAGAATCTCAATAGAGATTAGGCATAAGGTAAAACACGAATAAGCATAGAAAACATAAATTTTTGATGACTGATAGCTTGTAAAATAATTTTTGACAGTCAAATAATTTTAATCAATTTCTTCTAGTCAATTTGCAAATAAAATTCGTAAAATATGTGACTAGATTTAGAAAAAGAAAGCATAAAACAACGTTGAATTTGTTTCCTTCTATCAAAATGTATCGTATCGAAAATAACCGAACCGAGTCAAAATTATACAATACGTATCGAACCGTGAAGGAGGTGTATCGTTTCACCCCTATTGCTAGCCAAGGGTTTCTGATACGCTACTCTCCTCATAAGCCCTTGGCATACGGTGTTAAAAAAAGTTGGGATTTTTTCCTCAAGTTGTGATTGGAGTTGATCAACATCGTTCGACCAATCAGCAATTGTTTTTTGTGAATGACGATATTTGCGTTCGGGATATATTTTGACTCTTTAATATCGGTAATGTAAAACGCAAGTAAACAATGATCCGTAAGATAACATGCCATTCTATGAATAGCTATATGGTGTCATCCAATATCTAAAGCTACGTGCAAAATACATGATTAAGAATCTATACTGAAGATGTAGATTTGCATTTTTACATGTTTAAATAACAAATTAACATAACTCGATACCTTTTTGTTAATTATTCTTTAAAAACAATTTTTTTTTAAATACGCTTTTTATTTCTGTCGATGACGCAATCTGTGCGTACCTGGTAAGAATCATGATCACGTGACAAAAACAATCCCATCTTTTATCAGCACCGTATGCCAAGGGTTTATGAGGAGAGTAGCGTATCAGAAACCCTTGGCTAGCGAAGATGATTATTACCATGTTCTTTACTATTAAGAGCCTGACTAATGAACTCTGAGCTAGGTTGTTAGTCATTACCCCATGACTTTTATCCTATGAATTAATCCACCATTTTAAGTGACACATTTCTAGTTCAATCATGACATACTTTAGAAATTGTGTGATTTTCCTGAATTGAATCTGGTCATGTGACCTACTTATAGGATTGTCATGACCTACTTTTGGTACAATCAAGGCCTAGTTTTGGTAATTGTGAGCTACCTATGAATTAAATCCAGTCATGTTATGACCTACTTATGGAATTGCTATGACCTATTTATTAATCTATATTGATCCACTTTTAGTAACTGTGCATTAATTCCAGTCATGTTGTGACCTACTTATGGTGCTTTTATTACCTATCTATTGACCTATCATGACCTAATTTTGTGATTTACCTATAAATTGGAATGCTTGATGGAAGAATGGTAACAGCTTAGCACTGTAGTTGTCGTTGACTGGAATGCGATGGAAATGCCCGTCCTGTACGTATGGAGACTTGGGACAGGTGATGCTGACATTGAGGACATAGGATATGTCATTAATCTGTAAAACACATCAAGGACAACATTTATACTCTTAAATATATATGAAAACGAATAAACAACACATGTATAGCTGTACAAAGTAAACCTATATATACAGTAAAATCAAGATATTCATTTTTAGGGGCCATTTGAGACACTTATTACATATAGCTCTTTGAAGACATAAATGCAAAGTCTCTATAAGCAAGAGAACGAAAAAAAGTAAAAACATTTCAAGTGGCCAATCATATTCATGCACATTTAATTCATTAAAAAAAAAAGGTTTTAAATGTTTCTACATGCTATTTCCTCAATTACAGTATTTTTTTTTTTAAATCTTAAATCTGTCTGAAGTTTTACAATAACATGTAAAATAACCAAATCTAGGGGTGCTTACAATTAAATTATTTTTAGATTTGAAGTTAAGAACAAAGCACTCTGTAAGTTTAACCAATGCAGTGAGGTGCCAGAAATATATACTGCTATATATAACTCTTATTACAATGAAATCACTTGACCAAATAACAGATGGAAATAAAACAATGACTAATTCTTTGTACAGTTCAACAACAAACAGTTTTCATGTTCCAATAAACTTCCTTATAAATTCTACGTCATCAAAAATTCACATAAAACTGTAATAGAGATCAAGATATTTAAAAAACATGGGGATTGACGGATGAGTAATATGTGTTTACATTCTGTCACAGAGAAGCATTATATGATGATGGCTTGATTACGTTAGTTATTTCCTAAAGAACAGGGTCATCAACTAGTACAACACGCCAAACAAACAGCTAACGGTACCAACTGTACTGCCATTCATTATTCTCACAGACAGCCCTCCGTCATTATATAAATCTCACTGTTATTCTTAAATAGGCTGGTAAAATATCTTTTAAAATTTCAATCCCAAAAATTTACATGCATTTTCTGATCTGTCATGTCTGTAACAATTGTTAATCTCGTGGAACTGCTTGAACAACTTATTTTTCTTGTCGTCAATGACAAAACACTTAAAATATGGAAGTTAAAAAATTAAATTATTTGTGAAAGAAAAATACTGTCTTTGATAATAGGATTTTTATTTAAAAACTTTAAATGTCTATTTCATACTAATTTTCACACTAAGTAAACAAAGTAAAATTTCATTTAAATGTTAACAGTTATCTCTTTCACTTGTATCCCCTGTGTAATTAATTATTGAGTGTTGAAAAAAAAAACTGCCGCCTCCTCGTAAATTGATCATTTTATTTATTAATAAATCGAGGGCTAATTACTAGAGATCAGTGGCCTCTTTTTCATTGGACAATGCCTTCCTGCATCAATTGACACCGTTACAATTAGTCAAGCTTTCCTATGACAGATGAGCTGTTTTATACATTGATCACTTTCAATATGTGAGAGCCAGTGTATTGATTTGTTTAGGTACAGAGCTACTGTTACATATAAATCCTTGTATCTACCCAATACCTTGTCAACAGTATATTGTGATCTGAAACAGCAAACTACACCAGTCATCTAATATCCTTCATCATTTACAAACTCTCTGATTTAGTAAATATGGACAATGGTATGGACAATACCATTCACCCACCTACAAGCTCATTCCTATTATTCACAGTTAAATGTAATGATTACTGATTTTTATAAAATTCTATTTAATTATTTACCAGTATCAAATAATCTCTTCTTCAGAGAACTTATTTTTTATTCATTCATTTCTGGGTATTTATGAATCATTCATTAACAATTATTCACACTAAACATGCTAAAGAAAAACATTATGATACTGAATTGTGAAAAATAGCAATTTTTTCTCTTTTAAAAATTTCTATATAGATTCTGTTATTGAAGTTTTTGCAGCATTAGTCCTTTACATAAAAAATTTCTCTTTGAAAATCCTCCTCATTTCTTTCTTTATAAAACTTCAAATAATCAGGATACCAGCAGTAGTGTATGTCACTTCTGAGAGTTGTCAGAAAGAGACACACAAAAAGCAGTGTCATATCTTGTCTTGTTAACTCTGTTGAACTTATCTATATCATCACAATACATATAATCTTTGGTACTTTACATTAGGGAGATAATATACTCTGATTAAGGGAAAGTATTGACCATCATTGCTAAGGCAACAGGGAAAAAAACTGTCCAGTTATAGTTAAGGAAACTTGGTTCCTTATCTAAAGGGAAAGAACTTAAACTTGTGACTAAAAGTGAATCCTTATACTCATCTGATGTCAAATTGTAAACCCACTCCTGTCGTACAGAGTTTAAAATTTTCAAAATTTAACTATATTTTCCCAATTGTTTTCAAAATAAAATTCTTCCCAAAATGATTGAAAATGGCTGCTTTTAAAATACAGGTGGGAAAAAAAAACTGGCTATGTGTTTTCGAAGTTGTGCAAAGAATGCACACTATCCTTATACATGTAATGAGATTTTGATCTGTGTCAAAGTGCTTTAGGACTGTCTTGTCACAGGCTAAAAACTTTGGCAAGATTTGATTTTTTGAAAAAATAGACAAATGTATACAATTGATTATTTAAAATTTTTCAATTTCTCTACTTAGAAATAACATTCATAAAAAAAAGAGACTTAATGCAAAAAAGTCAATATTTTATAATTTAGAAGTTAAAACAAACATTCCTCTTTAATAGATGCAATTAAAACATATATTTAAAGAAACATATTTGTAAGCTCAATAACATATTTTCCCTAGCTGTTTGGATTTTTCTCAGAGATTTACTAACATATTTGAAATTAAAACATTTACATGTGTGAAAATTGATAAACTATACAGGAATGTACAGCTAGGGTATACTGCATCATCGATGTAGAGTATATGACTTTAATTTTTTTGATTTTTTTCAACATTTTAACAAAAATAAATCTATAAAAAATATTTATAGTAATGTATCATTTAAGTCAAATTAATTATATATGATTCTCTCCTTGTTTCTTCTGTTTTATATATAGCTCACGATAAATTTATCTGAAGCTGATTTTGCCACAGCAGGGTCAGACTGTACCCCTGACTTTAAGTGGCACTGCTAAAAAAATAATACGACAACAATGGCTTTTTTCCCATTAAATATGTTTTAAGTGAGTTAGTTAAATAATGTTTATTATAAAGCTGGAAAAATTGTCCTCAGAAAATAACCCGAGTATGGCTCTTTCTTAAGGGGACAATATACCCTAATAAAGGGAAAAAACTGAATTTTCGCAGTTTAAGGAAACATGGTTCTCTAACTAAAGAAGTCAACTGAAGGAGATATAGAGCTCTAACAAAGGGAAATAACTGATTTATAAGGAAAAAGGGGACACAACTGTGTAGTAGAGGATGACCACTGACCTGTATCATAATTGGTTCAAGATAATCTTACTTTGTAACAGATGATCTGTATATTTAACAGAGTTTTTTAGAACTACTTTAAAAAGAAAAAAATATTAAGAAGAGACTTTTATGGTTTGAGGCAACAAGGTTCAATCAAGAACTGTACTGCTGAGTTTAATTAAGGGACACATTTTTCCACTGAGAGTAGAAAACTGACCTGTATAGTTTCCTGAGACATGGCATCTGAGATAGAAAACTGACCTGTATAGTTTCCTGAGACATGACATCTCTGTGTGAGCTGAGATAGAAAACTGACCTGTATAGTTTCCTAAGATATGGCATCTGAGATAGAAAACTGACCTGTATAGTTTCCTGAGACATGACATCTCTGTGTGAGCTGAGATAGAAAACTGACCTGTATAGTTTCCTGAGATATGGGATCTGAGATAGAAAACTGACCTGTATAGTTTCCTGAGATATGGGATCTGAGATAGAAAACTGACCTGTATAGTTTCCTGAGATATGAGATCTGAGATAGAAAACTGACCTGTATAGTTTCCTGAGACATGACATCTCTGTGTGAGCTGAGATAGAAAACTGACCTGTATAGTTTCCTAAGATATGGGATCTGAGATAGAAAACTGACCTGTATAGTTTCCTGAGATATGGGATCTGAGATAGAAAACTGACCTGTATAGTTTCCTGAGATATGAGATCTGAGATAGAAAACTGACCTGTATAGTTTCCTGAGACATGGCATCTCTGTGTGAGCTGAGATAGAAAACTGTAGCCCTTTTCACAAAAAATCTTACGACATATTTTTATCTTAAGTGAAAACTTATGATAAAAATCATTTTCACAAAAATTCTTAAGAAAATCGTAAGTGCAAAATCTGTCGTAACTTTACGAGAGCCCCAACCCTCTCTTAAGTATTTTAAAACCGATTTTATTGTAAAAATATAATCGCAAAAACCAAAATACACGTTAAATTGAACGTTGTAAAGCAACTTACAATAATATTTTATATTTTTTCACAATCATTGTCGAAAAATTAGATAAAATACACTACAAAATATTTACGATGTAAGTTTCACTTAAGATTTTCGTATGACCTACTTTTACGTCAGACTTGTGATTGTGACGTCAGATTTTTAACTAATTCCTTGCTTCACAAACAATTGCTTTCGATATTTATTGTCAATAATGTTTGTTATGCTGACAAATGTTGAAAACTAAGTTTTAGTTTTATTTTCACCCACTTATTTAAGGATTATAAAGCATATTGAAGTCGTTGCTAGGTATGAAGTCTGTCGTAAGTAAAATCTTAAGTTCAATCTGCTACGAATGCGTTCGTGAAAAGCACTTAAGATTTGTCGTAAGAGATTCTTAAGTTAAAATCTTACGCAAAAACTTGAGATTTTTTGTGAAAATGTCTACTGACCTGTATAGTTTCCTAAGATATGGGATCTGAGATACAAAACTGACCTGTATAGTTTCCTGAGACATGGCATCTGAGATACAAAACTAACCTGTATAGTTTCCTGAGACATGGCGTCTCTGTGTGATCCGAGATAAAGGAATGGAAGGATCCGTGTGGGGCCGATGTTGGCCACGGGCATGCAGGGCTGCGAGAGGGAGGTGAGGGGGGTACATTTGTAGTTGTTGCTGGACTTGTTCTCACACAGAGAGGGATGCATGGCTTGGAATGCCAAGTAACCACCTGTAAAACAGAAAGTAAATGTTAAAGATGCTGACAAAATTATTAAAAATAAAGCAAGACAAAATCCTATTTCTGGTGAACTGTTTAAGCTTTTTGAGTGCATGTCAATATAATAAATAGGGTACAACATTTTTTCTATTTTAATTACAAAATAATTATATCAAAAAGTCAAATTAAATAACAACAAAGTAAATTCTATAAATTATTTTTGTAGACTTAGAATAACAAAAACTAACGAAATAAATAAATAAAATAAAAACCACAAAACATTTAAGCTACCTTTCATTGGTGATAAAACATCCATTCCAAATATTATAGGCAGATTATTTATTAAGTGACATTTCTATTTTTCAATTCACAATTGGACAGTAACTAAAAATAAAAAATCCACAACCAGGTTCCTTTAATTTGGAACATAGAGTAATTCATTAGTGACACAGTGTCCTCTCAGTCCACGGAGGAAGTAACTGAATCGAGGGAGGTATCAACTCACAGTCCCCGAAACTCTCTCACAAGATTCACATCCTCAATACACAACAAAAGAACCAAAATCAACAATCGCTGCATTAAACTTCACAGCTGATTTTTTTTTTCTTCTGCTAATATTGACGTCACTTCTTAATAAATTACTAATACATGTATGTAATGCGCCTTAATCTCACGGAGTGACTTAGCATAATAATTCCTGCGACTACTGCCAGTGTCCTTTCACTGATAATCAGATTAGGTTAACCATTAAGATCCCCAGAAATCCTTCAACTGTCCCCACGCTGGTGGCCTACCCATTACTCTGACCCTGAATTCTCCCAGGGTACTGAAGAGATCCCATTTTTTTTGTTTGTGTTGGATCAATATGCTGTGTTATGGAATGACTCATTCACTACTGTGGATTGAGGCCCTGACAAAGGGAGCAGAGAGCTACATTAATTATGTAACACTGCCTCTCACGCAGCGTTTGTATTGTACAGACACTATTTACTTCAAACTTTCAGTGATTTAAAACGCAATAGTACGGATGATCCCTTTGTAGCAAAAATTAATTAACAATAACTTCATTTTAATATGTGTCATACTTTTAGATGTAATTAATTGCTGTACTTTTATTTTGTAATCAATAACATCCTATTAATTAGATTACAAAATCTCATGATGAACATATAGCAGGAAATGACTGTAGATGTCCGCACTAATTAAAATACCATATATAAAGTAGAGGTCACATTAATGCTGAAATTTATGCATTGTTTTCTACAAATGAGAATATCATGCTAAGCTCTTCAAAGAATATGATCCAGCTCCTTTCACTAGAGGACCATGCACACCCCAGGGGATCTACGGCCTTAAATGACCTTCAGGAACTCCTGCATATTTTGTCTGCTTGTTTTAGACAGGCATTACATAACTAGCACGAGGTGTAATCCTGAATGAATGGTGAGCTAGATAAATATTTTCTTATCAGGGCTAGAGCAGATTTTAGCTCAGTAGGGAGGTAAAGCTGCAGGTGCCCTATATTACAGTCTCTGAAGAAAGACTTGGAAACAATATATGCATCACTCAGAGATCTTATACCTCTGAAATCTCCCCTAAACTGCACCTATCACCCTTTATCTAAACTTTATCCAAAATGTTATGGGGTTCATAATGAGCATGTTTCTGAATTGTCTAGTACACTTGTACTAGCATACAAACACTTGTTACAGATGCAATTTCAATGACTGGTAATAAGTAGTACCCTCCAATACATATCAAACTCCAGTTCCTGCACTTAGATTCTGCTTAACAACCCCTCCCCCCTTTCTTTGAATCATACAATTCTTGAAGAGCTTTTGTTTGTTTTTCAACTAATGTGCTGCAGTGAATAAAAACTGCAGTCTGCAGCATTTAGGTCACCTGCAGTTACAAAGGGAATGAAACCAAGACTTCAGTGCAAGTGGTTCCTTGTGATAAGATGTTTGTCTAATAATGCCAAATCTTAAAGGGCTTCACAACCGCTTCAACTTGTAAAAAAAAATCTCCAGTTCTGCAGCAAGGTTACTCATGAATACACAAGGTCACAAGAATTTGTATCTCGATCTTCATATATTTACTATAACTCAATAATGAAAAAACACCCAAAATATAACTTTTTAAAAATTGTTTCTCTTTTAACTCATCTTACAAAACATAAAGATCATGCACTACAAGCTACTATTTTCTAATTATTAATTTTGATCATTTTTTTGTTAATCACATACATAGACATCATTTTGATACTAATTTGATGTAAAAAAAAAAAAAAAATCAATTGATAAAACAGATAAAAAATTCCTTCAGCTTCTATATCTGATAAAGTCAATGGTTTTATTCCCAGTCTGTTTCCCCTAAGGTTTAAATCCACTCTCTTCAACAAAGTGATAAAACCATCACACCACCTATACATATAAGTACTTATGGATTTCATAAATAATCCAGATCATACTGTTATCTTCTACTTTCTGCTTCAGTGACTTATAAAGCCCTGCTGGGAGCCTGGTGATTCCAGGACCAACTAAAACCCTCATAAACTGACCATCAGCTGACAGAATAGTAGGGAACTGGTCCTTGACCTCCCCCCTCTAGAATCATAAAGCGTTCATATTCCTGACAGTATCTCTAGAGTTTAATTATCGTCAATCATTAACCTATTGATTAAATCAAAGACACAAAGCTAACAGTTCACCTTCTTACCCTTATGACTAATACCAATTTGTGGTTGTGTTTAATGTATATGACTGCTATACATGTCTAATTTCACTCATAGTCAGAAAACAGCTCCATCAGGTGAATATCTTACATTTGTGACCACCGCTCCAGGAGGGTAGGGGTCCACCCGGACTTGGATCTGAACAACCTTCAAATGACGGTGAACTGGTGCTCAACAACCTTCAAATGACAGTCAACTGGTGCTCAACAACCTTCAAATGACGGTCAACCGGTGCTCAACAACCTTCAAATGATGGTCAACTGGGTGCTTAACAACCCTCAAATGATGGTCAACTGGTTGCTTAACAACCTTCAAATGATGGTCAACTGGTGCTCAATAACCCTCAAATGATGGTCAACTGGTTGCTTAACAACCTTCAAATAATGGTCAACTGGTGCTCAACAACCCTCAAATGATGGTCAACTGGTGCTCAACAACCTTCAAATGATGGTCAACTGGATGTTTAACAACCCTCAAATGATGAACAACTGGGTGCTTAACAACCCTCAAATGATGGTCAACTGGATGCTTAACATCCCTCAAATGATGGTCAACTGAATGCTTAACAACCTTCAAATGATGATCAACTTGATGCTTAACAGCCCTAAAATGATGGTCAACTGGATGCTAATAACAACCCTCAAATGATGATCAAACAACCCTCAAATGATGATCAACTGGATGCTTAACAACCCTCAAATGATGATCAACTGAATGTTTAAAAACCTTAAAATGATGACCAACTGAATGCTTAACAACCCTAAAATGATGATCAACTGAATGCTTAACAACCCTCAAATGATAATCAACTGGATGCATAACAACCCTCAAATGAAGCACAGTTCAACACAGCCATCACACAATTTATGATTAACTTCTCAGACTAAAATTTGTTTCCTGATTAATGATCATGGCTGCTACCAGATGGACCAGGGAATTCACTTTGAGGGTCATTTTATGTATTGAAATCAACGAAACTTCTAAAATGTCACAGCACCCAAACACTGATATATTGTATGTGAAATACTGTAAAAGACCCTGACTTAGTAGCACCACATAAAAAATTACACAAAGCTTCTCTTGCAAATTTCTATAAACATGATAAAGATGAGGTACAAAAGGAGAAATTTGTAATCCCCCCTCCCCATCAATAATAATTAAAATACGTCAGTATAAAGAGCCTATTCTGACTTTGCTCCTACAATACAAATTAATCCTTTATTTGGGAATGACTTTTAGTCAGTATAAAGAGCCTATTCTAACTTTGTGCCTACAATACAAATTTATCCTATATTTGGGTATGACTTTTGGTCATGGAATTAAGATGTTAATGATGAAAGGAAATTAAAAACCTTAGGGGGGGGGGGGGGGGGGGACATCCAGTATAATGTTACACAGGCATGTCACCTAGTGTGTTTATAAAAACTATGTTCGGAGATATTCCTTCCCAGAATGTTCCCACAGCACGATATCTCTGTATCCTCAAATTGTGATGGATACCAGGTAACTGGGGACTAGTTAATGGGCTATGACTCACAAACACACACACAGTGACAAAGGGCTTTAGCAAATCCAAAGAAATACAATAAACTTCATCACTGTCAAAAGTATCAGCCCAATACAATAGGTAATGTCCTTGTACTGCCAATACTACACATGAAAACTTCAAACTCAAGGTGAGAATTTGAACTGGATGCCTATATACCCCGTGGTGCATTTTACCCCCTTTAAGTTCTTTCTTACAATGGTTAGAATCAGACTAGAGATTAAGATATACACCAGATATTACATAACCCACACAGAGATTTAAGGAATTCTACCCTCTGTAGATGACCTAGTTTCCTTTAGTTACCTTTATCTACTGACATGATAGGGCATACGATCTTCATCCTTTGACACAAACTTAGAGGGTTCTAATTTTTAACAGTGGTGGAATTTACATTTTATATTTATAATATATAAAATTCCCAACTTAGAGGATATTGGGCATTTAAAACCACAGCTTTGAAAATCATTAAAGGTAAAATTCAGGACAATCTGGAACTTCCTAAGCCCACTTATCTATTAATAGCTAGGGGAAAACCCAAAATTTCTTACTCAGGATCCTCAGAGAAAACATGTGACTATAAGATAAGGATTATATTACAATGTTATGTCACGACCTTTGGAGGCAACCATCTGTTCAGCCTGCTGAACTTTGGGGTCTACAAAGTTTAAGGATCAATCCTGCTGTGGTTGGCACACATGCCTGTGGTCTGACCTCGATATACCTGTTTCTCACCTGAAATCTCTAATCCAAGTGTTGTACTATTAAAGTCTATGTAAGTTCAGGGCCAGAGAGGACTAGATTAAGCAATACATTAAACATTACACAGCATTTAAACAAGAGCATTCTTTATAGAGGACTAATATGACAAATATTTGTGATGACTGTACAATGCCTGGTTGGGATAGTGCTGATTTTAATCCATTAGAGGCCGTATATGGTGATTAACATTGGCCACTATGTATAATGTGACAGGGTGTCTCAGTCATTTCCAAGATTAGTTGTTAGTCAGAGACTGGTGTAAAATGGCTCTATGGATCAGTCTTGATTTAGTCTGCATATATACAGCATGAAGAATTTTAATCATTTCTCTATTTTTGTAGATTGTGTCACCACATAATTAAGCTATGGATATTAATTTTATCAGCATTTCACCCAGTAATGACCTTATTATCAATGGTATAAAACCAATAAGAAAATCAGTGGTGTTTTCCCACAATTCTGTTTTCCATCACAAATTACCTGTGGGACTCTGATAAAACAAAAATATTACAACAAATAAAGTTAGAAAATAATGATGAAGACATGTGACAAAATTCAGGGCACACAAGGTCATCTTAACCCCAGAAAAACAATGTATGAAGTTAACAATGAATACATCGTGACTGTGTTTAATTAAACTGCTCCAAAACAATCTGAGTGACTCATGCTCATTAAAATTTATGTCAAGGAATGTGTTGCTGCAGTCAACGGATAATCACTTTTCTTCTTACACAAAATAGTAATATAATAACTTTTTAAAAGAAATTTAATGATTGAATTTTCTTTATATTTAATATCTCGTAAATTCTTTGAAGGATTACTTCAAAAGAAAATCAAAGTTCAGATCATCAAGAATTACAAAACAATTGACTAATTAATAAAAGTTTGCAGCATGAACTGAAACACATATTTATTTTATTTTATTGTTTGGTTTTTTTTTTGGTTTGTTTTTGTTTTTTTTTTTTGTTTTTTTGTTGTTGCCTATTTCAATAATAACTGGTAATTTAGAATTTTTTTTAACCAAACATTTAGATGAATTCACATAATTAGATATTTTTATAAAAGTCACTTTTCAGTATCTATACCCTACCCATTCTCACTTCAAATCTTTAATCTTTAAATCTTAGATCCATCTTTGTAATCCTTAATTTTATAGCAACAATGAAATTCCTTACTATATCTTAGATCCACCTATGAAATTCTTTAATATCTTAGATCCACCTATGAAATTATTTAATATCCTAGATCCACCTATGAAATTCTTTAATATCTTAGATCCACCTATCAAATCCTTAATCTTAGATCCACCTATGGAATTCCTTACTGATCTTACATCCTATGAAATCCTAACAAACTCTGCCCCTTTCCCGACACTTTAAGACTGTGCACCATGCTATATTGTGAGTACTGTTTTGAAACTGTGCAAGTTTTAAGCTAAAAAGGGAGACTGAGCGGAAAACAGGTCTCTCTTCTAAATATAAAATACCTGTATATCTTTTACAGCTTCACAAAGTTAAAACAGTAATTACATATGAATATTTGTGAAACCACCACATCTGAGTCCTTGACTTTATATGTAGAGTTTTTAGATCCACACCTCTGAGTCCTTGCCTTTGTAAGAAGAGTTTTTGGATCCACACCTACAAGTCTTCTTACCTTTGAGGAGGGATACACTGTTAAAAGTTGTACACATGACTAGTTTCCGCAGTAGAATAGACAGGAAGTTGTCTGGCGTTAGGAGTTCCGGAGACTCGGTACACTGGTCGTACACTATCACATCCGAGTACTCCTCAAGGTCAATATGGCAGGTCTGGGTCACAAGGTCTCTGATGTGAACCTGAAATAAATTAACACTGAAGTTAGGGTATAGAGCAAGTAATTAAAATCCCTTAAATCTGTTTTGTTCTTGGCCAAATTAAATTTAAATTTTCCTTGACTTCAACAGGCATATATTTCAAACTGTCCATAATTATGAAAAACAGTAGTTTTTCTTATTTGCACAGATATATTTAACACACTAGATATATAATAAACAATATTTTCATAATTGCCAACTAACCAGAAAAAAACTGGTTCTCTGAGTATCATGCCATACGATATACTATATGATAATCTCAGAGACACACTAAAAATGTAAGATTTGTCCATCAGCAGCACAGAATCTTTTTTTACAATGACACATGAATAACATGAGATGCTGATAGACTGAGTCTAGGTGTTTGATTTTAAAATTGTCCAAATATCCTAAACAATAAGCATGCCACACTTACAAATACATGTGTTACATCTGACTTCAGAATATAATTAAATGTCGCATTCCGTAAAAGAATTTATCATTGGAGCGTGTCCCTCCTACATTCCATTGAGGAAAAATGTCATAACTAATTATGAATCAAAATCATGTGGTAGTGTACAGCTACACAGTTCTGAATCAGATTCTTTGTCAGGTAACTATCTCAGCTAGACACCTGTTTACACCTGAAGCAGTGAGTCTTTTATCTCTCACCTGGTATTCAATATAATACAATTAAAAATGAAGCACAACAGGAATAAAAACAAAGGAAGGAATGAGAAATATATACATCAATAGATATTTCACCTGTCCTAGGTTACAACGATTGTTGTTGAAGGGTCGATCAATGTATTACCTCAGACAATATCAGCTGATTCTTAGTGTAATATTTCAGCTGACCTCTGCATCCCGATGTTTGGATTATAGCACGAGGCTGACAAGCCGAGTCCTGACATTGGGATTATAACACCAGTACAATCATACAGGATATACACAAACCATAACAGTGGCTTCCTCATTGATAGAGGTCAACATATGTCACTCTGTCATTGATACCAGACACTTATAATACAAGCTGTTTCTGTGTGTAGGCTTTTATTTATTTTGCATCAATGCAGTTAAACCTACAATTTATTCAATGTATACATATACAGAATGAAAGAAAAAGTGAGCAAGCTCACATACCCCACGCTTCCCCAAAACTCGACAATGCAACACGTAATGAATGGCACAGTGCATTTTAAATACACAGTATAATTCAAAAAAGGGGCATTACTTGCAAAAAATCATCACATCAAAACTTCTTGCATATAAGGACATTCAAATCTTTGTATGTAATTTAACTGGGCTGAAGTTTCTAGATAAATAATGGAATCAAAATTTCTTGGTAATATACAAATCTATACATTATTCTGAAATACCTACAAAGTTTCAGGAAATTCAGTGCCGGAATTATGCTGACAAACTGTTATTTAAATTCCTCAGTGATTTCGATTTGTTAATGAGTGTAAGTCCATGTCCAACACATGACAGTTTACACATTTTAATAATTGATGGAAACAAAATTATGATGTAGTCATATGAATCTGTTTATATACTGTACTTATGAAATTATTTAAGGCAAAGCACACCAATTTGAAGGGGGGGGGGGGGGGGGGGGGGAGAGAACTATCGAAGATGGTGTGTGTGTGAGTGTGTGTTTGTGTTAAACCATTAATATTTTGATCTCAAAATCAATAGGGGTCTTTTAAGGTCATAAAATATTTCACATAGAATTTCATTATAAAAAGCTGATTCCAGTGGAGTTTCTTATTACCTAGCTGGAAAGTTTCTTCAATAAAAGGCAAAACTCTTAAGGCAAAAATAATGGAATCGGAATTTCCTGGTAATATGCACATCTACACACTGTGTACTAAATATCTGCAAAGTTTGTCCAAATTCTGTGCAGCAGTTTAAGAGGAGTTGTGCTGACAAACTGTTCATCTCTATATTCAAGATATGGCCAAAAACCTAAGTTGAAAAGTGCCGAAATTCCCAGAAAAAATAATGGAATCAGAATTTCCTGGTAATATGCACATCTACACACTGTGTACTAAATATCTGCAGAGATTGACCAAATTCTGTGCAGCGGTTTAAGAGGAGTTGCGCTGACAAACTGTTCATCTTTATATTGAAGATATGGCCAAAAATCTAAGTTGAAAAGTGCCGAAATTCCCAGAAAATATAAAGGAATCGGAATTTCCTGGTAATATGCACATCTATACATTGTGTGCTAAATATCTGCAAAGTTTGACGAAATTCTATGCAGCGGTTTAATAGGAGTTGTGCTGACAAACTGTTCACCTCTATATTCAAGATATGGCCAAAAACCTAAGTTGAAAAGTGCCGAAATTCCCAGAAAAATACGGAATCGGAATTTCCTGGTAATATGCACATCTACACACTGTGTACTAAATATCTGCAAAGTTTGACCAAATTCTGTGCAGCGGTTTAAGAGGAGTTGCGCTGACAAACTCTTCATCTCTATATTCAAGATATGGCCCAAAATCTAAGTTGAAAAGTGCTGAAATTCCCAGAAAAATAATGGAATCGGAATTTCCTGGTAATATGCACATCTACACATTGTGTCCTAAATATCTGCAAAGTTTGACGAAATTCTGTGCAGCGGTTTAAGAGGAGTTGTGCTGACAAACTGTTCATCTTTATATTGAAGATATGGCCAAAAATCTAAGTTGAAAAGTGCCGAAATTCCAAGAAAATATAAAGGAATCGGAATTTCCTGGTAATATGCACATCTATACATTGTGTGCTAAATATCTGCAAAGTTTGACGAAATTCTGTGCAGCGGTTTATGAGGAGTTGCGCTGATAAACTGTTCATCTCCATATTCAAGATATGGCCAAAAATCTAAGTTGAAAAGTGCCGAAATTCCCAGAAAAAATAAAGGAATCGAAATTTCCTGGTAATATGCACATCTACACATTGTGTCCTAAATATCTGCAAAGTTTGACGAAATTCTGTGCAGCGGTTTATGAGGAGTTGCGCTGACAAAAAAACAGGACTGACGGACTGACTGACTGACTGACTGACTGACACACTGACTGACTGACTGACTGACGGACGGGTCAAAAACATTATACCTCACGCAACTTGTTGCGTGGGGTATAACTAGGAACACTGCTGATTAATGTGTGGTGCTAGAGTGATGATGACAAATACGTCACTCTATTAAGTGTCCTGACCTTAACCTTGAGTTTACAGTAGCTAACATGTGCCTAATATATCTAGAGGAAGGTTTACAGTACATATGAGACAATCACCTGTCAAAACAACCGGTTACATAACGATTTATGTAGCTTGGCTTCCTCCAGGAAGCTGGCTGATTCAGATTCAGACTAAATCTGGACAGCATTGTACTAACATGTTTGTAATAATTCCTAATTTGTTACTCACAAAGGAATATTATAAATTATCCTGTATGATAATATGGCCAATAGGCCTTAAAGGTCACCCCAAATAAATGAACCAGTCATAGGGTCTGCCACCCTTGAGGAGAAATTTTTAAAAAGACTATTTTTTCCTCACATTACCATTTAAAACTTCATCTCCCTATTGTGGCCCAATCCTAGCCAGCTACTGAATCTACTCACAAATATGAAAATTTCACAATTTGATACAGCTCTGAGACCCAGGAGCTAGTACTAGCTGTTCCTGTCCTATACACAAAGTAAAATTTCAAATATCTTACAACTTAACACTTATTGAACCAGGGATCAAGTACCCTCAGACCAATCATTTTTCCTCAAACCATGAAAATTTGTCCCTTAGAAATTATGTGATTTTACAGTATCTAAATGAATTTCCCCCATTTTATTTACATGACAACTTCCTGAACTATGTTTCTCCTCCTACTGTGAACTTGTCAGAAAAAATCCAAGGATTTAAAGAAGAAAATCCAAAGTTCAAAGACTTAAGAAGACAACACAATTTAAGTCTCAGCAGTTCTATCGATTTTTGCCTCTTAATTGTGATTCAATTTTAAAAATCTGTTTCCTCCAAGAAAACAATAGCTATTAACTGGTGAATCATCACTAGTAAAAAACAACTAGGGCAGTGTACTCAGCGTTAACTCACAGAAATCCAATCGTCTTGGAGCAAGTGAAGAAAACCAAACTCTCAGGAAGCATTTGTCACCATTCTCACGGAATATTCCTTCACATAGACAAAGCTGTGTTTTTGATGTTGCTGATTTCATTTCACTGAATCATTAGAATGGATGAATTTTATTTTAATTCTGCAGTAAAATTTTTCTGTAATCAGCTAACAAATGCTTCGAGCTTTAGGATGGTAACGGCTTGCAAATAATGTAATTTCTTGAATTAAATATTTCGTAAGTTTAACCTACAACTTGATTATGGACAAAGTCAATTCTATTTAATTAAATCTTCTGCAGTCTTAGGATAAGATTCTGTAATTAAACCCATGCACAGACAAACAATACTTTAAAGTCCTTCAGGAGACAGGAATATGAGAACTGCCTATAAGGGTATATATCTTAAACTTCATCACAAAATGATATATGAAGTTAAGTAGGGGTTGTGATTATATATGACTGATGTTAAGTAGGGGTTGTGATTATATATAACTAATTAACAAGGATTAAAATGGATTACCTGCCAGAATCATAATCACACCACCTTAATTAGACAGGTAGAACTTGAGGGATTTGACACTTATCTATGAGGGGCACCTACTTCTCTGTATGTTACAGTTAGTACCTTTAAATCAATGTTTTACTTTGAGTTGTCTATAGAGTCCAATTCCTTCTGCAAACCAGGTTATATATAAAATCCATCACTAAAAAGTTCACAATTTCATTTCAACTTCTATCAATTGAAAATATTGAATTTAACTTAAACTTCAACATTAACATCTCCCGCTGTCCCCATGCAGATGGAATTGTTCCAGTAGTTAAATAATACTTCCCAAGGCATCAAAACAATAGTTCAGAAATATTTAGTGGTGTATAGCACCTAGGTCACATAGGAACACTCCGAGTAAAGTAAAACAGTTAATCATATAAGAATCATAAATCTCACACAGAAATCAACAGGTAATCTGTGGAGCTGATCAACTTGGATCTTTATGCATAGGCCTCTGTGGGTCAAATCGGTTCTTGTTTACAGTTTTACACGAAAGTATGATATACTGGACTGATATAAAGAACTATTTGTGTCGGTGTGACAGGTTACTGGGGTCATGACCCCTGAGGTAGTCAGACACTGATCCCCTCTGAATCATAAGCACATTGTGCATAACCTCATACAGACATATATGTCATGCTTAGACTTTGTTTATACCCAAAGTTTGTCCAGGATTTAAATCCCATTTAAAAAACAAATCTCCCATCCTGACTTCCTCCCTTCCTGTAAAACTTATTGCTTAATATCCTGAACTTTTGTTTCTTCATTGTAATTTGCGTAATCAGTAACTTTGAAATCTCATTCATCAAGCCAAGAAACTGCTCGAAGCATTAGGTACACAGAGAAATGATTCATTTCACGTCAAGGGGGTATGAAGTTCTCTAATAGTAAAGTGATAATCCTTTGACTTTTAAGACCAAGAGAATAAAAAATTTAAATTGATAGTACCCACAATTAGAAGTCACAGGTAAACATATATATTTTTCACAATGTAATATCTCTTTCTGATCAAACTGAACATCATTAATTATTGTGATAACTTACTATAATAGTAATCTACCCTTTTCTTCAAGGTACTGTCTGTGTTTACAATTGTACATGTACATTAATTAATTCAAAGTTTACATCATTGCACTATTTTGCACTTGTAAATATTTGTTAGTTAAATATTAACTTCGTGATTATGAATATTAAGCATAATTTAGTTTATTTCACAAGAGGCCCATTGGCCACAATGCTCAACTGAGTCACTATTGGCTTTGCTTTTTTTTCATCAGCACGTTTTTTCCTATGTAAAACTTTGACCACCAATTGTAGCCTCACCCTACCCATTAAGAGTCATGAATTGCTTAAACTCTTATCTACACTACTGAATACTTTCATATCAATATGACTAATCATGCCTTTGTTGATCTTGAAAAGAAGATATTTTAAAGATTTTTTTCTATATTCCTATGTAAAACTTTGAACACCTATTGTGGCCCCACCCTATCCCCATGGGTCGTGGTTTGAACAAACTATAATCTACACTTCCTGGGGAGTAAATATGACTAGTCATGCTTTTACTGTTCTTAAGAAGAAGATTATTTCAGATTTTTTCCTACATATTCCTTTGCAAAACTTTGATTGCCCATTGTGACCCATCCTTAGCCCCTGGGTGTCATGGTTTGAAGAAACTTGAATCTACACTATGTAATGAAGCTTTCACACAGGTTTCAACTTTTCTGGCCCAGTGGTTCTTAAGATGAAGATTTAAAAAAAATCCTATGTACTCCCTTGTAAAACTTTAATCACCTAATGTGGCTCCAACCTACCCCCAGTGGTCATGAATTAAAAAAAAAATTGAATCCACACTATGTAATGAAGCTTTTACATACATTAAGCTTTTCTTGCCCAGTGGTTCTTGAGAAGAAAATTTTTGAGAGATGGGATTAATTTTCCAAAATTCTTAATTATCTCCCCTTGAGAGGGTTTGGTCCTTCACTTATAAGTTAATTTGGAAGCTCTTAAATTTCATTCCTTAAATTGATCAACAGTTGAAAACTTTACCTTGTCCAGTTGAAGTCGCCGTTTTACAAGTTTTGAGCAGCAGAGATTTACAGACTGTTGAATACGTGAATCGTTGTACTCCAGAAATGACCGACTGTCAATGAGCAATATCTGCAACAACAACAAATTTCAACCATTATTCAGTAATTCAAATTTCTTTTTCTCTGTATTATAATAAATGTTTCTTCATTCAGGAAAAATGATGTTAATTTGAACTACTTCCCTCAAGTTCTCTGAATACATTAGAAGATTCTTATGATTTTGTCATCAAGATTTCGATGTATTGTAAAGATACTATATTTTATTACATTTCGCAATTTTGTCTTTTAACCTTTAATATGCTTTTATGTTGAATTAAAAGTTGGAATATAAAGTTGAACTGAAGTTGAATGGACTAATCACTCCATGTCCCAGAAATCAAATATGATAACTGACCATTTGTTCTAGCTCTGTACTATGACACTAATACGGTTATGACAAATTCGTAATCCCAGAGTCATGAAACTTATGAATACACCCCAGAAATCTAATCAAGCTATGCTTTATGGTCTTATTGTGGTACCAAAGGATCAACCAGATTCTGGTTGCTAGGTGATAAGAGGGAATATGCTGATTTTATTGGACAATTAATATGATTGGTCAATAGGAGCTGTTGACTTAATTACCACTGAGTTCCTTGTACACAGTTAACAGGGCTTTGCTAATTTCCATGACAAATAAAGAAAGAAATCCTGTTTGGTAATTAATGGGGACTTGAAGGAGATGATCTCAATGCAGGTTATGACACTCATCAAATTCCGTCAGGTTTTCTTACAGTCTGATAGGACATTATATTCTGTTGTGGAGACTGAAAAACTCAGGTTCAACTTAATACACAAACATTTATTTAGTTACTTAATTTATTGAGACACATAAACCATCTTTAGTTCTCTTTTTATATAACTATATGTATATTTGTGAATTAATTTATTGAGTATCCTGAAATCAAAGACACCATTGAGAATGTTATTTTTGGCACCAGGAATCGTCCACAATTAGATGCACTTCCTGAAAACACTTCTCTGATAAGAACACACAGAAATCACTGACTTTGTACAACATTAAAATAATGACTCCTATGTGTTATTCCAATCACAGATAACACATAGGATCTTTATAATTTACTTGACCACATAAGATATATCCGGGATGTTCTGTATATGATATATGGGATGGGGAGTTCTCTTATTATATATCCCACAACTATTTTATGAATTGCTTCCTGAATCAACTACAGATACAGGGCCAAAACCAACCTGAGCTCACTGCTGGATGCAATATTGATGATGTGATCATTTTATGTAGGACTCATCAACAATGAAATTCAGTGAATCTCTGTTTGTATATAAACTTGTAATTTTTTTTCTTACCAATCAAATGTTCATCAATGATTAATATACAGTTGAACTTTGGTATCTGGAACACAGATATCTCAAATTCCATGAATATGTCGAAGTGAATTTGGAAGTCCTAAGCACTTTATCTTAAGTATTTTACCCTCAATATCTCGAAACCCTCGGATATCTCAAAGTTTTTTTCTCGGTCCCATCGAGTTTGAGATAACGAGGTTTGACTGTGTATGGATAATGAATCAACTTTTTAAAATTACAAAAGTCTATAGGTTCCCTCCACGGACTGTTTATAATGTCAAAATGACCACCACAAACAGTAACTATGTGTTTACAAAAAGGTTTGTCATGAACGTAGAACCAACACCCTTTTTTTTTTAATCAACCACTTCATTTCCGCACATTTGACCTTATGTGCATGCAGATTACAAAACACTTTCATTCATGTCAATTTTTTTTTAATAAAGTGTATATTGAATCTGTACAGGTCTAGATGTTGCATGATTGTTTTTTTTATGTTGTTTTTTTTTTTTTTTTGGAAGAGCTAATTCTGATCTACATTATTTTTTGCATCAGTTATTGTTAGTACTATTAGTATGCACTCTTAGATAAACAAATTGAAACATCTTGAAAACACATGATGAATGAAAGCTAGCTGTTCATAGAGTAATGGTTATGGGCCATGGACATTGGCCTGGGTACCTCAGTTGGTAGAGCACCTGACTCAAAGTGATGCAGGGGTCCCAGGTTTGATTCCCTGTCCATTCATACATTTTCTCCCTTCCTGTTACATAATTTGTAATACGTAAATAAATAATGTTGTTTATTCCAGTCACTTGTATGATGTTATTAAAATGTCTAGGAATTAACCCCTGGGTTAAGATATACTTTGTGGGTCACCTGCGTCCCTCGTTGTAAACACTGGTGAGTAACAATCAAATAAACAACCTGTGTGTACTACACAGACAACAGAACACCTCACCTCCTGATGATGACGTGCTGTAATTACCACAGCAGTTAATTATCATAAACGTCAACAAAACACAGAAACAACCTGATGACACCCCCTTCTCCATTCCAATGAAACTGCATCGGACTATTTATCTTTATATGAATTATTTTGATTCCAATACTACAACAAACCTCTGAAGCTTTATTTCAGCTGACCTTGACTAATTACAAAGAATCATCATACAATTATCATCCAGGGATCACTCAATGAATTTTCACAATTCTCTTGTCCCTGAAAAAGTGACTTTTCTCATATCTAACTGATATTTTATAGGCTAACATATGAAATAAATACTTGTTTAATATGGGTATGACCTAATGCTGCACTCACAACTCCTCTCTTTCAAGGATTTAACTTTTTAATAGTGTATGACTTTCCACCATAAGTTTTGTAAGAATCTATATGAAGCTATGACACATCTGTCCTGTATTTTCACATCAAGGTGCTGGGTAATTATGCTAATGTGACATACACCTGTACCCAACTGTTCATTAGCAGGAGCTCAATAGATGCATTTTATCAAATGCATAAAAAAGAACTTAGTCAAATGTTAAAAACACCTAGGGGATGTACACAGATGACACTGTTTCCAATAAACATTAAACTCATACTGATGGGAAAACCTTCAATGACACTTCATGTAGAAAGTCTATTGACAACATTTCTTCTTCTCTTGTTTTGTGACTGATGACCTAAGTTCATCTGTCCTTAACAACATCAGCCTGGTTACAACTAACAGTGGGTGCATCATTGATCGTGTACCCTTGTCGTCAAACAAAATACTTCCCAATAATAAACGCTGCAGTATTACTACATTACAATTCTTTCCAAGCTGCAGACATTTAAATAACCAGGAATGTTAGAGTTCATAAATATTACATACAAAATTTATCTCAATAAACTGCTTTTTTTTAAATTTGTCGATATCATTGTCAGCGTTGGGATTCTGTCTGGACGTCTGGTGAGTCACTGGGACCTCCTCAAACACTCGGGGTACAAGGTACACACGACGGAAAATAGGAGTACAATGACGTCAGAGATATCAGCAAATATATATATGACCATAATAATGATGGAAAAACTCTAATTCTAAAACATATATATAAATACAGGTGATATCAGCAAATAGGACCATTATAATGACTGAAACACTCTAATTCTAAAAGATATATATATATATATAAAACTCTAAAACATACAAATATTTAAACAAGTGATATCAGAAAACAGTGTAATAATGAGAAGAGAAAGCTTTGCAGTCAAATCATTCCAAAAACTTACAAAATGAAATATACAGGTGATATCAAGTTTATTTTAACATGTTTAAGAAAGAGTGGCAAAATGACACCACAAATCAACAATTGATATTCACTTGTACAAACAAATCTTCAGCTGATATTATCTATTTATTATGCCAATTTCATTGTAATCCAGCTTGCACTGTGTAAGAAAGATAGGAACATTGATGGAATACAGTGTGTTTAGCTAGAGGTCAATCAAAGAACTAGCTGCCAACCAAGACATTGCACTATGACTCAGCTGTCGTCAAGCTGATATTTTTTTTTCTCGTTTTCTAAGTGACAACACAGTACTCTTTCCAAATGACTTAATAATTGATTTTCACATCTTTAAAAAATAAAAAAAAAAAAAGACATTCATTGAATGGTAATGAGTTGTTCCTGAATGACCCCCAAAGAGGTAGCAATACTGGCCTTCAGGTTTCTCTCTCTCTCTCTCTTTTACACACACACACACACACACAGGGGGTGACACAAATTTTACTTTCTATTCTGTTCCTATAATTAATCAACCTATAAAACAGCATATTATATTATATTATAGTCCTAAACTCCAAAATCATTGATCAATCGTAATTAAAACTGAACAACTAGAAGAGTAGGGAATATAATGGGCCATGACAGATGACAAATTCTGATGGAATGTGGAGTCACGCTCCACTGGATAAGACATGGTGATGGGGGAGCATGTGTCAGCCTTGTCCACTCTTCCTAACATCATTTTAACTTTCTACAAAACCTTCACTCTAAAGACAAAGGACTACATGTATACTGCACTGCATTTATAACTTAGTATTATTCAGCAGGTCCTGAAATTCTGGCTTTATACCAAAAAAAATTAAAATAAGTTACACCTTAAAACAATGTGCAGATAAATGTGTTTCTGTATTTAAAACACTTAACTTATTTTCCCTCATCATTGTTGGTGTGTGTACCTTGGATAATAAAGTAATTCTTTGAGCCTCTGGCATACATATCAAAGAATGAGTCACCCTTCACCCTGTATAATAACCTACTGGGAGTCAAATAAACTCCAGGCCATTCCCAAGTTAAATTATCCAGGAGAGTGAACGAACTTCTCCAGATATAAGGAATTATCTAATTTATTGAAAACAATAACTCTCCTGTCTGAGTGACCTCCCATTGATTCAAAGCTTGTATAAATCTCCCAGAGAGTGATGCAGACAAATATTTGAGGGCTTTGAAATTATCAATATTTTTTGTTTTGTAAACATTATTATGGCTCTCATTAATGAAATAAAGTGTTAGCCCTGAGCAAAAATCATTACTGCCATTAAATTTACACAGTGTTAACAGAATATTCTACTGAATGGGTCATGTGTATGACAAATTATTGGGCTTTTTAACATTCCATCTCATGAATTAAGTCTGGATTTTACACTTAGGTCATCAAAATATTAGGAGCTAAGGTACACTGTACTGAGTTTTGTTCATCTTTAAAAAAAAATGAATAAATAGATCTCTATCTGAAAATATCTTACTAATACTTGTCAATACTATTGAAATTACATGTATATATTCATCAATCTCATTAAAACCCCTTTGGTATAAAAAAAAACACAGAATTTTTAAAATCTATTCAACCTATTGATAAAACTATTCAACTATTAACAATCATTTTTGAAAAATATGCAAATGCATTTTTGACATTTTTAAAAATAAAATATATATATATTTTATATGGACACTTTTTGCCCCCTTTAGCATTATAAAAATGCAAGAAATGCACATTCAAAGATTGAAAACAAGGAGAAATTTTCCTTATCTCTTTATAATTTTTTTATTTCTTTTTTTTTTAATGTATCATGAAATCCCATCAATTTTCCCTGTAAGAATTTGTAAATTCATCACTTATATCATGTATATATAAACACCTGCAGAGCAGACAGGTAGAAGAGAGGTGTATCATAAATAAAATTCAGGTATGTTCCTGATTCTAATTAACAATTCTGATTTTTACCAGTGCTAGCATGTTTTATAATGCATGAAATTCAACATTTCTGTATTCTCTAGAATTCATTTCTGCATTTTTTCTGAACATTATATACGATGAGAAACATGTAGCAACAAGTATGTGTTTAAATTTAGTTTATTATTTCAGAACTCATCAAAATGCAAGTTCCAAAAAATTAATTTTACTCAACATGCATTGCATCATTTAAAAATTTTCTATTTCAACGAAAAGATTGGTGATGTGTGTTTCTGTAACATTACAAGACAAAGTCTCGATGACTCAGCCTAAGCTAAGTCTAATGTCTAATGGGGGGGGGGGGGTGTTCTTGTTTTAAACTTAGTCTGATTGACTGATTGGGGGGGGGGGGGGGGGGGTTCTTGTTTTAAGCTGAAACTGATGGCGGGGTGATTCTTCTTTTATGCAGAGCCAAATGGCAGGTGGGGTGGTTCTTGTTTTAAGCTGAGCCTGATGGAGGGGTGGTACTTGTTTTAAGCTGAGCCTGATGGCAGGGTGGTACTTGTTTTAAGCCGAGTCTGATGGCAGGGTGGTACTTGTTTTAAGCTGAGTCTTTTGGCTGGGTGGTACTTGTTGAAGACAGAAGAGCTCTTTTGTTTACATTAGCACAACTAGTGACCTCAAAACTTGTCTCCTAGTTGAAAGCAAATCATTAACTTCACAGATGACAATTGACCAAATATGAAGTCCAAATGATGCACCTGTCTGCATTAGTGTTGTACCGATAATCAGAAAACATCGATTGTTGACAAAAAAATGCTACTGATTCTGATGATCGATTATAATTTTTCATAATCGATCATCGGAAACATACTTCTAATACAATACATTCCGGAATTTCTGGTTTAAAATTTATTTCTTCTTAATGAAAGAAAATGGCATCTGCATCTGACACTAGCCAACTAGCACGAAGCAGAGGTGATTAAGAACCAAAAGGTGCATATATAGAAAGTGTAAAAGAAGCAAAACAACAAAGAAAATAATTTATTATATATTTTATATATTCATGTTAAAGAAATAATATGAAATAATTGTAATAGTCTGTTTTTTATATACAAAACTATGACATCTGATTATAATCGGTAAAATCGCATCAGAAGCAGTAACCGATTCCAACCGATGATCGATTATTAAAATTAACCGATGTCCCATCACTAGTCTGTATTATTTCAGACCTCACAGCACAATTGGTGTATATACAGGCTATATTATGATAACTGTGCTGTATATTGTTAAGACCATATGATGACATTTATATGCATCTTATGGTCAACACATTTATAATCATTTTAGAGCTAAGGACTTGTACTGAAGGGCATCTTTGCTTCAGTCATACAACATGTACAATGTCATGAATGTAGTGTTAATATAAATTGCTGTTAAATCATACATTATCCATTGTATCATCACACAGAAAATGGACCCCTCTTTTGAGGACAGTCATCACTACCTTATCTATAATCATATATGGTAAATATACTGTTATAGTGTACTATACAGAAAATGGACCTCTCTTTTGAGGACAGTCATCACTACCTTATCTATAATCATATATGGTATATATACTGTTATAGTGTACTATACAGAGAATGGACCCCTCTTTTGAGGACAGTCTCCCTACCTTATCCAAGCCATTCCTCAGAAGTGATGCGAGAACATCCTGATCCAGTAAAATCCAACCACAATCCGGACTGGCATCCGATAACTCCTCGCAATGTAAGCTCTCCTCTGATCCATCTCCGTCAAACTCATTACTGACTACTGGTCCAGCATGATTTGATATGTCCATCACACTGTTGGTCATTCTGTTACCTAGGCAACAGGTGGTCTGGTTGACATGGTTACCAGTGTCTGGGACACCACTGTCTAGTCATTGGTCAGGCTGAGAGGATTTTTCACCCTTGGCACCATTTGGTGTAATAGTTTTTGACTTCATTTTTTTTTTCAAGATTTACAACACAGTCCTTCGATACTTCCTGTAAGAATAAAGAATTTAAATCACTCTATTACAACATCACACATTTCCTTGGAATTTAAATGCATATGTTTTACTTGACTGCTCAGGCATGACAAAGAATTCTTATACATTTTTCATTGACTGGAATTTCCCAAACACAATGACCACAGAATTATTACCTTTAATGAAACTAAGATCATTTAATTTTTTTTTTAAATTAAAACCATGTGGACAATGCTGAACAAATATAGGCCTTTAACATCAGTGCTGAGTCACAAGGCCTATTCTGATAAGGGGGACATTGTAAAGCTAAACATTGATAAAGCTGTGACTCATACCAAGACAATGTTACACTGAAGTCGTGTCCCTTTCTTTAATATATTTTTCGCTTCATTTATTCCAACTTTTAACAGTGATCAACCAACTTTTGTTCTACATGATTAAGAACTGAAATTTATTACCTTTTTTCTAAAATAATAAACTGTCATGCAGACAGGTACTACACGGAATCATTTGTGGAATTTTTGTTTCAATGTTTAATTTTTGTTCATCACAGCTAGAACATCCTAGACAGGGAACAAAATATTGTTAACTTGAAAATTTTTATGATATAGTTTTATTTAAAAAAGTATATTAAACTTTAAACACATTTTATATATACATGATATATGATGTGCCTTGTTAAATTAGCATTTTCTTGCAAATCAAATATTATAACAAAAAAACCTTCCTGACATTTCTTCTCAAACTTGTAATGCATCAGATTTTTTTTAATATCTTGAAACTACTGGTGCATAACATTCATACCAGTGGACCATTTTATTTTGCAAAGCATATTGTGCATAAGCTTAAGTTTATCATAGTTTTAAAGCATGACTCTTTTTACCTGCCCGAAAGCTTGTAATAAGCAGGAATATTTGATTTTTTTTTCTTGGGTTTGAGTACTATTTTTGTCTGGTCACATACAATTTCTGACCTGGTGAGAACTGCATGTGCTTTCTTGTTTTGCTGATTAAAATACTTATAAGTAAGTTTTCAAGCTTGGGCACAAGTATATTAACTTAAATATAACAAAAATTCAAAAAAACTGAGAACAGGAAGAAAAAGCAGAGCTCCCAAACATGAAAAAAACCAAATAAAAGCATTTATACATTAAAAATAAAAATGCAGATAAGCATTCAGTAAATTAATATGAATAAAGACATTGCATCCAAAATTGAAAAGACTGAAAGAAGACTTGACATAAATGTACCTATAGGACCCTTTATGTCAAATTACAAGATTTCCTATGTCTGTTTCATTGTTTTTTAATAAATTGATGGACAAACCACTGTAGAGCATACTTTTTAACACTACAAAGAACGCTTCTAGTAGTACATTTTTACCTCCAATAATATAAGAACGTAAGAGGGATATATCTCTAAATTCTGTAATGAGGCTTGTATTTATAGAACATATAAATGAAATCACACTCCATATTTTAAGCATGACAGATTTTTCCGTTATTTCCCGATCATGACAAGGAGCACGGCCAGTGTGACCGGTGGGCAGGGGATGCTCACTCCTCCATGGCACCTGATCCCACCTGATGTTTTTGGAGGTCCTTGTTAGCTCTGCTCCCGATTTGTTTTGTTTTAATGGACTTTGAACTCGAACATGTTGAATACTATACAACTATGGACGCTTTCGGTGATGAATATGGTTCGTTATTCACCAGAAAAATATCAATATTGACCGAAGCGAAGCCAAGGTCAATATTGATCATATTTTTTTCTGGTGAACAACAAACCATATTCACCACCGAAAGAGTCCATAATTGTTTTATTATATAGTCTAGATTTGAATAAATAAGACATTGAAGGCTGCATTATGATACCTCTTTTATTTACGAACTTCTGTCATGGATAAATTAAAAAAAAAAATGTCCAGATTACAAGTTATAACTTCCGTGTTTTCCTTTTGCTGTTTGTAAGACCGTGAAATGTTTAGAAAATAATACTGCGATAGGCTTGGCTACATCTTCGCTAGTCAAAGGTTTCTGATACGCTACTCTCCTCATAAAACCTTGGCATACGGTGCTGACAAAAGACTGGAATGTTTTTGTCACGTGATCACAATTCTTACCAGGTACGCACAGATTGCGTCATCAACAGAAATAAAAAGTGTATTTTAAAAAATAATGTTTTTAAAGAATTATTAACAAGAAGGTATTGAGTTATGTTAATTTGTTATTTAAACATGTTAAAATGCAAATCTACATCTTAAGTACAGATTCCTAATCACATATTTTGCACGTAGCTTAAGATATTGGATGACACCATATAGCTATTCTTAGAATGGCATGTTATCGGATCGTTGTTTACTTGCGTTTTTCATTCCCGATATTAAAGAGTCAAGATATATCCCGAACGCAAATATCGTCATTTACGAAAAACAATTGCTGATTGGTCGAACGATGTCGATCAACTCCAATCACAACTTGAGAAAAAAATCCCAACTTTTTTTAACACCGTATGCCAAGGGCTTATGAGGAGAGTAACGTATCAGAAACCCTTGCCTAGCGAAGATGGCTTGGCTAATGTTTTTCTTGCTCAGATACACAGCTGGCTTCGGCCATTGCAACCATTGTACGTTATCTGAGGTGTTGTGACGTCACAATGCCGCTGCACGCGCACCGACCCTCCGGTGAATTTGGCTTCAAATCCAGTGAATATGCACTGTCATGAACTGTTTGCATTTGTATAGATTATATAGGGACTATAAATAGACTATAAAATAATGTTCGTTATCTCAATATTTCATGCAAGAGATATATGCTCTTTGGTTTTGTGCTATTGCAAGAACAGGAATAAGCCATATGTTTTTTCCCACTGAAAGAACCACTAACTGTAACACATGATTGTTATACATCAGGCATGCTTTGCCATGTTTGCAATCAATTCATACTATATTCAAAATAAAAAGAGATAAATGATTCACTTCTCTCTAAGATACAATGCAAAATTCTAACTAAAACCAAACCATGTAAAACAAACCATACTCTTCAGTACCGTCAATGACAAATAAAATCCACTAATGATAGTTACATTAATGCAGTATGAGAGAGAGAGAGAGAGAGAGATCCATAAAACAGAAATATCAAATGCAAGGTGCATTTTAAAAATTGTCATAAAAACCAGGTACAAATCTCTTTTATATAGTATACATATCTTAAATTTGTTTGAATTTCTTTGTTAAATTTCTTTATAGGTTTCTGCTATTGTTGACAACCAACTGTAAATAAATGCATTTTTTTTTAAAATTTGCACTGCAAACAGCTACAGCAGCGTTGCAATATATATGGCCTAGCACCTGTTTACATATAATGTATTCCTATGAATGTGCTCATTATGATTTAATGCATAACTTCATACACAAACGCATATGAAAACATGGCAAAATTTTTGGTGCAAGCAGAATTTTTAAAAAATTTAACATGACATCAGGTAAGATAACCTTGGCATTGAAAACTTTTCTGCAATCATGACGTGCATAAAATACTTACTTACTTATTTCGTTTACAACCAGATTTGGTCCGTAAGCAGGTATTTAATTATTCTATTTTTGGTATTCTACGCAGGTGAGGTCATCTTGATCAAAAAAGTTATTTTTTTCTTATTTACTAAATGATGAAGTCATCCCCATCCAATCAAACCGCAAGATAAGAGGGTTAATCTAGTTTGTGAAATATACTTCACAAAACGAAAAGATATTGTTACATCCATAAATAACATTCTTTTTAACTCTAATTATTTGCTGTTGACTCAAAAAAAATATTTTAGTTTATTTTCTGATATTTTGTTTAATTTGATTTGACAGATTTATATATTATTTAAAATATACTATAAATAAATGTTCGTATTTTGAGATTGAACATTCTGTAATATGGATGTTTCTACTTTCAATTTCGAAGTAAATTCTGCAGAAGCCTGAGAAGGATTCAACTTTAAAGGATTTGAAATTTTTGCTGTAATAATGAAAGGGAAAAAAGGCAAAGGTCCATCTAGTTTAATTTAAGTTGTTGTCTGTTGAAATTTTTTCGTTCAATGATCGCTGTGCTCTAAGTTAATCTGGATGAAGCAGAAAGATTATGATCGCCCTTACTCACATTTTCCCCTTGGAGTCGCCGTGTTGCCATTTTTCTGAAAATCGTGAATCAACAATTAAATCAGTCATCACTGCAAATGTAGATCACTGCGTTCTAAAAAGTAGAAATATAGAGTGAGTAGGCAAAATATGATTTTGGGTTATCATCCAGTTTTGAAAATCTCCAATGATGCTGCAATTGTAAATTTTATACAACATTCAATGGTATCGTTGTTTCTCTGGTCTTGTCAGATTTAAAAATCTCAACATTTTTCTTTTCAAAGAACTCTGCAAAGTTTGTTGTTTCAATGTGCTGTCTCCTATGCCACCAAAGAATCCAATGTGACCTACATCTGCCGCCAGCCTCTCAGCACCCTTCCTGCAGGAGTACATGGGATGCCAAAACCCGAGGCAGATGTTCTCAAAACTGTCAAATTTTTGTATGAAAGATATTTTACAACTTAATTATCACTACATGTTATTCACAGTGATGTCATCTCCCAATACGCAAGTTTCGAGATTGTAGCTCTGCAACGATTGAGGCGCAAAAAATATCCATATCAGCATAGAAGTGGCACAGCTGGTTGTCATTGTACACAAATGTGCATAAATAAATGAACGATGGCTAGGGCTTTCAAGATGTATTTAATGTTATGGAAAGATTATACATGAATATATAATGTCAAGCAGTGATGATTTTGATGATAACATTGATCTATACTTTAGATGTTTTACAAAATCTACTTTTAATTAGGATACTTGAAATCAAATGAACGTCAAATTTTTTGTGTGAAAAAGATGCTTCCTTGATTGTACAAAACTTTTGTAAAAACTTAGTGGAAAGAGTCGATGTGTCATTCAGAACGCCGACGTGCAATGATCAGATGTGTGTCTATTGGAGATCCGTGTCATGTCTCTTCCCTTGTCTGAAGTCTTATCTACTGATATTTTCTTTTTATTTCCTTTTTTTAAGGGGGGGGGGGGGGGGGGGTTAGAAAAAAAATGATGCCCTTACTTAAATTCAGTAATTTTTTAGTTGATGAGGGCATCCCCATAAACAGTTATGGTAAACCAGTATATCGATGATGTAGCATATATAAAAAACTGTCCCACCTGCCGGTTTATGAGGAAACAAAACTCCCCTCTATAACGAAAGAGCGCACCAAGGGAGATAATCTCGAAACTTGCATATACTTGCACGGAAAAAAAATGTGACCCTCGAATAACATTGTTAATTTAATTCTTCTTTGCAAACTTATGTCATTTTCTTAAATACCACAACTTTGCTTTGTAAAAGTGATGTTTCATTTATATTTGATTAAGAATTTCCCATATTGACATTTTTGAAATATTATGTTATTTAAAATCTGTGATATAAATAAGGAAGATGAAAAAATCATCGTACGCTAAATCTCTTAAAATTGACTCAAAAATTTCTTTGGCTTGATTCTATTTTTTTATGGTATGAAAACAAAAGTTTATGCATTTTCCAGATCACAAGTACATTCCAAAATAACATATGTGATGATTAGATAAGTCATACTTAGTTGTTTGACTTTTTGTAGGTACCTGAAAAATGTTGAGGAAGTTGTAGAATTTTGTGCCACGGTACATAACAGAGCTGTTGGTCCTGATCTTATCATTTTAGATGACATTGACAGCTTTATCGAACAACTACAGGTAAAAAAGGCAATTAATTTGTTAAAAAGATGTTTTAAGAAAATGTATATGATAAAGGAAGGTTGTTCTTACAAGGTTTAAGCTTTCACAATGTCTCCTGTTTGTTTTTTATGAATTGTATTTCCAGTATGGTTCAAACTGAAATATTAGAGAGGCAAATAATTTGAGAATTTCCCTTAAATAAATATTTGAAGATATCTTTATTAAACTGAGACAAAATTTTAATAATAGATGAAAAGTAATTAAAGCTTTCTAATTTTACCATATTTATGTTGAAATGTGAAATCCTTGAATTTTGTGTGTGTCATATTTGAAGAAGGAGGGATTAGCCTCTGCTCTCAATTTCCAACAGCAGTCTTCAAACTGTCTGTTCTTCTCTCATTACAGGGTCTATATCTAGACAACATGGCAGCTTCACTGTGTTCTCTCATTACAGGGTCCATGTCTAGAACACAAGGCAGCTAAATTGTGTGTACTTCTCTCATTACAGGGTCCATGTCTAAAACACAAGGCAGCTAAATTGTGTGTTCTTCTCTCATTACTGGGTCCATGTCTAGACAACAAGACAGCTAAACTGTGTGTTCTTCTCTCATTACAGGGTCCATGTCTAGACAACAAGACATCTAAACTGTATGTTCTTCTCTCATTACTGGGTCCATGTCTAGACAACAAGACAGCTAAACTGTGTGTTCTTCTCTCATTACAGGGTCCATGTCTAGACAACAAGACAGCTAAACTGTGTGTTCTTCTCTCATTACTGGGTCCATGTCTAGACAACAAGACAGCTAAATTGTGTGTTCTCACATTACAGGGTCCATGTCTAGAACACAAGGCATCTAAATTGTGTGTTCTTCTCTCATTACAGGGTTCATGTCTAGAACACAAGGCAGCTAAACTGTGTGTTCTTCTCTCATTACAGGGTCCATGTCTAGAACACAAGGCAGCTAAACTGTGTGTTCTTCTCTCCTTACAGGGTCCATGTCTAGAACACAAGACAGCTAAACTGTGTGTTCTTCTCTCATTACAGGGTCCATGTCTAGAACACAAGGCAGCTAAACTGTGTGTTCTTCTCTCATTACAGGGTCCATGTCTAGAACACAAGACAGCTAAATTGTGTGTTCTTCTCTCATTACAGGGTCCATGTCTAGAACACAAGGCAGCTAAACTGTGTGCTCTCCTGTGTGATGCTGCGGATTTCATCACCTCAAAAAAGTCAGTGCTTATCAAAGAATAAGACCCCCCCCCCCCCCACAAAATGAAAAAAATATTTTCTGATATCTTCCCTGTATGAGTTTTTCCATTGTAGATCACCAAATATTCACGACACCTTATTTTCGCAAGATGGGTAGATGGCATTTATAAGCTAGACCAAATTTTCACGAATTCTGACTATTGTCCTATATAATCTTTAGTAACAAAAATATTTGCGAGAAGGAAAATTTCATGAGGATCAAGACAGTCTCGTCTTATTACGCAAAAATAAAGTTCTTACAAAAAAAGTTTTTACATATATTGTCACAAGCGGCTCCCACAATCTGCGGCTATATGTCAATTAGGATTTGCTTATTCCTATGAATAATTTACTATTATTTTGGTATTTTTAATAGATGTTCATTGAGAATGAACAAATTTTTCGTGATACAACCAAGAGTTGTAGGACGGAAAATGAAACAGTTCTCTCACATTTTTTTTTTTTTATTTTATTATAGTATATACTCGTAATTCGACAATTATATAAAATCTGTAGAAGCACAAAAATCTTATAAATTGTAGTATAACTTGGCTTCACTATCTAACAAGGCTGATTTCAGGAAAATTATTCTATTCTGCTATCTGGTAAGTAAATGTAAATCTCATTTAGCAATGGCTTGTAATGTGAGGATTGTTGATTAAACCTGCTCCTTATTGACCTGTTCAGGTCTCCTAATCTGTAAGAAGTCCTGTCTGAAAAATAAATATTGCCACTTACTTAAATATCTTACATTATTTGACTTGCTGCATGAATATACGTGTACACTACATCAGTATAGTCAGAGTGAAAAGATTAATGATAAATTCTGCTTTGATATTTTAATTTCATGTGTTTAATTATTACAGTGATGGCTCCAGTCTTCTTCTTCTGTCTTGTACTGATTCGACCAATCGTCTTGCCTCTGTGTTCAGGAATTCTGGGATACATGTTCATGATATTCAAGGTACAGAAGTAGAAGTCAAATTAACTACTGTAAATAGCACGTTTACATCTATTGTTAATTACATGTACTTGAATTGGTAGCTGAGAAATTTCTTGAGATCTGGATAGTTTTACATTGTTTCTGTTATTCTGAGTAGAGTATTTTTTAAATGATATTGTATAAAATTTGTCCATGTATAGCAACCTTAAACTTGTTTTTATGTCTAATAGAAAATATGATTCCATGATATAAATTTTCCCTCTTTCTTTCCATATAATTGAACAAATAATTAAAAAAAAAAAATAATGTATAAGAGATGAATCCTAAATAATCATGAATTACAAGATGGAAAAGTAATCTAATGTAACCAGTTACTTTTAAAATAGATGTAATCAGCTTATGATCATTTACTAATCACAATTTAAATGACAGCTTATGAAAGTATTTGACCCAATCCCTGTTATACAAGTCCTTTTTTCTTTTTGACACAGAAGTACGGCCAAATGAGTTTAAGCTGACCACCATCGCAGAAGATAACCATATCTGTGTGGATTTTATAACACAGAAAGGGGAACTCTACCTCCAGGATGTCCACATCACAGAGAAGTGAAGCAAGACCAAACAAAAATAAGGGGGGGGGGGGGGGGGATAGTGAGACTGTATGAAGTACTCTTAAACAAATGTTTTCTCAGGATTTTGTATTGGAAGACTTCATTATAGAGATTTTTGTTTTATGCCAATTATTGTACATATTTTTACTGTTTTAATGACAATAATTGTTGAATGTCAATTTTATAGAAATTTAAAAATTATCACTCAGAACAATATCCAATACAGGATAAGATACGAGTGCAATCTGTACAAAATTTAGAGAGTGCAACATAAAATTCAAATATTAATTTATGCCTATTTTCTCATATTTCAGTCTATAAAATAAATCAGTGTTAAATGTGAATTCCATCCATACAATTATTCAAATAATGAACCAGTTGAAATGCTCTAAAATAAAATCAGACTGTTCAAAATTTGAGGGTCATCTATATAGTAGATTAGAGGCACAGAATTTGATTTCATGGCAACTACCCAGTAGATTATGTCAGTAAACAAAATTAAAGTTAACTGCTAGAGAAGAAAACATAATTCTTTGTATCATTAAAATATAAAGTTGTCACTAGAGAGCAATGTTTTGAATATTAAATCTCTTCATGCTTGGAGATAAAATCTGACTTTGGTCAGTTTTAAGGGAACACACTTCTTCATACTTTGGAGACACTTCCCTCAGTAGTCTTAATCCTTACAAAAAAAAGGAATATGACAGGCAGGTGTGAAATATAATTTGATGCTTGGGAATCAAACTGTAAGGAAGTCTACCATATATTACTACTGATGGATTGTGTATTCTAGAAATTTAGGATGGAATGTGAAAATGCAATCTTGACTTTAAAAAGTTAGCATTTGTTATAGGGAAGTCGGGTCTTAAATATTGTCCATTTACTATTTTTGTATCAGTCCTGTTTTCAGTGATGCTACTTAAACCAATCTGAAATGCATGCCAAAGAGTGAGGACATAAGAGGGTCATTCAAAAAATACGTATAATTTTGTCATTACTTTTTTTATTTACGTAATATTATGACCAAATTTGAAATGAAATATGTGGAGATAACGAACAATGTTCAAGCTCAAAAGTCCGTTAATTTAAACAATACAAAATAGGAGCAGAGCAAACAGGGACCTCTAAAACATCAGAGATGGGATCAGGTGACATGGAAGAGTAAGCATCCCCTGCCGACCGGTCACACCCGCCGTGTGCTCCTTGTCATGTTCGGGAAATAATGGAAAATTCCGTCGACAATTCAGTGTGTAAATAATGGCCTAAAAATTAGTATGAAAAACGTCAGTCAGCATTCGACTTATTGAAAGATTGTATTTGCTGACAGGTCATTGTATCAACCATAAAACTTACGAAATTCTGACTTTAAACGAGACAATTTCACAATAAATCCGAATAATTTGAATAAAAAATTCTACATTTTAAAATTATTTGAAATATAAAACTGCAAACATGGGATCACAGAGCAAGTCAAAATTTAGTAGAGTAAGCGTTATATACATGTATATAAAATGTCTATAGTTACGGTTACACCATTTCATGTGCCAAATTGTGATGTCATTGAACAGAAATCAATTGCAGGAAACAAGTAGTCCTTATTGGAAAAAAAGATGACATCACGGGGCAGCTAGTAGTATATATCCGCAATTTTGTGTTGCATTCGGGAAATTTCCACAACAAATTCAGAAAAAGCTGGAAGAAGAAGAAAAAAATACATCAGGAGTTAACCCTGTTCAAAAAGTCTAGCTTTTTTTTTTTTTTTTTTTTTTTTTTTTTTTTTTTTTTTTGAGTGTAAGAGATTGTGTTGGACATTGAACGGCTCCAAGGAAAACTCTGGTAAAAAATCTTAGTACATATTTATGTACTTAACGTCATGGAAAGGGATACGCGCTTCACGGTTGCGGAACTAGTGTCGTTTACTAATTATTGAATTAGAAATTCTCTAATTCAATAATTAGTAAACGACATTAGTGAAAGCAGAATTACGCGGTAAAAAATGAATAAAGACATTAACGAATTATCTTGATACTCGAATAATTAATTATAAGCAAACTAAGTATAAAATAGCACAGAAGCTTTTCTATATAAATGTTTAAGGCGCCAATTACTTGTGTGAAATGTAGAGGTGATATATTTTTGAGAAACTGTTATCACATTTTTCTTTTGACGTTATTTTGAGGAGAGTGCTCTGTCGTTACAAAACAAGTTAATTTCAAAATAATGTAAGAGTGGGTTCCATTTGATAAAATAATATGAAACTGAAAACATCCACAAAATAATTATTTTACGTTTGATACTGTGATGATCATAAATTTCGTAAAAATAACATGAGAGAGCGACGTTTTCTTTGTAGTTCGTACGAAACAAGGCGAGGACAATCCCCCACTTCGAGACAACATGTTTCTCAATTTTCAGAGTTGACAGAAATATTATATTTTTCAAAAATCGTGTTGTCAGCAATGTAATAATTAACAGATTTGATTCGTTTATTTTGTTGAATAATTTATAAATTGATAAGTTTGTTCTGAAGTTAACAGTTCATCATATTTAGTGGTAAATGGGGTTTTTTATAGCCCTAAAAATGATTTTTGAGTATGAATGGGTCAAGTCTCCATTCTACATAAACGCTTAACGACGGAAAAAATGAACGCAAAATCTACTTCATATTTTTTTTAAAAAATGGAGTCTGAACCCTTTCTATATAAAGATCGAACTTTTATGAAAAAAAATTGTATTTTAACAAATTCTTTTACCGAAAGCCACTCAGATACGGTTGATAGATTTGTCTTTGTGACGTAGTGGTCAAACTGTACTGTAAAGTTTGTAAATCCTGTTTAGCTTTCTTTCTTTTTTATATATCACATACCGTAAAACAACAATTAAAAACAAATTAACAGTTAATAAGTTACTCAATAGAATAAGACATCAATTGTGTTTATAAAGATGACATTAGTATTAACACATTTTGGGGGAAATGTAACTTTCATTTGAAATTGTCCCAGATCGGGGGATTGACCTCGCCTTTTACGCCTCCATCTTGCTTAGAGACAGTATTATTACATTATAAACAAGGAAGCCTGTGTGGGCCATATCTATGTACTAGAGGCCTTTGAACAAATTTGAATACGAATATGCATGCAAGGAAGTCTTAGATAACTTGTGGTTCTTGTGAGAGAGAATTTTCAAACAATTTTCCCATACACTTCTTTGAAAACATGCATTTAAATCCTCTTCGAGGCCTCATTTCAGCTTAAGGGTAGATGATACAAACAAAGAATTGGACGCCAGGATTAATATATATTTTTGAACATATTTTGATTGTAAATGTTGTAAAAATTTCATTCCTAAAATATAAAGAAATTGTAAACTTTCATGCTGTTCAAAATTCTACCTTTTTGCATCACCCTTATAAATCCATACTTTTTATTACTTTGTAAGACATTATTGTGAAACCTTGAATGAAAAATTAAAATATGTGTGGTTAAAATTATTCATTTACTTATATAAACATGGTTCGGTGGTTCAGTTGTTATTTTCATGATTTTTTTTTAAAAGTTTGTATTATCTGCCCGGAAGCAGTCATGATTAAGCAAGGTTGATTCGTTCGCTACTGCATGAATGTAGCCAGTAACTAACTACTGAACAGATTTTTTTTATAATAGTTTTACTACACATTGCTTTGTATTGCTATACGTAATGTGCTACAGCATATTCGAGAAGTGGGGAAAATCCAATGTAAATTCTCAAAAACTCCAAAAACAGTGTGGTAAATTAAAATCTTAAAACTTTTAAAACATCAATAGACTGAAGTTAATATAAAAAGATACTGGAATTTCTCAATGTCAATGCCTATATAATCTTTGGAGACCAGGGTCTTCCAACAATCTGATGGAATTTCGATTAGCACTAATTGTGCTCCTTTTTAGATGAATTTTTATAATCCAATGAAGCAGAATTTATTCAAATAGTTTTAACACTAGAGGAAAACTCTTGTTATGGCTTTTAACTCGACATTCATGCAGATAGGAGGTAGAAAAGTAGAAGTTGTAGTTCTACACCAGTAGGAAAAGAGGGAAACTAAGAAAACACTGATGTGAAGCTGTACCTGACACCACGCAAGAAATAAATAGATAGGAATATGGGTTATATAGCAATCTGTAATGTCATACATCTATAAATGACTCAAGAAACACAATATAAATACCTCCATGTGGTTTTATTTAAGATAAAAATTAAGAAAAATTATCTCTTTACTTCAATAGATTAAATAAGGTACTTTAAAATATAAATATGATAATTTAACTTAATGAAATATGGCGATAACAGTAATCACGCTCGAAAGTGCAAACTTGAAGCAGAGGAAACTCGGACTTAAAATATCAGAGGTGGGATCCGGTGCCCTGGAGGAGTAAGCATCCCCTATCGACCGGTCACACCCGCCGTGAGCTCCTTGTCATGATCGGGAAGATCTGTAGACAATTCAGAGTGAAAATAATGTCATAACAATTAATATGAAAAACTTCAGTCATCATTAGACTTAATGTTAGATTGTATTCGTTGAAAAGGACATTGTATCGATCATATAATTTGTGGAATGTTGGCTTCAAACGAGACTGTTGATATTCTTGTTTCATCAACTTGTTTGTCAATAGTTTGTCTCATTTTAGATATTGTTCGTACGTAGAGCATGTTCTTGCATATCAAAACAACTGGGAGACAAAAACTCCATATGCAGGTGATAAGGGATATTGCTACATAAGTAAGGGAAGATATCGATAAAAAAGTTGAAGTCATCATGTTTATCATAAAGTTTTTTTTGTTAGCTTACCATCTATGTGGTTTTTGGAGACCAGGTCTTCCAACAATCTATTGGAATTCCCATGGGTACCAATTGCACCCCTTTATTAGCAGACCTATTTTTGTATTCATATAAAGCAGAATTTGTTCAAAATCTTTTACGTGAAAAGAAGAAAACATTTGCTGTGGCCTTCAATTCGACATTTAGATATATCGACGACGTATTGTCAATTAACAATGGTATATTGTTAATGACACGATATATCCCGGTGAGCTTGAGATAAAAGATACCACATAGTCTGACACATCTGTTTCATATTTGGATACTCTATTAGAAAAAGACGTTAATAGTAATCTAACAACAAAGCTTTATGATAAACGTGATGACTTTAACCTTTCAATCGACTTCTCACCTGCATACGGGGTTTATATCTCTCGGTTGATTCGATACGCCAGAGCATGCTCTACGTGTGAACAATTTCTAAAACGAGGTAAGTTATTGACGAACAAGTTGATGAAACAAGAATATCAACAGTCTCGTTTAAAGTCATCATTTCGTAAGTTCTATGGTCGATATAATGAACTGTCAGCAAATACAATCTATCATAAAGTCAAATGCTGACTGACTTTTTTCATACTATTTGTTAGACCATTATTTACATACTGAATTGTCAACGGATTTTTCCGTTATTTCCCGATCATGATAAGAAGCACACGGCGTGTGTAACCGTCGGCAGGGGATGCTCACTCCTCCATGGCACCTGATCCCACCTCTGATGTTTTGGAGGTCCGTGTTTGCTCTGCACCTATCTTGTAATGTTTAATGGACTTTTGAGCTTGAATACTGTTCGTTATCTCCATATATTTCATCAATGCAATGTACGATTCCTTGAAGAATTATTTATGCATGAAATACAAAACACCCATTAAATAAAACAATCCATTAAATGTAGAGAAAGATATAGCATATAACAAACTGTGACTACATAATATGACACAATCCACCTTCCAGTATAGAAAAAAGCATTTTATACATTACCCTAGCATAATGATATATCTTTATCACATAAAACAAAATAATATTTTAGTCATGAAATACATCAAGTAGTACTTATTTAAAACCACATAAGACACCTCTGTCCTTCCATATCAAAGTATTTAAATTACGTGTTGATTGTGCAAAGTGAAAACAGGTAAAGCGGAATACTCGCAAAGAGATTAAGTAAATTTAAGATTTTATTTACCTCATCAAGTTTAAACTATTTTTGTTTTGTTAAATCATCAAAGAAAGTCGAAAAGAGAAAAAAGTGGTATTTTCTATTAATGATGTTATTTTATTTATAGGCTATCATTTAAAAAGCAAGATGGCTACCCCTAAAGACCCAGATATGGGATTTGCCCAGGTTTTAATCACCTGTAATCACTGTTCCAAGAAAAAAGCAGAACTTTTCTGTAATAACTGTAATGTTAACCTGTGTAAAGTGTGTGTTGGTCAGCACATATTGTCACTTCCTTCTCAGAGACATGACGTGATTAGGTATTCTCTCAAATATAACGAAACGCCACAGCCATTATGTCGTTTCCACCCTGACCAGAAATGTGACCTCTTTTGTCAGCAGTGCGATATTCCTGTCTGTACCGATTGCATTGCCGCAAAGAAACATGTTCATCATGAAATGAGAAAGACAACAAGTGTTTATAAAGAAAAGAAAGACATCATATCCAGAGAAACACATTTTCTTGAAGAGAAAATTTGTCCACGATACAAAAGGATTATTGAAGAAATAGAGGAGTCTATTTTGGATTTTCCAAAGAGCAATGCGAATTTGAAATTGGATATATCTAAGCATAGTCAAGAATTACACAGAATAGTAGACAGGGTCATTAATAAACTTCTTTCCGACGTTGATATCATGGAAAACCAGGATTTAAAAAAGATGAAGAAGAATCTTTCCGAGTTCCAGAATTTTTTGTCAGCTGTACAAGAAATTATTAAAAGGAACAAGGAGCTACTACAGAGCAAACAAAGTGATATAATCAATTTCCAGTCACAGCTGCAAAACCTAGTAATAAAAAAACCTGAGCTGATTAAAATAACACCAGGAAGATTTACACCAGCATCCGTAAATGCAGGAGAAATAGCAATCTTAGTAGGTAACCTACACCCGTCCACAGAATTGGTAAGAGTAATAGAAGGCAAAGTTATGAACGAAATGACGAAAGAATTCTCTTTTTAGAATTCATAACAGGAAGCTACTGAACCAACCTGTAACTATAGCTGCTACAGACACAATGTGCCTTCTAGTCTATGAAGTAAGCTGTGTAGGAGTGAATCAGGCCTGGATACATGGAAATACAGGTATCATAACACAGGTCGATGAAAATGGATCAATCTTAAAGAGGGTGAAAACTAAGTCTGGAAACTTTCCTTCGGGCATGGCAGTGTCCAGAGACGGAGATCTCCTTTACACTGAATTTGATTTATGCACTATTAATCTGGCAAAGGATTGCAAAGTGGACGTGCTTATCTTGACAGACTGGTATCCAAGTGGCATTTGTTTAACATCATCAGGAGACATATTGGTAGCTTTATGCAATGAGAGTTATAATTCTAACACTATCTTAAAAATGCTTAAATTAGTTCGATACTCTGGCACCTTAATAAAACAGGAAATCCAATATGACGAAAATATGCAGCAACTGTTTCAAAGTGGGAGAGAATCTTCCTTAGAAATTGCTGACAATATAAATGGTGATATCTGTGTTCGTGATTTTAATGCAGAATCGATTCTTATCCTAACTAAACAGGGAGAACTGAAATCAAGATATGACGGTTGCAACGTTTTACAAAACCCCTTTGATCCAAACAATATTACAACAGACAGTCAAGGTCAAGTTTTGGTGTCTGATTCTAGAAATGACTGTGTGTATATCTTGGACTGATACTTATAGATGGTTGTGGACTGAGTGAACCTGCAGGAGTGAGTGTCGACAATGAAGACAGATTGTGGCTGGTAGAAATGAACTATGGAAGATTGAAGAACATCAAATATATGGAGGATACCGATTAATACAAACAACTTTGAATTAGGAATGGGTATATACAATAATGGGCAACAACGCAAGGATTATCAAAAATACGGATATTCTTATTCAATTTTATGATTTAAAAATGAAAATTAAATTAAAATAAAGAACCTTGTTCGAGTTAAAGTGTATTCGGTTTTATAAATCGTCTTTGTTTGCAAGGCTCGTTATTTTAACTGTATGTTAGAATTCTTGTTTCATAAACTTATGTGTCATGTGGCTCACTTTGTTTTAGAGATCGTTTCTACGTAGGGCATACTCTTGCGTATCGAATTAACTGGGAGACTTAAATTCCATATGCAGGTGATAATGGTACATTGCTACATAAATAAGGAAAGTCGACGATAGAAAATCTTAAGTCATCAATAGTTACCATTAACGTCTTTTTTCTAGTAAAATGCAGTAAAACCTGGATATAGCGAAATTATGGACATATCGACGTTATTTGCAGTCCCCGGCGAAACTCATATTGATAATCTATTGTAAAATTTTACGGTTTTAACAAACTCGGATATAGCGAATTCACGGTTTTAGCGAACTGATTTTGATTCCCCCTCGAGGGTGAAAATAACGAAATTTAAATCTTTTATAGCGAATTTTCAAAGTTTTAAACTTTCAAAATATTGAACTGACATTAATTTTGTAAGTACATGTATTAATATTTGAAACCCAATTCATCCGAAAACCTTTGAACTCCAAGGTATTTTATACTTCCCTAAATACATTTGCTATTTTTACTTCAATGAAAAAAGTCTACAGCCTACTCCACTTATATTGAAATCGCTTATAATAAATTATCGCTTATTTTGAAGTAAATTATCGGTCGGTCCGCTAAACTGATGATGGTTTTTTTTTTAATAATGGTTATATTAAAGTCCTCCTGGCCAGTCGTCTTCAAGGTTTCTGACATTGTAATTATATAGGAAGATTCTCAGGCGTAAGTTGATATATTTTCACCTAATATGTTTTCATTGCATGTTTTAATGATAAGAAAGAAATTGCTGAGGGACATCTTCTCTCAGATTACATATTACCGTCATGATAGCTCAGTCGGTAGAGCGCTTGCTCCGTGATCGGAAGGTCATGAGTTCGAATCACTGCCGCGACTGACCTAAGTCGATAAAAAATAGATAGCAATTGTTCCTTCGCCATGCGCTCGGCACTTTGAAGTGAAAGTTGCGGGTCCTTCGGATGAGACCTTAAAAACCGAGGCCCCGTGTCACGGCAGGCGTTGGCACGATAAAGATCCCTCACTACTCCACCTTCTTCCTAGGGAGACTCTTTTCCACCCATACTATTTACAGAGGGGTTTTACAGAGCAACTTGACATGTATTTCCCCAAAAATAAAAAGGAAAGTGTCTGTTGAAATCGTGACTGATATAAAAATTCATAAAACACCACCAAGTCGTGTTCTTTTGTTAATATTTTTTTATATTTATTTTGATTTTGAGTTTGGTTTAAATTAGATTTTCTACGACTTTTAGAGGCTATTTCTTTCTTATTTATGTGTGTGTGTTGGGGGGGGGGGGGGATAATAGTTCTCTTGTTGCACGTCATCAAAATTACTAATTAAATAAAAATACATAATCCTTGGTCCGTTCAGACAGATGTTCATGATTGCATATAGATATAAAATACAGTAGACACATCTCCTGCAAATGTTCATAGAATGGATAATTAATTGACATTAAAGTTTTGTCTTTTTGTCAGCATAAATGAAAAAAAAGTACACTACTACATGTAGAATATGCAATTCTTATGCACAATTTGGCCATTCGGAGAGTTTTCTAAGTTAATTTAGCGTCCATCCTAAAATTAAAAACCTAATAATCTTTTTACCCTGGAAAAACGCTCGAACCAACAAAGAAAAAAAAAACGATAAGAACTGAAAGCATTTCCATAATTTTTGATTTGTAACAGTGAGATACCCGGTACATGTATCTGGGAAAAAAGAAAAACAGATGGCGGACCTTTTATTATACTGTGTTTTAAGGTCCGCCCTGCCATTTTAACGAGTTTTAATGAAAGATCTGTTCAAAATATTCGCCCTGTAATAGAAAGATATCTGAAAAACAGAGGGCGGACCTTTTATTATACTGCGTTCTAAGGTTCGCCCTGCCTTTTTCTCTATTTTAATGTTACGGAAATAAACCCTGTCCAAAATGTTTGCTTTCTAATAGTAAGATTTATGAAATATAGAGGGCGGACCTTTCATTATACTGCGCTTTAAGTTCCGCCCTGCCTCTTTCTCTAGTTTTTATGCTTCGAAAATAAACTTTCGTCCTGTTATAGTAAGATATCTGAAATACAGAGGGCGGATCTTTTATTATACTGCGTTTTAAGGTCCGCTCTGTCTCTTTCTCTAGTTTGTATGCTACGAAAATAAATCCTGTTCAAAATTTTCGCCTCGTAATAGTAAGATATCTGAAATATAGAGGGCGGACCTTTTATTTACTGTGTTTTAAGGTCCGCCCTGCCTCTTTCTCTAGTTTTTTATGCTACGAAAATAAACCCTGTTCAAAATTTTTGCCTTGTTATAGTAAGATATCTGAAATATAGAGGGTGGACCTTTTATTATACTGCGTTTTAAGGTCCGCCCTGCCTCTTTCTCTAGTTTTGATGCTTCGAAAATAAAACCCTGTTCAAAATTTTCGCCTCGTACGTTATAGTACGATATCTGAAATACAATGAGCGGACCTTTTATTATACTGCGTTTTAAGGTCCGCCCCGCCTCTTTCTCTAGTTTTTATGCTACGAAAATAAATCCTGTTCAAAATTTTCGCCTCGTAATAGTAAGATATCTGAAATATAGAGGGCGGACCTTTTATTATACTGCGTTTTAAGGTCCGCCTCGCCTCTTTCTCTAGTTTTTATGCTACGAAAATAAATTCTGTTCAAAATTTTCGCCTTGTAATAGTACGATATCTGAAATATAGAGGGCGGATATTTTATTAAACTGCGTTTTAAGGTCCGCCCTGCCTCTTTATCTAGTTTTTATGCTACGAAAATAAACTTTCGCCCTGTAATAGTAAGATATCTGAAATACAATGGGCGGACCTTTTATTATACTTCGTTTTAAGTTCCGCCCTGCCTCTTTCTCTAGTTTTTATGCTACGAAAATAAATCCTGTTCAAATTTTCGCCTTGTAATAGAAAGATATCTGAAATATAGAGGGCGGACCTTTTATTATACTGCGTTTTAAGGTCCGCCCTGCCATTTTTACTTGTTTTTATGTTACGGAAATAAACCCTGCCCAAAATGTTTGCTTTCTAACAGTAAGATATCTGAAATATAGAGGGCGCACCTTTCATTATTTGCGTTTTAAGGTCCGCCCTGCCCCTTTCTCTAGTTTTTATGCTACAGAAAAGAACCCTGTTTATAATATTCGCTTTGTAATAGATAGATCAAAACGGATCAAAACGGGCGAATAAGGTTTTACATAGGAATATTTAGGAAAAAGTCTTCAAAAATCTTCTTCTTAAGAACAGTAATGTCATGATTAGTCATATTAATATGGAAGCATCATCAGGTGGTGTAGATGTACGTTTGTTCAAATCATGACCCCCAGGGTAGGGTGGGGTCACAATGGGGGATCAAAGTTTTGCATAGGATATATATATCGAAAAATCTTCAAAAATCTTCTTCACAAGAACAGCAAAGCCATCTTTAGTCAGATTGATATGGAAACATCTTCAGGTATTGTAGATTCAAATTTATTCAAACCATAATAACCGGTCATATATAAATTTAATTTTCCGCCAAAATATGACTGAAATATTGCCGACTCGGCGTTAAACCCTAATCAATCAATCAAACCATGACCCCTAGGGGTAGATTGGGCCACAATGCACTAATCAGAGTTTAGCATGCGAATGTATAAGAAAAAAATTCTAAAACCTTTTTTTCATTAACAACAAAACCATGTTTAGTCACATTGATATAGAAGTATCTTGAGGTAGTGTAAATTCAAGTTTGTTTAAATCATGACCCCGAGGGGTAGGGTGGGACTAGCGCTACATCTATAAAAATCACGACACCTGGGGTAGGGTGGAGTCACAATAGGGATTAATGTTTTACATAGGAAGATACGTTAGAATAAATCTGCTGATGAAAAACAGCAGGGTTATATTGACTAATGTGAGCGTTGTGGCCTATGGGCCTCTTATTTTATATCAAGGTCTTGGAAAATCGTAGGACGATTCTTTTATAAAAGGCAGTGACGAATCTGAATGTATAATGGAAGTACGATGTATATTTATCTAGAATATATTTGCCACATACAATCAAAAGATATGAGGTCAGATTTATTATCCATATATGTCACAAAAATGTTATGTTATTAGAATGATCATTAGTTGTACTGTATCCGTAGACTTTGTTTCATATACCGGTACATGAAAAAGAGGGGTATTTGTTTCTGTATTCATACAATGTATTGGGAAAATAATCTTAAAAATAAGAAAGGGTGTCATCAACACTACGTACAAACTGTACATGTATGTGGTAAATACCTTGTGTGACAAGTAAAAAGAAATCTGTAAGACACGAAATTAGATTTATTGAAGTCGGTGTTTATTTACTATGTACTTGATACGCAAGGAGCAGATGGAAATATAAAGAAAGTGTTATTGCCACCTCCGCACCCTCTTCCTCACCTGAGATGCATTTTATTACCGGAAATTTCTCCAGCCAATACCGAAAATATTCATATAACATGCGCGGATCTAGAGGGGGGTGGGTGGGGGTCCAGACCCCCTGGAAATTGCAGAGTTATTAAAAGCATATACTGAAATAAATAATAAATGACTTTGGAACCCCTTAGAAAACGTGGACCCCACCATCACCACTCCACGTAATAGGTGTTTTTCACGTTTTGGAAATGAATTTTACGGGGGGGGGGTTGTTTTTGTTTGTTTTTTTTTTTTTTTTTTGTATTGTTTTTTTTGTTTTTTTTTTTTTTGCCTGTCAAGAAATTTTTGGGTTAGAAATTTTTTTGACTGGATGGAACCCCCCCCCCCCCCAAATAAAATTCTGGATCCGCGCCTGTATAATCATTATTCAAAATTGTATTAGCCTATTAGGTAATATCCGAAACAATGTATAGCATGTATGAAAATCGAACTTCAAAAATTCTGTCATGACTTCATAAGACAGATTGTATTATTTCTTCCATGGTTACCACGAAAAATGACTGAGAACTTCGAAAAGGATAATTTAAGGACATTGGCAAAGTTCCTGGCTTTCGTTAAGAATTTTTCAAGAACTCTTGAGCAGGTGTAGTGGTACTAAACAATACACTTTATTGATTTTCACCGCGTAGAAAATTCTACACGGGAGATCACCCTCAATCAAGCTCCAGACAGCTCAGTATTACTCCATATCATTATTCGTAGGGAAAGTAGTCCCGGAGAGTATGGAGTATGACTCTCAGTCATACTCCATACAGTGTCAATTCTCCGGGACTACTTGATATGGAGTTGTAGTGTAACGTAATACTGAGCTGTCTGGAGCTTGGACTCTCATGATCAGTCAGTTTTATAAGTGGAAAAAAACATGAATTACCTTTTTTCTCCGGATAACCGTGAGTTGCCACTTTCCATAAATGAATAAAATAAATAATCAGCGCTTTTTAAAAGAAATATATTTTTGATTTGAAATTAGACTGAAACGCTTCTAGTTGACAACACAAAAATGTACATATCATGTAGCTTGAAATGGGAAATATGACGCACGCTTGATAACGTCCCCAGAAACATTCAGTCAGTATATTTCTGGGTGCAGTTGCAGAAGGGGGGGGGGGGGTTATTGCACAAATTAATGTAGGAAATAGAAATTCCTTGATATGCCAAAAAAAGAAGAGGATCAACTGATGTTTTTGGAAAAGAAAAGTACAAACTCTATTTCATATGTAGTTCATTATGACGAGGAAGTGATATTTTTATAAGAAAGGATTAAATCCAAACCATGATTATACTTTAAATCTGATGTATATGTTTTCAACTTTGAGTTACCTGTTTTAAGCTTTAACACTACATGTATTTTGTTTCTGCAGTAAATATAGATCGAATGCAACATTAGGCTATATATTACCCTATCCACAAATAAAGGGCCAAAATATGATTATAAACTAAAAACAAATTAATTGTTGAAACTGAAGTGAAGCATATACATACTTTTATTTTTATCAGTCTTAGTATTAAACTACATGTATACACTTGGAATAAGAAATATCTTTAAATATTGTAATAAAAATAGACTATATATTATTATATAAATCACAATTTTGATGTGTACACATGCATATCATAATAGTATTATACAATTATGGACTCTTTCGGTGGTGAATATGGTTTGTTATTCACCAGAAAAATGTCAATATTGACCGAGGCGAAGCCGAGGTCAATATTGATATTTTTCTGGTGAATAACAAACCATATTCACCACCGAAAGAGTCCACAATTGTTTTATTATATAGTCAGGATTTGAATGAATAAGACATTGAAGGCTGCATGACGACTCCATTTTCATTAAGAATTTTTGTCGTAGAAAAATTAAAAAAAAAATGTCCAGATTATAACTTCTGTGTTTTCCTTTTGCTGTGTGTAAGACATCGAAATGTTTGGAAAATAATCCTACGAGAAATTTGACTACAAGTTTTCCTGCTCAGATATACAGCTGGCTGCGGCCGTTGCAACCATTGTTTTCAACGTTGTTTTAGGTATTGATTGTGACGTCACAATGCCGCTGCACGCGCACTGACCCTCCGGTGAATATGGCTTCAAATCCAGTGAATATGTAGTATTATGATCTGTTTGCGTTTGTATAGATTATATAGGGACTATTTATAGACTATATAATAATATAATTTGTTCTTTAGCATAATTTATTAAAATAGAGAATTCATATCAAATATTGATTTAAAGCAAACACATGACCATTACATTGTCATTGCTATCTGCCGCGGGCTCTACCTGCGGGTACCTGTCAGGTATACGAATACTTCACACACCCCATTGTTTTATTGCCTATACACACCGGCAGATTTCACACCTTTAATCGTCCTAATTTACACAAAGCAAATGCTGGGGGAAAACAAACACACGCCCAATAAATGGGACTTTTTTTTAAAATGATTGCTCTAAACGGCATTGCTAAAAGCACATTAAACAAGGAGAGAAATCCCTGCCCTAAGAGATATATTGTACAAAAAATAATCAAAACAGCTAGGGTAAATCCTTCTTTCTTCATATGATGTAAACAACTCTCTTTAATTTTATAATTATGTGTTTAAGTCAAAATTAAAACATTTTGCACCACCCGGACCTTTAAACTTCGGCGGACCTTATCTTATACGGGCCGGACCTTTCCTTATAAAAGGCGGACCTTAAATGTTATCGTATTAGGTCCCCCCGGACCTTTAAACGAGGCGGACCAAATATTATACGACACCGGTCGGTAGGGGATGCTTACTTATCCATGGCACCTGATCCTATCTCTGATGTTTTAGAGGTTCGTGTTTGCTCCGCTCCCGATTTATATTGTGTTAATTGTCTGAACTTGATTAATGTTCATTTTCTCCATATTTAATTCCTATCTTAACGACAGAGACAAACAAAAAACAGAGTATAAGGTCTTATTTATCATGAAGATGTAAGTTTGAAGTGAAATGTTGAAATGTCTGAGTTCTTGTTATAATAAATTAAATATTCAGCTGTTCAAATACCATGTAAATACTTTATTTCATGCCGTGAATTATCTCGAAATAAATAAATTTCATTTAATTCATTTTTCTTATTTATTTTGAGAAGGTAGCCCGATTAGTACGAGACACTTTTCTTCCCCGGATCCTTCTAAATTTCAATTAACATACCCAAAATGGTACAATTAAAGATAAAACATGTAATGATAAGTTCATTAATTAATGCATAATTAAATGTAAAATTAAATGAAATATAGGGTAAATAAAGAAGTCATTATACATAGTTCAGAAGACATAGTTTCAAATAATATGAATTAAATATACATTTCTACTAAAAATATGTAAAGACGGTGACAATTTTACATTTAAAGGTAGGTCATTCCATGAATGTACAGCTGGATATAGAATAGAGTTTGTTGATAGAATTGCTCGATGCTTTGGTGAACGAAGATTATAATTTGATTCTAAACGCAGGGAATAGTAATCATGCATGGCTATGAAAAACAAAAAGATCCTAGAGACATTCAGGGCTCATACCATAATACGTTTTGTACAGTAAACACATTTATGTAATGTAACTACGTACATGTTATTTAAACACATTCAACCATCCTTGTTTTTCAAGCAATGGTTTTGATGGTTCGTTGCGCGCTGCACCAAGAATAATTCTAACAGCCTGTTTCTGAAGTTTAAGGATTCGTTCAGTGTTAGTTTTAGATGCATTACTCAAATCCGTAAGATAATAGTTTATTGAATACAAAAGAGTTTTCTGGTACTTCATGGAAAAAATTTCTTAATTTTACAAAGCGCAAATAACTTGTATGTTAATGATTTACAAACTGTATCAACATGACAAATATACTGAAGAGTTTGATCTATCTGAACACCTGAGAGTTTTCAACTTCCACGTTTGCCAGTTTTTCGCTATAAATTTCTGTATGAAGTTCTGGAATATCTAAATTTGACCTCTTTTGTTGTCTACACATAAGCATACATTTTGATTTGTTCGTATTCAGAATCATTTTGTTCTGTAAACACCAATTATCATTTTCACATAAATTGTAATTTAAATATGTTTCAATATTATGTACATTGCTGTCAGATAAATGCAAAGAAAGTTGCATCATCAGCAAAGATTTCAAGGAAAATCATTAATGTACAATAAAATAGGACTGGACCTAGATAGATCGCTGGAACACCCCTGCTGTGATAGGTAAAATATCGGAAAAAACATGCGCCAATTTTTACACTTTGGGTCCGTCCATTTAAATAAGACTGAAACCACATATATACTTGTCAGTGAATCAAAAGTTATGGTGTCTTAATTCCTCAATTAGGATACCGTGACTGACTAAATCAAATGTTTTACCGAAATCTATGTTATGGCAATTTGATTTCCTTGGTCCATCGCATGCAACCAGCTATCAGTAAGTTTGGTTAGTGCCATTTGGCAAGAATGGAACTCCTTAAAACCAGACTGTGAACTCATAAAGAGATTAAAAGCTCTGGCGAATTCATTACTTGATGAGCAAAGTGCTTTACAAAATTTTTGGATAAAGTTGGTATGATAGATATTGGTCTGTAGTTACTTAGATCACTTTTATCGCCCTTCTTATATATAGGGGTGACGTTAGCTTGTTTCAGATGTAAAGGAGAGATGCCTTTAGTAATGCTGTTGTTACCTAGATGACCTATAGACTTAGATATTATATTTGCAGAAAGTTTTAAGAGACGGGGACCAAAGAAATTTACACTTGCTGATTTATTAGTGTCAAGTGTGCTTAGCATAGTTAGGACCTGGTCCTGGCTTATAGAAAGTAAGCTAAATACGTTTTCATCCCTAAGTTTTGATTTTGTGAATTTTTTTTTACTTCTTGATCATTTAAAGCTATTGTTTGGTAATTTAGCTAATGAAATGCCAGAAATTTTTGTGAAATGCCCATTAAAACATTCACAATGCCTTGTATATCATCAACTTCTGATCCATTGTCCTTAATAAGAGTGTGAGAAAAATATTCGGCTAAGAAGCTAAATGGAGATAGTTCCACATTTTTTTTTAGGACAAGAGCTCTTCTCAATTTCTGATTTGTAATAAGTACATTTAGCATTATTAATCAAAAGTGAAACTTTATTCCTCCGATGTCAAAAGTTTTTAAAGTCTTTGTGTTGATGACAGTAATATAGTAATTGTCTAGCATTATTAATTTCCTGTGTTAACCATTTTGGACGAAAATCAGCTTTTACTCGTTTAGTATTTTGCCTTTGTATGCACATTTAGAATAGCATTAAACAGATTGTAATGAAAAAGATGAAGATAACGAACAGTGATCGATTAAAAAAAAATCTATAACCGATACAAATCTGTAAAGAGGGCATAAAACACGGACTCCTGCAAATTTCAGAGGTGGGATCAAGTGCCTAGGAGGAGTAAGCATCCTCTGTTGACCGGTCAAGGCACCATGAGCCCTATGTATTGATCAGCTAGACGGAACATTTCGTAGTCAAATTTTGTATATTTCGTAAAAGCAAAGGCCTAAATATTTGTTTGAAACACGTCAGCCAAAATACAACCCAAAGAAAGGTTATATTTACTAATAAGGTCATTAGAGCGACCATAGAATTCACGAAATACAGAGTTTGTTGAAATCCCTGTACCATCATTTTATCTGTCAGTAGCCTGCCTCGGTTTAAAAAATTGATTGTTCTCAGAGCATACTTTTGAGTATCGAATAAGTTGGGAGATGTAAACACCATATGCAGGTGAATGCGGGATATTACTTCATAAACAAGGAAAGTTGACGATTGAAAAGTTGAAGTCATCTCGTTTGTCATACAATTTCATTGTTAGTTTGCCCTTATCGTCTAGTCAGTAAAACATCCAAATATTAAGAAGATGTAACAGACTCTGTTGTGTCTTTTATTTCAAGTTCACTTGGATATATCGTATCGACAAATGAATGAAAGTAACTATTGTTATCTGATAATACATATTCTATATATCTAAATGTCCAGTTGAAGGTCACAGCAAGTGTTTTCTTCTTCTCATGTAAAGCTTTTGAATAAAATTTAGACGTGTACTCGGCACTTTGAGCAGTGAAGGATCTTTTTTCGTGCCAGCACCTACTGCCACCTCGGTTTATACGGTCTCGTCGGTCTTGAATTTAAATACAACTTGGAATGAAATTAGAATAAAAACGCCTTTCTTTTTCCAGATACCAATCAATAGTTTTACTTTATTTTGATATCCGTGTTTTGTCAATTGCCAACACTTATATTATATCAAATGCTTTACTCTCGGGATAAATATTCTTTTAATTTACAATAAAGAGATCAGGATTCAGATTTCATCCGTTCATGACACACTAATTACATAAATATTAGTAAATATATCATATACTTTCCTGATCCAGTCACCACATCAGTATTAACATAACTAATTCTGTTACAATATTCTCTTTTTTAAGTTTGTTAAAATTTGTACTTTGCACAAAGTTTGCTTTGTGAGGATTGAAGATACCGAAATGAGATTATCATCCAGCAAACAATACTAATCATGAACAAGGCAAAACACGAACTTCTGAAAGCATCGGGTTGAATTGGGTGCCTAGGAGGAGTAAGCATCCCCTTTCGACCGTGAAGATAACCTGATATTTGAAATTTGGCTATTGGGAAAATTTTTCACAACATTGGACGCTTAACCCGACAGTACTATACACCCACCGTGAATTATATGTATTGATCATAGATAAATAAGAGGATATAAAGAATCAAGCTTTTTTATGAGTGCATTGCTGACATTTTTAACGGTCATTCTTGTTAGTACAATACATAAACAGTTACCTCCTCTATCAGAGGTTACCGAAAAGATAGAAGCTCTAGAGGTTTTATGTTTAACACTCTTTTTGTAGGAGTATTGAATTTTTTCAGTTACATTTCCGGGAAAGAAAAAATTGTTAGAAGTATTTTGTTGCTTAGAACTATCTAGTACTGTCGGGTTAAGCGTCCAATGTTGTGAAAAATTTTCCCAATAGCCAAATTTCAAGTATCAGGTTATCTTCTCAGCTAAAAACATCAATTTATCTATTACTCATTAAGTACATGGATAAAAGTAATTATATGCCGGATAAGGTTTTCATTTTGGACAAAGAGTACACTGTTTATTTGAGAGCAAGTCAAGTATCAAGTCATCAGTGCTTCATGAGTTTACTGGATTACGAACACCCATTGTTGGCCATCATATAACAACCCCCTTAAACATAAGAAGTTACTTTACGGCAAAGATGGGCCTTCTACAAGTACAGTGTTTTTTTTTTCTCTGTGTTCATGTTTGGAACATTTGGTGATTTATCTTTAATTGAAAACAAAGCTTCTGATTAAAGTGGTCAGTTACCTAGTACCGTATCGGGTAAAGCGTCTAACGTCTTACGTGACATTCTGAATCAGGAAAGCCTGGTCCGCTTCTCTATGGTACAAAAGATACAAAGTCTAGTGATGGATGCTATAGACAACAAAAAAGATGGACAAGTTATAAGGGAAAAGCTTAGTGAAGTGACAAAGGAATTACAGGATTTGGAGACTAAAAACCAAATTATGGAGGAAGAAAATATCAAACTTAAAGAGGAATTAAAGGTGATGTACGGGACACTGAATAACAATAGAAACTTTACAAAGGAAGAAATTAAATATCTTGACCAGATGATTGAAAACAAAACTTTAGCTCTTCAAAATCAGAATCATAAATTAGCCTTGAAAAATGCAGATTTTGAAAAACAGCTTGATATGTTAAATAAGACAACAAAGAAGATGGAAAGTGACTTGAGAAAAGATATACAGACATTAAAGATGAAGGACCAGAGAACAATGGAGAAAATAAAAGCACTAAATGAATCGCAAATAGTTTCCGATCCCCAAATTAAGGTTTTCAAATATCAAATGAATGAAATGAATGTAACATTACAGAAATGCAGTGTAAACAGTCTTTTTGAACGTGTTAAAAAGACAGAGTACGAGTTAGAAAACTTCCCCGTCTCTGTAAATGATACTCTACACACTGTTTGTAGGGATCTCAATGAATCCGACTGGATCTTGTCAAAAGGTATAATATGACATTCTATTTCAGTTTAAACTATTAAACAGAATTTTAAAGAGAAAGATTGGAACAAGCCTTTAAGCAGAGAGTTATTTACTTTAAAGTTAAAAATTAACGCCATTTTTTGAGACTGAACATTTAAAGATATATTGTATATAACTTTTTTTTTCCGCGAGAACTATTTTGGTGTAATTACTTGCAAATATTTACTCGGGAAAATAAAAGATTATGTTCAACAAAAAGTAAAATTAATGACAAGTGCTTTCAACGTGACAGCAAACCTGGTTTTCTTTGTGTGAACAGAACTGGTATTTCTCACATCAATAGACAATTTCTTTTCATTTGCAAGAATTATTTCCTTTTGTCGTGAAATACACATTTTTTTCACAATATCCTTTGTAATTTATCTGTAAAAATTTAAATATTCAAATGTCTTTTGACAATTTCATACCATACATTTATTCGCAAAGTATGGGACAACAGAAAAACATAATGAACATACACATAAAGATTTTTTTTATCAGATACAGCCCAATAAAGTTGGTAATGTTATAGAGAGAAAACAGTACCTTATGCAGATTGACCTTAGATTGACCCAAAAGGGAAATAACTTTTGTAAATGTGAACATCGTCTATATAAATACTTTCTATTCTGAACAAATGTAGGAGTTGACATGCAAACAAAATCAATGTACCCTATTAGGATAGTTTGTATAGATATGACTATGTTCAAAAAATGGAATTTTCCCCATAAATGATCAAAATTCAAAATCTAAGTATTAAGCACACTCTGATATATGTACAATTGATCTGAAAAATAAAGACAAATCTTGAAAACTGTAGAAGAAGTTATCTTGACAAATGATGTACTCTATATGCATTATTTTGCAAAAAAAAAACAAAAAAAAAAAAAACAATGATTAAGTTCAACAGCTGGTATTTTTCTCATAAATTATCAAATTCAAGTAATTTGCACATCTCTGATATAATTACAATTTATCCGCAAATGCAAATGGTAGGAATAGTAATCGGGACAAATCATGTGCCCTTTTGGCAGCCGCCCGCCCGCAATTTTCACCGTTTCAATAACCGGATTTTTCTCTTATTGAAAACTACGCGAAACTAACCCATCAAAAAATGTCGGATATATAGATTGCATATGTGTCGGATTAGATAATTGGTTAATTTTATGATCCTCTATTTTTATGCTTCTAAATTCTTTGTTTTGTTGAGATTTTATTACGATATAAAACCAAGTACGAACAATTTCTTAAACGAGGCAAGCTATTGACAAACAAATTGATGAAACAAGGATATCAACAGTCTTGATTAATTTTGTAAGGTCAATGGTCGATACAATGACTTTGTTTGCAAATACGATCTATCATTAAGTCGAATGCTGACTGACGTTTTCTCATAGTAATTGTTATGCCATTATTTACACATGGAACTGTTTACGGATTTTTCCTTTGCCCGACAATGACAAGGAGCACACGGTGAGTGTGACCGGTGGAAAGGGAATGCTTACTCTTCCTTGGCATCTGATCCCACCTCTGATGTTTTTTAGAGGTCCATGTTTGCTCTGCTCCTGATTTGTGTCGTTACAATGGACTTTTGAACTTGATTACCGTTCGGTATCTCCATATTTCATTGAAAAGGTCATTTTATCGACCATAGAATTTACAAAATGTAGACTTTAAACGAGACTGTTGATATCTTTGTTTCATTATCTTATTTGTCAATAGCTTTCCTTGATTCAGAAATTCTTCATACATAGAGCATGCTCTTTAGTATCCAATCAAATGGGAAGCATTTACTCCATATGCAGGTGATAATATTTTTGAGCAACTATATTGCAATATGAACATTTTCGGATCAATCGGGAGAGAACTTTTCTTTTTTATAGATATTATGGACATTTTACAGGATGAGTTTTCCATGTGAATCATTTTTTTCAGTACGTAATATATCGAAACAATTCAAGCGAAATTAAATTCATTCTCAATGTTCGATGTACAATCCCATTTGGAGGCGAGCTAAAAGTAAGCCATATGACGTAAATTGGAATTAGTTTTATAAGAATCGATTTTGGTTCCATAAATTAAGATAAAAAAGCAATATTTTCATTTCCAACTGTTTTCTCTGTAATAACTCTGAGAAAGTAGAGTTTGTTTTTTTTTTTCTCGATAATTACCACTGATTGTAAATTTCGCCATGTGAAAAGTGGAGTGCTTAAAATACATGACAATCAGTGAGAATCCATCCTTCTTCCATAATGTAAACATGGACGCAGAAATCGAAATCGTCCAAAGCACACCGCCTTCATCATCTAATAAACGTGGAAATACGACCGATGTTGTAAACAAAAAATACATCAAACGGTTTTCTCAAAAATTCTCGCCCCATAATCACTTTACAGTTCGAAATACCGAATAATTAGATACTTTGAAAACTGCATTAAAAATGCACAGTTTGCCCAAATAATGGTAGATACTATTAATGCTTATATGAGGCTGCATTCATCATAAATTATGTAAAGCATACCATACACTGTATCTCATTTTCGAACCATATACGATTATATTCGGTTTTCATTATGTCTGTCGTTAGAGGGAGGACACTACGGAAATTAACATGGAATGCCTTGTGTGTTTTATTTCTATCAGAAAGCATTTGCTTTATATTTGCATTTTTATTTCATGAATAGATGTAAAGTTAGCAAAACCTATAGTTTGTAGAAAAAAAATATTGATAATCATGAAGATGGCTTGTGTTAATGTTGAATGCTTAAAATATTTGCTCTGATTAAGCGTGTTTGAGTTAGCTTGCGGTGTTCCGTTGCTAGCAACCCTACGAAATGAATATACGCCGTTAGTTTCTATTTGAATATTTTCGATGATGATGCTGAACAGTTCTGTAATATCATATGAGTTTTATTAATTATAAAATATGGCGAAATAAAACAGTAGCCCAAGCAGTCACACGCAAAAGAAAAGGCGAGTAAAATTTTCTATGTTGAAAAGGAGGTCTCAGCATTAAATTGCCTATCCATTTCTTCAACGTGAAAATTACACTTGAAATTCTTTTTTTTAATTATTTATTTTTTTTTAACTATAAAAATTACATCAATAAACCAATGTATAAAGGTTTTTTTTCTTTGCCTTCACAATTGATACCAGTATGTTTATATGTACATGCTTTGAGAAGGTATTTTGAGAAGTGAATCACTTATCCGGACGATTTATTCATCCGGACGATTTCATTCCGGACGAAGATGTCTGGATTGAAAAGGCGCTACTGTATATGCATTACATGCGAAGCAAATTTTCCCACGTGTCCAACTGTCGTTAATGACCCGGCATACCCAACAAGCTACACTGTAATTCCTTAAGTAATATTAACCAGATCAAAAAAATTCCATTTTGTCAATTCTTGTTCAATCGTATCCAGTTGCGTACAGTGGCTTAAGTGGACAGAATGTGGACTCTATGAGAGTTTGGTTTTCACAATACTTATTTCCGAAACGGAAAGGGATAGGATAGCAGACGAAAATTCCTATTTACGTCTTCTCCCTATAATGACAGTCAAACCATAATTACTTGAGTATATTCTGATGAACACTGAAGTGTACAAGTGTCCTAAACATTTATGTGTCAATTTATTGATCTTTTATACAGTGCTTTCGAAGGACTGTTGGGACATTTTACAGAAATACCCAAGTTTAATGGGAAGGAACGGAGTATATAGAATATCCATAGCCTCTGAGGTCAAGGCTGTTTACTGCGACATGAGTACTGATGGCGGAGGCTGGACGGTGAGTATAAAGTGAAGAAAATAATCTACTCCGTGTTTTTTAAGAAATTAAAAGAAAACATTGATCTTAAAAGAATTTTTCTTTTACAAAATACAGAATCTGTATGTGTTTGTCAAGATCTTTTGAATGAGCACTGAACAAGTCTTGAATTACTCGTTTTTTATTAATTTAAAACGAATTAAAAATCAATTGATGTGTTAAAGGCAATACAAAGACGGAAGGACAATTCTACAGATTTTTACCGAACTTGGCGAGATTACAAACAAGGATTTGGTGATCCATCTAAGAACTACTGGATTGGTAACATTGACTTCTTTCTGTGTAACAAATAACCTAATTTTCTACATGTTAACTGAGTATATTATTTACTTTAGCATCATTTTCTTTATATCCAGAGGCTTTTCTGGGTATTAAAATATCATCTATCTTAGAAAGCAAACAAAAAAGATGCTCAATATGCACCCATTTTTTATTTCTTGTTACTTCCTATTATACACAGGTCAGAATAAAGCAATCTCGCTTGAATTTTAGATAAACTATCACTTCGTTCTTGAAAAGTGTACAAGACAAAACCATTTGAAAGAAATATTTAAAACATTTTTGCTTCTAAATAACTGAATAGGTTGCATAAATACTCAACTAATTTGGTGTCCACTTGCAAACATTCGCTTCATAAGATACATGTAATCTTGAAGTTTGCACGAGATTTTAGATCAATCATTTCGTAGATCCAGTTTTTGCTTACTTCGACCGAGGGCTCATGTAAATATTTCTGGTACATTTTCTTGTGTTATACAATTTTAATCTCAGGAAAATAAATAAAATAATATTATTTACAACAGATATAAAAAAAAAAATAAAGAAATACAGGAAACAGAAAACAATCGAACCTAGAACTCTTTTCAGAATTTCTTAAATGGCATTTATATTTTTTTTTACCAACCTTGGCAAAAAATCTTTAAAATGTTTATCAATAACAAATAGCAGAATAGATCAAACAATAGTATAATCCATGGATAATAATCATAAAAATAATTTTATTTTTTAGTAAACTATAGTTAACTATCGTATTTTTGTTAGGGTTAGTTCACAGTAGTTGCACAAAGAAATAGTTTTAAAACCTCTTTAAAAATGTCCAAACAGCTCTATTTTTCGGGAATCGTGTCCTATAAAAATTGCAATATGAGAAAATGTCACACATGAATATATTTTCTTTGAAATACTTCTCCTTAAAAAACAAGATATGTTTTTGAAACACCGATACCTCTGTATGGCAGTTCATGGCAAAGGTGAAAGATTTTCAAAAGTAAGTTAATCGGTAAGGTCATCTTGTTATGCACATGTAATGTATGAAAGTCCTAGCACTGACTGTTCAATGTTATAACCAAAGTTAATGTTAAAGTTTTTTAAGTAGTTAAAACACAAAGGTCAGGGCCATAAAGGTAAAAAGCATATGCATATCAATAGAAAGGTCTAGTCAAAAGGAATATACATGTGAAAGATGAAAACTTTTGCTCCAACCGAAGTTATGACCAAGGTTAAAGTTAAAGTTATTTCGGACTAACAGACAGACGAACAAGCAACAAACTGTTTACCCCCAAATCTCCCATTACATCAATAATTACACAACAAAGCTATTTTCTTAAAAGCTTTAACATTCTTTTTTTTTCTGATCGTATGTTGATTTATTAAAGCTCAATGCTTCTGCAAGAAACATATTTGTTAATAATGCTGCATTGAAAGACAGTTTAATTTTCAGCATAATGGTTTTAATATTTGAATTCTTTATATTTCTGACTCTTTTGTACTTACATGAATTCTAAATGTGTTTTCGAAATAATCAAAACAAAAATTCTCGATGGCGATTTTTTGATCAAATAAATATTTATCTATTAAAATACGAATTTTATTGATAGCTTTCTAATTGTAATGTCAGCAATGCTAATCATTTGCTAATAATGCTAGTTATGCTTGTATCAGTAAAAGGTCCCTTTCCTGTAGTGATCTTTCATGAATCTTGAACTTCACTCGTATTTCTTAATTGTGCATCATGTGAGGAATCTTGTATTATTCAACTGTTCTTGTTAACACCCGACAACTCCATTTTAATCACATTTTGGCCAACAAAGTGTGTTATGTATTACATTGATAAAATAAGTATTCGAAAGATTATTTACCATCAAGTAAAATGCTTGTTTTACCTTTTTCAAGGAAATGACGCCATCTATGAGTTGACAAAGAACAAGGACCAGGAACTCCGGGTTGAGCTACAAAGTTTTGATGGCGCTGAAGCATACGCTCATTATTCCACATTTTATGTCGGAGATAAGTACAATAAATACGTACTCACTGTATCGGGGTATTCAGGAACCGCAGGTAGGTCGACTCATAACACTGATACATAGTGTTCAGTCATCACAACGGATTTGAATATCTGTTATTTAATTTTGCTTATAAAACCCATTGACTGGATAGAAAAAAAAAGTTTATTTAGTGCAACGTGTGTTGCTTACGTCACAATTTGACTTACATCAAAACGTTTGTATGATGTCACATTTTTTTTTTAATTTAGATTGTCCATTGTATATATACATAGATATAAATGTTGTCACATTTTAATTTTGCATTTTATGAAGACATTTTTAAAAAGATATTGACTTAAAATGTACACTTTCAAATGATAGAAAAATTATACTCTAAGGAATAAATAAAATAGCTACGCAAGTTATGTTAGGTCTTGTAAAATCTGGATTGCAACTTTTTTTTTTTTTTTTTTTTTTTTTTTTTTTTTTTTTTGGCTTTTTGAAAAAAATGTCTTTAAAGCGTAAACTGTCCCAACCAAGGTTATACAGTATAACTTCAATAGATATTTAATTCATCCCTAAAATTTTCGTGTTGCAAAACTTATAACCCAATCATCATCATGGACTTATTATCATTAATTTTAGAAACATAAAGCAAAAAGACAATTTAAAAGGAAATAAGGATGTGGGATGTGTGATAATGTCCAGAATTAACTTATATACATAGAAATTTATGCCATTTAGGCACAGGTACTTGTGGACAGGACCCCCCCCCCCCCTGAAAATACCCCCCGGGTCAAAAAATATTTTTATGTCTTTTTTTCATAAATTATTCTTCTAGTACATATTTACAATGTATTCCATAAGAAAAATCCAAAAAATAACGCAGAATTAACGTTTTACTAAAAAATCATACCCTTGGATTTTTCTTATGGAATACATTGTAAATATGTACTAGAAGAATAATTTATGAAAAAAAGACATAAAAATATTTTTTGACCCGGGGGGGGGGGGGGTCCTGTCCACAAGTACCTGTGCATTTAGGTACATAGACAGTGCATATTATATTTCAAATTGCTTTGATACAAGCTTTGTCTTAGGATGCATTTTGAAAATGTATGTTGTAAAAATAATCTATTACACATTTATTTGTTATTAATACATTAATCATATACACCGTTTTCTTAAGTCACGGTGGCGGTTACGATGTAATGATTATTGTTTCATTGAATTATAGATTATAATATTATCAATTCTCTGTCCTAGGGGATAGTTTGGCTTATCACAGTGGATATAAATTCAGCACCACGGATCAGGACAATGACGGGAGTAGTCGTCACTGTGCTGCATCATATCACGGAGCCTGGTGGTACAAATCCTGTCACGACTCAAACCTTAACGGACAGTACACACAGTCTGCTCTGACTGGTGGCAAATACCCGGTATGGCAAGGCTGGAAAGGACGTGAAGCGCTACAAACGACTTTGCTGATGATCAGACACCAAAACTAAAGAGTTTTAAAATACATATTCAGTCCTGACAAGAATGATGATTAATAAATTAAATACTGTTCTCTTATCAAATAAATAGTATAAACAACTTTATGCCGTATACTCATTACAGTACTGTCAGTACTCAAATCTTAATGGACAGCATACACAGTCTGCTTTAATTTGTCTGTTGAACAATACCCGGTATGATATCACTGGAACGAAAGCAAGAAGCGTAACAAAAGACACTAAAACTAGAGATCATTTATTATCAGACCTGACATGTTATTAAAAATTTGATATTTAATTTTTGTCAAATAGCAACTTTATGTTGTTTAGTTATTTCAGTTGTCTCCCGTAAATCACATACAATATACGGCATTTGCTTCTTAACCACAGTTATCTGGTGCCGTCTTCAAACTCTCTCTCTCTCTCTCTCTCTCTCTCTCGATGCAGTTGTGACTTCATTGTTCAAAGTATTAAAACTCTCTGAGAAAAATCATAAATAACACTGTTATTAAAAAAAGAGAACGGTTTTATATTGATTTTAACTAAAGACTGTTTTTATTACGTTCCATAAATTCTTAAATTTCATTTCAAGAGCTGAAATCGTTCTTGACATAAATACACTTTACAGAAATTTTGCTTTGTCTGAAGATAAAACACTCTTGCTTGAGGTGTTATCGTTCTTTGTAACTATATGCATAAAAATGACCAGGTAAAATAAAAATAAAGCAGTTCTATTTAATTTGTAGAAAATTAAATTATACAATTAGATACATTGACCGAAATCGATTTAAAAACAAATAAATAAATACACTTAATCAGCAATTTCAATCATAAGGAAACTCTTTTTTTCCCCGGATGAATTCATTAAAAACTTCAATTTATTCTTTTTGCACTACATTTCATAAATATATACTTCTGAACGCAAATAAATATGGAGAAGCTTGTTCTGTGCGAGTGTGAAAAACGAACTGCACTAATAGCAGATCCTGTTGCGTTTATTGCGATATGAACGCAGCTGGTGAGTGCAGGTTCATAATGGGAGAAAACAGAGAATATTATATCATGACATGGTGTATAAGTCAAAGGTCATTTGGTTACAATAATTATTAATAGTGGTCATTGAACTTAAGACTGCTCCAATCAAATGGAAACTTCATTTCATCATGTTCAAACCTCCAAAGTTATGCAAGTAATATAGAAGGAATGATATTTTTTGTTTCATAAAATCACAGCTAGGTTTTATTTATTTATATTCTTTTTTTTTTGTTTTTTTTTTTTTTTTTGTTTTTTGTTTTTTTTTTTTGTTTTTTGTTTTTTGTTAATTTATCCAACTTTTTTATATACAACGTCATATATGACACAGCTAATTGTGCCACGTACGTGTAACGTATGGTAGCACATACCATATGTTACACATATGTGAAACATACGTAACACATACGTGTATTCCAACCGCACGTTACACGTACGTGGTACAACGTATGGATAACATGCGTTTGACAACATATGTTTCACATAACATACGTGAAACGTGCGGTTGGAATACACGTATTTGTTACGTACATGTAACATATGGTATGTGCTACCACACGTTACACGTACGTTTATAAACGCACGGTTTACATGTGTATTGTAAACCACACGTTAAACATACGTTGATGAACGCGTGGTTTACATATGTATTGTCAACCATACGTTCCACATACGTTAATAAACGCATGCTTTATATGTGTATTATAAACCATACATTACACATATTTCACACACATGGTTTACATTTATTATCAACCACACATTACACATACTTTAATATATGCATGGTTTACATGTATATAAACCACACATTACATGTATGTTAATGACAAGTATGCGTATTATCAGCTACCTTACAGGTATGTTAATAAAAATTGTTTTACATGTGAGTGAAAAGCTAGCCATTTTTGAGAAGGCTGTATATTTTCTATATTAATGGTACTTTTACATACATGTATAATAAATGTAAGTCAACTATAATTAAATTTAATCCTTTTCATTTTTTTAATTTCAATTTCGTTTAATTAATTAGTAGAACAATTATTTCATTTTAGTCAATAAGTGAAAAAAATCCCTAAAAGTTTTATTGTAGCAGGGACTATAAATAGTTTTCATATGACATATTTTCTCTCCAAGTTATTTCCCTTGGCCCCCATTTTGGTGGTCAACCTGGTAATTTTTCCTCTTTGTCTTACCAAATTCAAGAGGTTGTACCAGAAATATTTGGGGGGAAATCTTTATGGAATAAAAATTATGAAATGAAAGAGGCTTTAAGAAATGTATATTTTTCAGAAAACCAATGTTTCCTACGCCACAATGGCCAGTATAAAAAATTAAAATAATGAAGGAATATGAGCATGTTGACCCCAATATGGTGGCCAACGGGATATAACTCTTAATAATTTGGGCCTACTGAAAACTATCTATAATATATTCTTAAATTGGTGACATTTTCAAATACAGGAACTTTTAGTACAAAAGTACTCAGACCAAATACTTTTTTTTACTTAAAAGTTCAAAGTGAATTTGGAGAACTAATCAAGATAATGTTTAACAATCAATAACCTGTAAATGTGTAATTCATGAAACAGAATATTCCGACCAACTTGGTCTAAGTATAAAATCCCTCTTAAAAACGGGACTCTAGATCGTAAGTTGCATGGGTTTTAATCATTATACTGTAATATGTTTTAAAGATTCAACTTTTTTTTTCAAAAATAATATCATATCATGATCTATGATTAAAACCCAATCACCTCTGAAAGTTCACAGGTGTGTGCGTTGTTGACTTGTTGAGCGTGTTTTGCGTCTTTAATGTTCCAATTTATTTCACGTTGTTTACCTTACGTCCACTTGCATGTCTGACATGGAGTAATCAGTTCGCATTGGTGTATAGTTTACTCTCAGAGCAGTAAAACATAGTCTACAGTACACCAATCTCGTAATGTGTATATCGGATATCGGTAGAGGAACATAAAATTCAACTTGATCATAATCAGGATAGATATAATCATTCCGAATTCAGGAGCAAAAGGTGAATTAAAAAAAAAAGAAAAGAAAATCACGATAATTTCACAACAAAATTCAAATGGAATTCACCTAAATAGATATTAGATAATTATAAAGTAGGTAGTGTCCGTATAACACTAAAATATGTAAAATATACGTTCCGGAATTTTTACCTCCAATTATTATTTACGTTACGGGTGAAGTCACTGTGCGAATTTTTACATGAATGTTTTGAATTGCGTTCTAAAAATAGAGCACAATAATATATATTTAATGCATTAATTAGTTTATCTCTGTCCATATTATACTGTTTATACTATTTGCATAATGATTATGTATAACTTCAAGTTGTAAAAGTAGTTGACTTCACTGATTTGTACACTTGCATGTATGTATGTACTTTAGTATATGTTTTAGTAATCTGAAAACACACTGTATTTTTCATTTTGTTTGTAACATGGTTGTATGCCAACATGTTTGGTGAATCAATAAATTGAATTGAATTGAATTGAATTGGTAAGAAGTCTGACGTCTGCAAGACAGTGTCTGGAGTTAGGCTAGGATGACGGTGAGGAATACATAACATCAACAGTTATTTAATTACTTTATATTTCAGACTGTGTTGCATGTAAACTAACGGGTGTGTTTCTTTATTTTAGTGTATAACGTAATGTAAACTAAGTAAGAAAATATTGACGCAGTCAGCTGTCTTGGTCAGCACCCCAGCCCAGGTGTGAATCAACACTGGCACATTATATCAAAATTCAGGTGAGGTTTAAAACATACTGTTATAAAAAATATTTATTGTAATTGATTTTTTTTTTTTAGCCTACCAATAAGATGCAAATAAAACCCTTGATGGAAAAAGTTCCACCCACCCAATGACCCAATGTATTTCTCTACAAAACATGTAGAGGAAATATAAATTACCTTTTAGGGCAATTAGGGTGTAACACTTATTTTTCAGATGTCTTTTTCATACAGTCCTTACGAATATAATTAATGTATTTTAATGAGATTGTGATTTTTTTTTTTTTTTTGTGATTTTAAATGTACACTCCAGGATGATAGCTGAAGCTCTGACATCTCCTATGTAAACACCTAAATGCCAAGTCTGGACTTCAAAAACAGATTCTGAAAGTTTAATCAGCAATATGGTAATACTCTTTAAAAAAAATCAGATTTTCTGATCCCATTGCTTTTAGACTTGCAATTACATATATCATGTAATGATGTGCATTACATTTCAATCACAAAAGGAGAAAATGTTAAATGTTATCAGTAAAATAATTAATTTTTTATCTTGTTTGTTTTGCTTTACAAGTCTGAAATGCAATTTTTTTTACCTCAAGGACAAAAAGTATAGACTTTGAACAGACACAAAAACATATAGGTCCATGGCAAGCTATGAAAGATTTATGCTGAGGGTAAGTTCTGTTATTAGATCTATTATATAGAATTTAATTGTCAGACATATGGTTATGTCTAAAATTTTACTGTTGTATTTATATCTGTGATAAGCAATATTTGCTCAAGTGAGCTTTTCTGATCACATTTTGTCTGTAGTCTGTCTGTCTAGCTGTCCGTCTGTCTGTAAACTTTTCACATTTTTGACCTCTTCTCCAGAACCAGTGGCCTTATTTCAACCAAACTTGCCACAAACCATCTTTGGGTAAAAGGGATTAAAGTTTGTTCAATTAAAGGGCCACACCCTCATTAAAGGGGAGATAATTAAGAAATAGTGAAAATTTATTGGGATGTTTTAAAAATCTTCTTCTCAAGAACCACTTGGCCAAGAAAAGTTGAAATTTATAGGAAACTTTGTATGTCAAAGTGTAAATTCAAATTTGTTTAAATCACGGGGGGGGGGGGGGGGTAGGTTGGGGCCACATTAGGGGATCAAAGTTTTACATAGGAATATATAAGAAAAAATCTTTAAAAATCTTCTTCTCAAGAACAGCAAAGCCTTGACCCCCAGGGGTAGGGAGGGGCCACAATGGGGTATCAATATTTTACATATGAATACATAGGGAAAAACTTTAAAAATTCTTCTTCTCAAGAATAGCAAAGCCATGAATAATCATTTTGAAATGGAAGCATCCTCAGGTTTTGTAGATTCAAGTTTGTTGAAATCATGATCCCCTTGGGATAGGGTTGGACAATAATGGGGGATCAAAGATTTACATAATATATAGGAAAAAATCTTCTCAAGAACAGAAAAGTCCTGGTTAGTCATGTTTATATGAAAGCATCATCAGGTAGTGTAGATTCAATTTTGTTCAAATCATGAACACCGGGGTAGGGAGGGGCCACAATTGGGGATCGAGTTTTTATCGCATAAATTAATAAAGCATCTGTGGTTGAATGGAACCAAAAATAGTGAATTTTATGGTCCCTGCTCCCCCTGGGGCCTAAGGAATGGAGCTAAAACTATCAAAATTCATGCAAAATTAAAGCAATTTCTTTAAACCTGGACATCAAGCAAACTGTTAGCATGATTGTAATGAGCATTGAGTCTTCTATTAAAATTATGAAATTCATTGCCCCAGGGTAGTTTAAGTGATTCAGGTGTTAGGACGGGGCTTCATTGATCATATAGTATTATTATGTATCGAATCATTGAAAATCTATATAATGCTCCTCCTGAGCTTAAAGCAAACAAACAAAGTTCATAACTATGATGAACAAGTTTTATTTTCTGAGTTCACTCACAATACTTCAATTTTAAATTTGTCAAGTAGAGATCGAATTATAAGGTAGATACTTGAGGATTGTGAAAAGTCTAGTTTAAACGACCAAGGTTATTAATACTAAAAAAAACGGTAGTTATTCAATTCTATATTTTAGTTCTATAGGGAATCAAACAGGAGTTATGTGTGGAAAATAATATTGATCAAAAAATAGTGTTTTTCCTTATGCAAATTCATTTAATATTTTCTTTTTCTTTACAGATAAAAGAATTGCAGAAGAATAGATTAATGTTTAAAAAATTCAACATTAAATTTGGCTTAGATTTGAATATGTCTTTTGTTGTGATTGCCTTAAGAGCAATAAGGATCAGGAAATTTGAGGTGAAGGATATCCAGATATGTACCTTCAAAATGTGGATCATTCAACAGATGAAAAGAAAATAAGCCTTTGAAGAAAATTATGTTAAATGCATGAATTGAATCATTTTTGTTTCACCTTTGTTAACAGTATGTGACAAAAAATGTTCAATGCATGGTACTTATACATTTATCATATGAGCAGTTCATTTAACAAACGTGTTAAACGCATGTTTCTCAAAACATGCATTACACACATGTTGCACGTACGTTATTCATACGTGAACCGTATGAATAACGTACGTGTGCAACGTGTGTGTAACGTATGGTAGTCAATACGTATGTTTAACGTACGTGTCACGCATGATATTCATACCTGTGAAAACGGACGTTTAACGTACGTGGTGCTTTTTTCATGTAATACGTACGTGAAGTCACGTACGTATCACATACGTTTAACGTACGTGATACGTACGTGGCACATTTTGCTGTGTAATATCGTCTGGCTTTAGAAAGAGGAGGCGAAAAGTTAAATTTTTAAACAACACATGCATAAAAATACAGTAGAAGAATCTTTTTTTCACAACAAGCTTATAGGTCTCTATTCTTGTTGTGCTATAACTAGTACATTGTCCTAATGGTTAATTTTCGGCGTCTTTTCATTATATAAAGTGCTAAAATTCCTTATTTTTATACTTTTTTGCATTGTATCCAGGAGTTTGTGCATAATTTAAAACGCCTTCTTTTACTTAATTGATTTGCTATAAATTACATCATATGAAGCAGAATTTGTCCAAAATCTTGTACGTGAAAAGAAGAAAAAACACTTGCTTTGGCGTTCAACTCGACATTTAGATATATCGACGGCGTATTGTCAATTAACAATGGCTATTTTCATTCTTATGTCGATACGATATATCCTGGTGAACTTGAGATAAAAGATACCACAGAGTCTGACACATCTGTTTCATATTTGGATATTTTACTTGAAAAAGACGTTAATGGTAATCTAACAACCAAGCTTTATGATAAACGTGATGACTTTAACTTTTCAATCGTCAACTTCCCTTACTTATGCAGCAATATACCTTCATCACCTGCATACGGGGTATATATCTCTCAGTTGATTCGATACGCAAGAGCATGCTCTACGTATGTACAATTTCTAAAACGAGGTAAATTATTGACAAACAAGTTGATGAAACAAGAATATCAGCTGTCTCGTTTAAAGTCATCATTTCTTAAGTTCTATGGTCGATATAATGACCTTGTCAGCAAATACAATTTATCATTGAGTCAAATGCTGACTGACGTTTTTCATACTAATTGTTAGGCCATTATTTACACACTGAATTGTCGACGGATTTTTTCCGTTATTTCCCGGTCATGACAAGGAGCACACGGCGGGTGTGACCGGTCGGCAGGGGATGCTCACTCCTCCATGGCACCTGATCCCACCTCTGATGTTTGGAGGTCCGTGTTTGCTCTGCTCCTGTTTTGTATTGTATAATGGACTTTTGAGCTTGAATACTGTTCGTTATCTCCATATATTTCATCGATTTAAAAAAATATTGATTTGAAAAAAAAATTGATCTTAGCATGAAATTTAAATGTATAGATGCAGCCATCTTGACCTTCAACAATAAAAATGCATGCATAGTACTTATATTGATATAAATATCCGAGTTGTTCTGGTGAAAAGGTGGGAAAACATTGGTCTCGAACTAACTGGCTATGTAAACTCTGGTAAATGTTGAATGTTTTGTCACCATGTGATAAACATATGATCCGCCAAATAGTGGTAGTGAGGACAGGTACCCCCTATGATTACGCCTATAATCTAACTACTGATGTTTCCCCATCCTCCGTCTTCAAAACATTTCTAATCTAGTGGTGGTGGGGACAAGTACCCCCTATGACTATACCTATGATCTAACTACTGATGTCTCCCCATCCTCCTTCTTCAAAACATTTCTAATCTAGTGGTGGTGGGGACAAGTACCCCCTATGACTATATCTATGATCTAACTACTGATGTCTCCCCATCCTCCTACTTCAAAACATTTCTGAATCTAGGGGTGGTGGGGACAAGTACCCCCTATGACTATACCTATTATCTGACTGCTGATGTCTCCTCATCCTCCACTTCAAAACATTTCTGAATCTCAAAAATAATATACGCAACACATATAATTACACGTGCTATCTCTGAATCCCGAAAAAAATGACGTTTAATTAGAATTCCCGTTCTCATTTAATTCAGTAACAATGTTTGCTTAATTTTTCCGGATATATAGAAATAACTATATATTTATTGTTACATATCGAATTTACTATATCGATAAAATGTATTGAGATAACGAACAGTATAAAAGCTCAAGAATCCATTAAACGATACAAATTTTGGAGCATGGCAAACACGGACCTCTATAAACAGCAGAGGTGGGATCATGTGCCATGGGGGAGTGATATGATTAAATCTCTTGCTTTGATAAATATTACAAATCATTATTTTTTTTTTTTAAAAGTCTATATAATTTATAGCAATAAAATCAATCAAATGAAAGAAAGTGCTTTAAATTATGTTCAAACTAGAAACAATCTAAATTACGTCTACAAATATCGAGTTATAACACTTTTAATATTGATAAGTCAATAACAAATTACAAAATGTACAAGTTATAACACAACAAGTGACCTATAAGCTTCCGTAGTCCTGTACCAATCATTATTTGTCATGAAATTTTTAAAGTCCAATTAAAAATCCTGATTTTAAATCAACTCAGCGATTTTTTGATATTGTCTTTATTTACCTGAATATACTATAAAGCAATATACCTGTTTTACACTTTCTAAGGAAATACTGTAGACCAACTTTTATTCGCATGCGAGAAAAATCGGCGAGTTTCGCGACCTACTTTAACTCGTAAATATTAATCGCCAGGAATTATTTATTTTGCTTTGTATTTGTAGAGAATGTTTCCTCAAACGCGAAAATTAATCGTCTCGGATTGATTTTAAACGGATCAATCGCGAATAAAGGATGACGCCAATAATAGTTGGTTTACAGTAAAGTAATTTTTTAGCTGATAAAGAACAAGGATAAAGAGCTCTGGGTTGAGCTACAAAGTTCTGATGGTGCTGAAGCATACGCTCAGTATTCCACATTTTATGTCGGAGATAAATATAATAAATACGTACTCACTGTATCGGGGTATTCAGGAACCGCAGGTAGGTCTACCCAGTAATCATGGTACATAATGTTCAGTAATCACAAGGGATTGGAAAATCAGATTGTAATTTAAATCTGAGTTGCCTGTAGCTACACCACAATTTGACTTTCTTAAAAAATGTTTCAATTTTCTTGAAGTCAAGTTTTTAATTTGCATATTTTGAAGGGATGTTGCCTTAATTTTTAAACTTAATGGGGGGATAAATCAAATGTTAAGGAAATTAATAGCTAAGCAAGTTATACTTTTAAAAATTGGATTGGTACATTTAAAAAATTGAAAAACATTTTCTAAAAAAATCGCTTTTAAAGCGTAAACTGGCCCAACCAAGGTTATACGCTACATGTATAACTTGGGAAACTATCAACTTCATTCCTCCAAATATTCAATATTACAATGCTAATAAACCAATTATCTACACGGACTAATTTTTGTATGATTACTTTTATTAGCATATATTTTACAATCAAAAAAAGCAGAATGTCAAAATAAAAAAAAAATATAACTACTTGTGATATCATCAATACTCAATTTATATACAGAGAAATACATGCATTCACAGACATACAAAGTGCGAATTATATTTCAGAATGTTTTGATGCAAGATTTATCTTAGAATATATGATAAGTTGTAAAAATAATATATTTAACATTTGTATGAAATGGAGCTGTGTCTGGTGGTAAATATCACTGGAAACGAATAGAAGAAGCGTTACAAAAGGCACTGATGATGATCAGGCACAAAAACTGGAGATAATTTAAAATCAGACCTGACATGTTATTACAAAGTTTGATATTTTACTTTTTCAAATATTATCAACTTTATGTTGTTTACTTATTCCTGTACATATTTATTTTCTTGTTCTAGTTATAGACGATTATATTATTTCCCTTCTTATTCAATATTTCTAACAACGAATTGAATTTTAAACTCTCATGTTTTCGTCATTTGAAGACATTAATGTTGTTCTCAATGAATGCTGCAATTAAAAGAATTACATAAAGGAGACTCAAAGCAGAGAGAGTGTATGCAAGCTTATTACATTTTCAAAAGTGAAATAATGAAATTCTCTCACAGTGTGAAAGGATATCAAAGTAAGTAAAAAATAATTTCTGGCCTGTCATAAGATAGAGATAGTCACTAACCATCTTGTCATCTCAAATATGTTGCTAAAATCCATGCTATGTAATGTTTTCAATCTCACAACTGGTAAGCTATGACATCTCAACCGCTCAACTTTGACGTCAAGCCTATGACACTGTGTTAAGAAAAGGCAGAGGCAAAGGGAAAATTAAAAAAAATGTAATAAACAGAAAATTCAATGTTTTGTAGATGAATATGGAATTTATTTCACTCGTGAGACAGGATTTCGCACTCGTAAAAATATTATAAAATCGTGTCCCACTCGCGAAATAAATTCCATATTCGTCTACAAAACATTGAGTATCCTCTATTTATTCTATTCACATCAAATTTGCATATAAAATACATTAAAAAGTAATTTACTTAGTTTATAAGTGCAACATAATATTTTAATGGATTATGAAAATTAAATAAACAACTTTACAAACGTACCTGCTGAATTTAGAGTTCTAATTAACTTGTGAAGGCAGTTAAAATAATAGTAGGAAGCAGAGAAAGACGGAGAGGATCCTTATCACTAGATGCCGTCTTGTCATTAGGCGTATTGAGTTTTGATGCACTTAGACATGTGCAGATCCAAAACTTTTTTTCCGAGATGGAGAGTGGGACATAACCACTTCAAAAAATTACCTCTTTGCCTCTGTCTGTGACGTTTATCTCTGTTTGACAATGTTATCCTATTTCAAAGGTGATTTTGAAGGTAGAGATTACGACGTTTATGTAGCGTATTTCATTTTAAAATAGGTTGTGTTTATTGCCGCAATTTGTGCAACCATCCCTAAGTTGAACTCAAGTATTTTTAACGGTGATTTTACGCTGTTTATTATGCCCAGTCATGAATATGGTCGGGGCATATAGTATTTATCATATCTTTCTTATACTTTAGCCATAAAGTGCTCGTGGGTAAAGGATGTGATACGTCTCTCTTTGGAATCCACCCTTGGTTTTATCTGGCTCATGCTTTACAAAACGAGTGCCCCTGGGTAATCATATGTATAACATTTAGTTTTTTGTTTTTTGTTTTTTTTTTTTTTTTTAATTTCCTGATTTCATTGTGGCGAAAAAAAATCCCAATGATATTTATATATCTCTTCTCAGTTCTTCCCTTCAACAGTTCTACAAGATACAAGATGAGTTTGATGATACGCGTACGACATTTAGCTTCATCCCTCCCGTAAGAAATTGAACATAGACATTTTAAATTACAAGAAATATCTATCCCTTTTTTCGGCCCCGTAAAGAAGGTGAAAAACGTTAATAATCATGCAATGATGCAATGGAAATGTATAAAAGAAATTAAAATAGTATTACCTAATGCGGCATATTGTTTTTTTTTTCTTTGCCATTTTGTAGGTATATTCATCCCTCAGAACCATTTTAATATATTTAATGCAATTAAATGGACCACCTATCAAACGAGTTAAGCATGAACGTGCACCAAGCTGAACGTTTTATAACTCTTGCATACCATTTCATGATTCGTTTTCTTAAGCTGTGTTGCGGATCTTTTTTTCTTTCAACATTCATCAACAGAATATGAACGTTCAGTTAAACAGTGTCATCTATTTCCCATAAAAAATGTACATTTGACCAATTGTTTAGTTCAAAAACGTATACTTATAAATCGAATGAAAAATCATGAAATTAAAAACAGGAAAAAGATATATTTATAAAAATGAGAAATTATTGATTAAATATGTATGCTTTAAACAAATCAATGCTATCCTGGGTTTTTTATTAACCGCAATTATTAACATGCTTCAAAAGGTAAACACAAAGGTAATGAGATTTTTTATCTAAAATTAGAAAGAACTTAATAAATTTAATATAGATTTCTTATAAGAAGGAGGCTCTGCTAACTTATAAAAATTCAAATACGACCATGTGTGAACTCAAAGGCTTTACTTTCTTCCAGTTACATTACATTATATTTTATATCCTTTTCTTGTCAATTGCCAAACATTATGTTATATCAAATACTTTATTCCCGGAGAAATTATTCTTTTAATTAACAAGAAAGAGTTCAGAATGTAGACTTCATGCGTTCATAACACACTAAGTACATAAATATTAGCAAATATCATAAACATTCCTAATTCAGTCAGTACATAAGTATTAGCAATTAAGATTGTGGTAAAAGGTTCACTTTTTCAAGTTTCTTAAAATGTGTACCATGCACAAATCTTGCCTAGTGTAAAGTTTGAAGATAACGAACAGTGATCAATTTCATAAATCCAGTGAAGAATGCAAACCATGAACAGGGCAAAAACACAGAACCTTTGAAACATAAGAATGGGGATCGGGTGCCTAGGAGGAATAAACATCCCCTATCGACACGTTGTGAGCCGTAAGTATCGCTCAAAATTCATTTGAAAGCATATCAAGAATCAAGTGGGGTTTTTTTCTAAGTATATTGCCGACATTACTAACAGTCATTCGTGTACGTACAACACATAAACAGTTTTCTCCATCAGAGATAACAGCTTTAGAATGGTAATTATTAAACCTCTACTTATACACGTATGGAAACTTGTCGGTTACATTTTTGCCTGGAAAGAAAGATTTTGATGGAAATATAAAGATAACAAACAGTAATCAATCTCAAAAGTCCACTGAAAAAATGCAAAATTCGAGCAGAGAAAACACGGACCTCTAAAAACATAAGAGGTGGGATCAGGTGCTATGGAGCTTAAGCATCCCCGTCGACCGCCCACACCCGCCAAGTGTTCCCTGTCACGATCGAGAAAACAGAAAAATCCTTACACAATTCAGAGTGAAAATAATGGCCTACCAATTTATGTGAAAAACGTCAGTCAACATTCGACTTAATGACAGATTGTATTCGATGACAAGATTATTATTTCGGCCACAGAATTTGCGAAATAGTGATTTTTATCGAGATTTTTGAAATTCTTGTTTAATCAACTCATTTGTCCATAGATTGCCTTGTTTCAGAAATTGGTCGTACGCAGAGCATGCTCTTGCGTATCGAATCAACTGGGAGACATAAACCCCATATGATGCAGGTGAAAAGGCATATATTGCTACATAAGTAAGGGAAGTTGACGACAGAAAAGTCACGTTTTTCATTAAATTTTATTGTTGGGTTACCATTAAACACCTCTTTTTATAAAAAAAAAATATTTTAAAATGTGACAGATGTATCAGATTCTGTGGTATCTTTTATTTGGAGTTTAAAGGGAAATATCGAATAAACGTAGGAATGAAAATGAATGTTGTTAATTAATAAAACGTCGTCGATATATCTAAATATTGAATTGAAAGCCACAGCAAGAGACTTCTTTTCAAGTAGAAGTTTTTGAATAGATTTTCTTCATATGAATACAAAAATAGTTCTTCTAATAAGGGGGTGCAATTAGTACCATCACAGATTTGGGGATGACTTCGTCTCCAAAAACTAAATAAAAATTGTCAATCAGAAGCTCAAGCATTTTTTATTATCAACTTCTGAGTACTTGTGTGTATCATCAGAATGTTTTTAACAGAAAGCTTTGCAAAAGACCAGTGACAATGTAAGTAAATTTACAAGGTCCATTTTTATTGACAAAACTGCTGCCAATAATGTCAAAAACCTGGACTTCAATTTATTGTGGGAAACTGTATAACATGTTGAAAAATTGTTCGTTTTGATGATATTGATTTTGGTAAAATTTTGTGATTTCAAATTTTCTAAAGTTTCCTTGGAGTTTAATGTATGAACATCTTATTTGCACCACTTCTCAAACATATTGTTGCATAGTACTCCTGAGGTTTCTCTTCACTACTGTTAATATCGTACTGAGGAGTAAAGAAAAAGGCTTGGTAGAACATTTTCAGGAACCCGCTATGTATCCCTGTTTGTAAGGATTTTTATGTAGTTTATGAATCCAGTTTAAGTATGGTAATTCAAATTCAATTTGATTGTTGGAAATATTAAAAATACATAAAACTGATATATGATTTTGAAGCATTTATAAATTCCTCCTTAGAAAGGGAACTATGAGTATAAGTTTGATTGCCACTTACAGAATTAAATCTAAACTCCTCTAAAATACAATTAAAATGATAAATAAAAATAGAAATGATTCCTTGTCTAGTACCATATCCGATAAAGTGTCAATGAAAACTTTCCTCAATTGCTAAATCTCAAGTATCAGGTTATCTTCTCAGCAATAATCACGTATTTGATCTATTCTCATCAAGTATATAATTTTTATTAATAAGTAATTAAATTCCAGTTAATGGTTTCACTTTGACAACGATTACATTGTTTTTTGTTTTTTGTTTTATGTTTTTTTGTTTTTGTGTGTGTGTGTGTGTTTTTTTTTTCTTTTGTTTGTTTCTTTTTTTGTAAGCATATCAAGTATCAAATAATTTTTTCCAGCGAAATAACACTTATTTCATATTTTACTCATTAAGTACATGGTTTTAAGTAATTATTATCCGAATAACGTTTCACTTAAAACAAAGATGACATTGGTTATTTTACAGTCATCAAGTATCAGGTCATCTTTTCAGCGAAAAACACTTATTCATTAGTGCTCCATGATTTTCTTATTAGATCACTAAAACCAATTGTTGCACATGATATAAACGACCCTCTTCAACATCAAAAGTTACTGCAAAGATGGGTGTTCCACAAGCACAATGCTTATTTCTCTGTATATGCATGTATGGAACATTTGGTGATTCATTTTACTTGAAAACGAAGCATCTGATAAAAATGGTCTGCTATCTAGTACCGTATCCGGTAAAGCGTCTAATGTCCTACGAGACATTCTGAATCAGGAAAATCTGGTCCGCTTCTCTATGGTACAAAAAATACAAAGTCTACTTATGGATGCTATAGACAGCAAAAACGATCGACAAGTTATGAAGGCAAAACTTAGTGAGATGACAAAGGACTTGCAGAAATTGGAGACGAAAAACCAAATGTTGGAGGAAGAAAATATTAAACTTAAAGAGAAATCCAAGGTAGTGTACGGGACAGTGAATGATAATAGAAACTTTACAAAGGAAGAAATTAAATATCTTGATCAGATGATTGAAAGCAAAACTTTAGTTCTTCAAGATTTTGAAAAACAGCTTGATTTGTTAAAGAAGACAACAAAGAAGATGGAAAGTGACTTGAGAAAAGATATACAGACATTGAGGATGGAGGACCAGAGCACAATTGAGAAGATTAAGATACTAAATGAATCGCAAAAAGTTTCCGCTAAAAGCCCCCAAACTGAGGTACTCAAATATCAAATATATGAAATGAATGCAACATTACAGAAATACAGTGTGAACAGTCTTTTTGAATATGTGAAAGAGACAGAAGACGCTTTAAATAGGTACTCAAGTTCTGTAAACGACACTATACACACTGTTTATGGGGATCTGAATGAATCCAGCTGGATCTTGTCAAAAGGTATATAATAAAATATACAAATATGTATGTTATTGAGAATGAATATATATTGGGAAAACATACAATATGTAATTAAGAGGGCTAGGTGGTTGTGGCCATTTTCAGACTATATTGATCTCCTTTAAAAGAAGACTTTGGTTTACACGATATTTATTTCCAAAAAGAAAGTGATGGGATAGTAGAAAAAAATTCCTAGTACGGTTTTCCCCCTACAATGTCAGTCAGCCCACAATTACTTAAGTATTGTCTGATTAACATTGAAGAGTAGTCCTTAAAATTTAATGATCTTTTACACAGTGCTTCCGAAGGATTGTTGGGACATTTTATAGAAATTCCCTAGTTTAAAGGGAAGAGATGGAGTATACAGAATATCTGTAGGCTCTGAAGTAAAGTCTGTTTACTGTGACATGAGTACTGACGGCGGAGGTTGGACGGTAAGTTTTCTTTACTTTAACATCATTTTCTTATATCCGTAGAGGCTTTTCTGGGTATTAAAATATCATCTTTTATAGAAAGCAAACAAGAACGATACTCAATATGCACCCATGCATTATATTATTTCCTGTTACTTCTAATCTGACCAATCTTTCTAAGAACATCATTTTGAATATAAAAATTAAAGCATAGATTTCAGTCTCTGAAGGAGATTTCTCTCAGACAATTTCTCATTTTGTAATCTACAAATCGCGCGTTACTCAATTTGTTTGCACACACGCAGTTATGCAGTTATGAGTCTATATCAGATTCAATGCTTATATTTACATTTTTTAACTCTTTGCCCTGATTGCGAATGCAGATTATATTTCAAAATCCCTGTATCATCTTTCGGGTAAGTTACAATTAATGGAAGAGCCGTTGCAACAGTTTCTGTTCAATGTGAGCGTGAATTTTGATTTTCGCTTATGACGTTGCATTTCCACGGCGCTCAACGTTTGTGACGTAAAAATAAAATGCATATTTTAACCTTTTGACCCCCTATCTGTTTATGGTGTATTTAATGCCGTAGCTTTCCTCACACTTCCTCATACTTAATAAGCAAAGCACATGTGAAATGTAAATATTTCATGCTATACTTATACCTAGTAAAGCTAATAAAAGCTAACAAATTATTAAAAAGCAAAGTTTTTTTTTTCATTATTTTCATTATAAAATCCAAGTACAATTAATTTCCAAGTAATATCAAATTTTAGAAAAAGGCTAACATTTTCCCATATGGGTTTAATAATTTTACAATCTAACAGGAGATGTTTTGTATCATCTTAAATTTCACAAAGGAGAAATTTCTTTTTCACACTTGCTTACAGAAACATTGTTGTTCAAAATACCATGTAGTAATTTATAATTAAATTCTAATATTCTCTTCTCGTACATATTCAAAATCTTGTTTTTATAAATATTTTTCCATATACAGCCATCCACATTAAATATTTTTCCATCTGTTTTTAAACAAGGGTGTTTTTTAAATTTCATATCAATAAAAAATTGAGTAATAAAAATTGCTTCTTATCTCTCGTATTGATTTTACAACATTATTTTTAAATAAAAATGTAATTTGGTTTAATTACTTTCACATATTTAGCATAGGCACATATTATATGCTTAAAAAGGCTGTTAAAGATTATAAACAAAATGTTGACTGTTCTTATGCTATATACGTGAAAGTAAAACCAAATGTACAATAATACATAATAACTAGAGCAGAGCTCGTTGCAAAGCAACGAGTAGGTCTTCCGTTGGAGCTGCGAACAGGAAGAAGTGACCTTGAGTCAAGGTCATGCCACATTCTAAGGTTATAAGCAATCTTGTAAGGGGTATCAACTTGCAATGTCTCACCAGTAGAAAGACAGTTAAGGAATGTTGTTTCTCCGTTGATGACCTTGAACTCGTTCAAATGACCTTGCATCAAACCATGACACACTCTGGTTATAAGAAAACCCAATCTATGTGTTACCGACTCGACAAGTTAACACATGTTCTTTCAGACCATTCATCCAGTCAAAACATTCTTTCCTTAGTGACCCTAAATTTAATCAACATGGCCGTAGGAACCGAGGGGGGCGTGCCCCCAATAATTTTGCCGATATATAGATTACTATAGTAGACATAGATAATATAGCTTGTGCCACCTCAATAAAAACGTCTGATAACCTTCTTTTTTTTTGCTTGTCAAGGAATTTTTGGTAGTTGGTGACCTTTTTTTTTTTGCTTGTCAGGAAATTTATGGTAGTAGTGCCCCCTCAACTGTCAACTGAAAATGTATGGCTGTGCCCCCCCCCCCCCCCAAAAAAAAAAAAACTGAATTTGCTTCCTATGGGTTTGATCAAGGCAATGATACACTCTGTATGATATCAGCGATACCCTTTTGTGTGTTTCGGACTTGACAAGTTCACAGTTTGCATTTATTGCATGATAGTGAGGGAGGCATGAAGATTTCTTCGCCCATAAAAAATCATATTCCGCGAGGGCAACATGAAGATTTCTTCGCCCATGAAAAATCATACTCCCCGAAGGCAACGCCCGAGGGAAATATGATTTTTCATTTGCGAAGAAATCTTTATGTCTCTATTATGCAATAAATTGTTTATAATACCGAATTAACCAAAATGCAGGAATTACAAAGGAGATCCAATGAATAAAGCAAACATGCATTTGATGAGAACGATATGAAAGAGATGTAAGTTACAGGTACACCAATAGCCTCGTTTCATTAAAAAAAAATTCCTACGTGACAAGTTTGTGTGATCACACCAGTAACATTCAAATACCATTACATTTTTACACATTTAGATCGACACAATCAATCAATCAACGATAATATGTTGACGGTGCGACCGTTGGGCGAGTGCATTGTTCACTTAATTTTAAGATCCGCCTCTTCAAACAGCACGAGACATTTGGAACGTCTAGACTGTGACGTCTCATGACGTATGTTAGCTGTACTTCCATAAACGAATTTTGAAAAGTGCAAACATTTTAACAAAGAATGTTTAATCTACTATCTGTATGCAATTCCATTAATTAAGGTGATTTTTTTGGGGTGAATTTTTAGTTGTTGTTACCGCGCGAACGAAGTTAGCAGCGTCGCTATAAACAATCTAACTCCTCACTCGTTTAATTGTGACGTCACAATCGTGAAACACGACGTTTTGTTGCAGGGCAAACATGATGGACACATGACTTTCTAGGCCAATCAAATTCTATTTTACTAGTGATTTTTCACTTGTAATCTAGTTTTCACAGAGGTATAATAAACGTTTTTTTTAGACCATACATCGAAATAAATTATCATAATTTCTATAGTCGTAATTTATTAGGTTCAACTCACTGCTTTAAAGGATCATTGTAAATGTTTTATGCCCGATTTGGATACTGAACAACGTGTGATTTTTGAAACACTGATGCCCCCATATGGCATCTTATGGCAAAAGTTAAAGTTTCTCAAATGCAAGTCAAACTCCAAGGTCAAGATCAAAAGATAAAAAAAAATGTTATTACCCAAATAAAGGTCTTGAACAAAGAATATACTGTGAAATATATACTAGTATGAAAGCCACAGCAGCAACAGTTTAAAAGTTATTGCCAAGGTTAATTTCTTTAAAAGGTCAAACTCCAAGGTCAAGGGATCATAATTGTTTGTACTTGAGGGAAGGTCTTAATTGTTACAAGGAATACACATATGGTTTTAAAAAAGCCTTAGCACCAACTGTTCAAAAGTTAAAACCAAGGTTAAAGTTTTTCAAAAGTAGGACATACTCAAAGGTCAAGGTAAAATGGTCAAAATTAAAGGTATACAATGAAAGGCCTTGTCACAAGAAAATTACCTATGTAATATAAAAGCCCTAGTACTAGTCATTCAAAAGTTATTGTCAAGGCTAAAGTTGTTTAAAAGTTGGTCAAACTCCACGATCAAGGTCAAATGGTCAAACATATTTATACCCAAGGAGGAGACTTATCACAAGGGATACAGATGTGAAGTTTAAAAGCCATAGCACCAACTGTTCAAAAGTTTTGGCCAAGGTTATAGTTTGGTAAAATTTTACGAAAGAGGATCAAACTCCAAGTTCAAGGTCAAGAGGTCAAATATGTTGGTACCTGAAGGAAGTCCTTGTTACTAGGAATACACATAAGAAATATGAAAGCAGTAGTTCCAACCAATCAAATTTTATGGGCATAGTTTTTTGCGGACAAAGAGGCTAACACAGTCTAACAGACAAATAGACAGGTGGACAGGACAAAAACTGTATGCCCCCCGGATCTTCGATTACAGTAGCATAAAAAAAATGTCGGCGTCTTTGGGTTTTCGCATTGGCCTTAAATCTGAAAATCCAAAGGATTACAAGGTGCATTACGATACGCTTTCACATCATGTTCTATAACCCAGAGCATATTGTCTGCAAAGATAAATATTTAATTCCGTATTTAATTAGCTATGCATAATTATCTATGTTGTTTTAAAAAGAAAATATAAAAAAAATATTTGTTTTATATTTTTCGATGTAGAGATATGCAGAAAATGTTTTCCTAATTTAATTCCTATCGCAATACATATTTAAAAGTGTGTGTTGGAGGGGGGGGGGTCATTACATTTTTGCTGGGATTCGCCTATGTATGACCGTAGAGAAACAAAGAGTGGAGAGGGTGCAAGCAGCAACTAAATCAAAATTTACATATTAAAACTACAGCAAAAGACTATTTTCAGAAGGTCTGCCCCCCCCCCCCCCGGTACAATCCGTACAACGGACCTGTGAAAAAAAATACTGATCCTACATTCAGAGTCCCAGGGCACCAGGAAAGAGTGGCAAAAAGAGAATATCGGTTTATTTCAGTCTATAAGTCGAATCAAAATATCTTTTCCTAAAGAGTCTTCTTTCTTTGAGTTCATCCCAGTGATCGTGTGATTTATTTCATTTATTTTACGTTCTGTACTGGACTTGGAAAATGAGGACATCTTTAGGTTCCTGAGCTGGCCTTGAAGCCCGCAGAACAGATTTTCTGCTTTATGATAAATTCAAGTGATATGTAATCCGGTATTAATTTTGTGTTGCTTTTTTTAATGTTAATTTCATCAAGAAATATGAAAAATTAATGTTTTAACTATACACAGTGAGGCATTTTTGTGTGGAACGATTATCAAATTAAATTAAATGGGGTTTTCACGATTTTTTCATATGGTACACATGATGAGTAAGTGCAATAAATATAATTTGTGGAAAAAATGTCCAACAAGCCCCGGGGTTGAATATCGGGGGGGGGGGGGGGGGGTCTGTCCACAAGTACCTTTTGTCAAGCCCGTAGAAAGCAATTTCAGTTTTTTTGGAGGGAGGGGGGCAAATAGAAATTTCCACAGGTACTTGTACTCGATTTTTTCCTATGGTACACATGATGAATAAGTGAAATAAATATAATTTGTGGAAAAAAATGTCCAACAAACATCGGGGTTGAATTGGGGGGGGGGGGGTCCTGTCCACAAGTACCTGTGGAAATTTCTTGATACATAAACAGAATTTAAAAGCATGTATAAGACATCAATTGAAGGGGAGAGGGCACGGCCGTAATTAAAAGTTATATAGAGACTAGGAAGGAATGAACTGTCATTAAATTTTGGTTAAGAACTATTACCTAAACTCTTCACTTTCACATTTTCAATTACAGATTCTTGTTTTTAAAAAGCTACACATGTACATTGATATGTATCTATTAGATGCATAAATTATGTTATTAATCATTTTATCTTAAAGGAAAAGTAAAAATCTCAATCAAACTTGTTCCGCATATTATGCTCTCTGATTCATTACTCAACAGATGCTTCATATACATAGACTGCAGACTGCAGGTGTGATAAATTCACAGCATGCAGCTCCAGCCTTAATTCTAACTTTGTTCCAAAATATTATTATTCAACGCGAAAAATTAGAATTAGCCGATAGAATATTTTGAATCACTTCGGAAATGCTGCCGTAACACCAGACTGAGTTCACAATATCGAGTGATTTTGATTGACAGGTGTAGCGCCGTTGTGCATGGATTTCGTGTAACTGCAGATTGTGGTTGAAAATAATAAACAAACAGATCTAAAGAAAAGATATTGTATACTGTACATATATTTGTTAAGAACCAGTTCATTCATGAAACGAATTTAGTCGTATTATGTGGGCCCATGTTAGATCATTTAGGGTATTCCGAATCACCCCGCATATCGCGACTCTCGGTAATTTACCTTACCGCTGTACCTCGCACAACACATGCACAGGTGTGACAACCAAACAGTCATTATTAGTAAGGTCTATACTTATTGCATAAACAAATAAAGAGGTAAACATAATGCGTTAACTAAAAGAATTAATTATTTTAATTCATTAACTTCCTACCCTTTTCGAAGAAAATGCCCGTGTAGAAACGTTGCATGGTATTTCTCATCGATGTCGTGGCGTTGTTGGTGGATGAAACATGGCATATAAGGTACCGATAGAACGGCAATTTTATAAGCTTTTGTGAGTATTATTTGTTTTTTATAACACCTCAAAAATATACTAGTTATGGCCGCATTTGTAGCCCCCTATAGTTTCGAACCACGTGTGTACATGCCCCTAGCCAAATAAATTGCACACGCTACATGTATACTTGTTATATGTCAGATTATTATTTTTTTTTATAACATTGTTTTTCTTAAATGCAAGGGGTATGAAAGTAATGATTTGACAAAGCAAGAGCTATAATGAGACTATCCCGGGTCCCGGTATACACTTGATCAGTGTTGATCAATGTTGATATGTACGAGTACACGTATGCAGTGATATACGTCATTCTTGATAATCATGAAATCTAAACATTTTGGTAAACAATACCAACTAATTCATTAATTATAATGTTGTTATCTGACTGTTTTTAGCCATTTACCTGGTGATTCGAAATACCCGGAAGTGACCTGCAATACACTAAAAAGGTGATGTAAATATAACCCCTGTCAAGGCCGCTGTATCGTAGATAGACTCGCCGTGTAATGTAGATTTGATTTTTCATTGAATTGGCTTTCCTTTAATACCAACCAACCATTTATAAACTTGTTAATAAAATCGTTTACCGTCAAAATGTAAAAAGTGATTCGGAATACTCTAAATGTACTCGTTATAAAAACAATTCATTATCAACTCAGTGGACCGATAATTTACTTCAAAATAAGCTATAGATCAATAAAATTGATTTCAGATTAACCAATATTTTGTTGCAAAGATAATGTAAAACAGAGACAGGGGATTTTGTATTTCTCTGTATTTTAAACACTCGATATGCGTACATTTGGGGCGCTCTTGCATATACATGTACACTTGTACATTCGAATTCATGATCGTGCTTATAACAAGAATAGATATGGGTTACCCCATAACCAAGATATTCGACTTTTAATTTATTCGAATTTTTATTGTGCTCAGATGGTTTCTAATAAAAAACAAGTATTTACTGACAAAACATCAGAGATACCCAAGCTGTAGAAAGTCAACTATAAAAGTGCCATAAATATCCTAAAATGACATATATAATATTTAGGCTACTGAGTTTCAACATCTTTTGTTGAATAAAATATGCATGTACTAGGAAACAAAATGCATATACACATATATATCGTTACATGCATGTAGTGACTTTATCACAAAGTTGCACATGCCTAAAATAGTTTTAATTTAACATAGAACATAGACTAAATATAATTAATCGTATAATTTTAAAAATGTATTTAACACCTCACTCATTTTCAGGAATATTTAATCCAAATGGTATGTTTCAGGCCTATAGCAACGTTTTCAAAGTGAAGGGGGGGGGGAGGGGGGGGGGCTCCGAAAAAATCCCGCGTACTATGGGCCTGTGCTACATGTGTACCATCTAACTTTCCAATGATAGAATCTTCTGTAAAAAAAAAAAAATAAATAAAAACAAATCCAAGCCGCTATGGATTATCAAAGATAGCCCAATTTTTTTAAATAGCAAATTTAAACTATAGATCTATCAAGGATAGATTTTAATTTATTTTTTTAATTTTGTGCTATTAAAGTACTATCACTCAAAGTATAGGCAGATGTTTAAGATGGGTCAACCTGTCACCTTTTAGAGTAATCAATGAACTCGTCCAGAAATGCATTGACGGCCGTTGTTAAACGCAAAGGAAATCGGGAGATCGGTTGCGGCTGTGGAGCAATACTGAATATAGTCCTTCGTCATAGAATTGAATCGGCCGACATTTAACACTTAATATATATTTTGAATATACAGACCTTTTGAAAACTTCATTTTTGTTTCGAGAAATGTTTTTCTTTTCAAAAATAGTACATTTTCGTGTTTTTAAAACTGAGTGGATCGATGACCTAGCATCGTTTTTGATAAATCAGCCCCTCTAGCCAAGTCTAGGGCTTGAGTAAAAAACCTGCACTTGTTATGAAACTGGTGTATAGTTCTAAATTTCTTCATGTCCGTAGCAAATACTGATACCCAGTCTACATGATCTAAGCGTCACTAGGGAACGGTGCTGTGCACACACCTGTGCTTGCAAGACCAAATAGCCTAGGTCTACACACGTGCGAAGATCCTATCCGACGAGCTCGGAAATCACGTTGCTTTGCCGAGATGTTACGATTGCAGGTGTTATTTTAAAAAAGAGGGAAAAAAACCCACACAGTTAATGATTAACATTGTAACTTAAAAGAAAATATACGACAATTAACAACAATAATCATGACAATGATATAATTGGTGAAAAGATTTATCATTACCAGTCGAAGTATGACCTATATATTTCGTGAAAAAGACTGAGGAGGCAACGAGCGTAGGAATACGAAAACTTTTTATTTGCTTCTCTGGGTAATAAGTGATTTTCTTAAAATCTTTTTACGTTAATTTTGTTTTAACGTATTAAATATACATCATTATTCTTAATATTTGTTGTAATGTTGTATCTACTGATCATGAATGGTACTATTTTTTATGGAGCAATTGTGTGAAGAGTACCTGACTTTAGTAATTAATGCACTGATCGAATATATTAAAAAGAGCATGTTCTGTACTTGCATGCATGTATGTATGTATGCATGTATCCGTAAAACTTTTCGATTTTCCCGAGAATTCATCCTCACAATGTCAATTAAGGTTCCGAAATCACATGTGAGGATGCCGAAAATTGAAAAAGTCACCTCCACTTACAATTATCATGCATGTGTACATGCAGTTTAAAACACGAGACAGAAAAATAAATTGTTGCAAACTTAATGGTTAAGTCGGCAATTAAAATGCGTAAAACTTGAAATGAATAAATGCACGGGCGGTAAGGATTGATAAAAATAAGCGTGAGATAGAGTAAAATAAAATAATATGTAAGATTCGAAATGATTTCAAACCCAATTTTCCATTAATCGCTATGAGTACACATTGTATTTTAATACCGATATGACCCCGGCTCTCTGCGGCCACGTGTGCACGAAGACTGGGTTACAAAGCGACAGAGCAGAATGTAAACTGTGCTGTAAGAAGGCGTGAATTATTGTATGTTTAAAAGTATTATGTGATGTATATAGTTTAATATTTAATGAAAAATTAAATGAAGAAACAATTAACCGACTGATAGTAAAAATTATACTTTACACAAGTATTAACACTTAATACTTCCACCACTAATTGCAATTATTTGCCTTAGCACCTTTTCAATTACAATTGAAATAGAATACAATTACACGGGACAGAGAAATAAATTGTTTGTTTGTTTGTTTTTTTAAATCGTATTTCTGTGTCGACAGTGAACAGGCCGGTAAAAGCGATTAAAATTCGAAATGATTTTATGCACTAGTGTTTGAAATTAAGACTAAGTCAAAGATGCAATTACACGGGACAGAGAAATAAATTGTTTTTTTTTTTTGTTTTTTTTTTTGTTTTTTTTTTTTTTTTTGTGCTTTTTTTTTTTTTTTAAATCGTATTGCTGTGTCGACGGTGAACAGGCCGGTAAAAGCGATTAAAATTCGAAATGATTTTATGCACTAGTGTTTGAAATTAAGATTAAATCAAAGATGAGATTAAGTTATCTTAAAGATTCAATATAAATTTAAAAAAACACAATGTTTCATTAGTTGTTGTTTCTACACGATGGATTTAAAACGTGATCACAGTCTTCACAGATATTTGTTTTGTTTACATGGTTTATGACCGCAGGTGGCTGGTCGATGGTGACCTCGGCAACGTGGGATCGCGGGTTGTGTTACATAACTAAAAACATTTAGGTGAACATGGAGAAATGCGTACTGTTAATGATCATTAATTATTCGATGCTTAAAGTTTAATATTACTTATATAGTTATATAGATACATTTAATTCCTTCCTTTATTTGAAGACGTGTTCCCTTTAAATCTAAATTAAAAAAGAAAAGAAAGTTGTAAAGAATAATTTATGAGTGAACCACAGAACACGTTTAAAACCTTATTTAGAAGAAAATTAGCATTAAATACAGTAGGGTATATAATTTATTGCAAGTTTGTTAAAGTTATACACATGAAGAGTTCCGATTTACTTGCCGAATGAAAACGCTTACCTGTTTACGGGACCTGCTTTTTACCTACATATTGCGACATATTACGCAATACTCGAACAAAACAACATTTGTATGAGATCAATAAGGTGTTAAAGAACAACTTTAATTCCGAAAGCCATATCGAAATATTTACCGTTTTTGAGTTATAAAGCGAAAACTTTCAAAGGCTCTAGATCCCTAATTTTAGGGGCCAGCCCCTTTTAAATGATAGCAAATGAAAGCTCTTGCTGTTATGCACAACTTTTATTCTACATGTTTTAACAAAATATTTTTAGTTTTAAAGATATAAAGGAAAATATGTCAAAATTTTTGCTCTTTTCCGCGTTCTAACTTTTGACCCCTCTTTTAGCGCCATTTTTAATGCAAAAATCAAAAAACAAAAACCGATGTGCACAACTTCAATGCTTCTTCTTTTCAATTTCAAAGGGTTTTATGCTCCAATTATTACAGTCTCAGAGCCTTTGTCTGGAAACCAGAGGCAGAAAAATTTCAATCAAAGGGGAATAACTCGTGAACAGAAGGTAATTTCCGAATTGTATTACAGTATTCTGAGAGTGTTTTGTAAAGTCTAAAAGCTCTGAAAATTTGAACAAAATCCGTTCAGAAATGAGGAAGATATGAAGCTTCAAAGTTGGCGTCTAGGAAAAAAAAAAAAAGAATAATAAGAATAATCTTAACCATCAGAATCAGTAGAAGGTCTTCCGTTGGAAACGGAAGACCTTAATAATGTCTATATATCAGTCCTGTGCTAAACATTCAAGTTTCAACAAGTTTCATTAAATAAAACAATATCATATCAGAACCCTGCAATCAATCAATATGTAAGTAACAATTACAAAAATTTGATGAAACAGGCAGTGGTATTTTAAACTTATCAATTGTAAAGCAGTAATGTTTATGTCACTTCAATATTGTCTGCATAAGAAAGATGAAAGGCATTTAATGTACAACACGTGTTATAATATCAGAACAAATAAGTAAATATAGCAGATAATGATGAATAACTGACACAATACATTTCAGCCCTACTGTCCCTTCTTACTGTTTGTTCATCAATATATATTTACATTTCCAAATATTTTTCCTTAAGATTTTTTGCAAATAAGAAAAAGTTCATGTTCTCATGAACTACCGTTGGATGAGTAAAAATATTTCCATGTGTAAAGTTTCATTCCATTTGATTAAATATGGAACGCATGTTAGTCAATTTTAAAAGCAACATGATTTGTCATCATGGAGCACGCTTAACAACATTGTAACGTCAAAACAACGTCGAGAAAGTTTCTCAAAATTTCTTTGCCTTTTCATTTCACACACGGTTTGTAGCGTCTTATCCATTCATAAAAACACATCCATAACACTTGAAACCTATTTTGCTAACAGTTGTTCGAGTAGCTGAAGTAAGAATTTCATTGTTTTTAAATTCTTTATCGCGTAACTCCGCTTTCACAAGTTCCGCAATAATAAAGTGCACATCACGTTTCATGACGTTACAAACTCTTTTGACAAGATTTTTAACTATAATCTGTTTCTTTGCAGACCGTCCATCGTCCGAATCAAACTCTCTTCCACTCAGAAACTGTCTTTTCCATGTACATACAAACGCACGGTTCATGTTGTTGTATTTCCCGGTTCCTCCAGCATTTTCAGGGAGTTTGTTTTATAAGGTTTCCCGAATGCAAAGCAAAGTTTTATTGCTACTCGCTCCTCCTTGACGTCCTTCGACGTCATCGCTTTATGCTTAAGTTTTTAAATCAAGTATATCTGTCTTTATGAATTGATATCTTTTGATCAAAGCTATCACATTACATTTTAGCATCCGAATATATAGACCAAAACTAAATTTAAACAACTAAATTTTATTTCGTTTAAGCGCCATTTATAAGAGGTATGACTATATACATTAAAAGTGTATAATTAGTAAACAACTCAATTTTGACCGTGCTCTGTGACCCCATTTTCGCTGTCATAAATCTTTGATAATTATGATAAATATCAAGATATATTCCACTTTTTTGAATCGAATTAAACTATATTTGTTGTTAAAATATGACTACCAAATTTGGTTATATTATGCCGTAAAATAAAAAAAAAACGTTATGACAAGTCTACGAATTTTTTGAATGACCCAGGTACAGTATAACTTTGGTATATATAAAATTATCTACACTATCATTAATATCATTATTATCATTAATCTTACAAACATAAAGCAAAAAGACAATTTAAAAAGAAATAAAGACGTTTGGTGTTATCCATTATTCACTAATATACCTAGGAAAACAAGCCTTTAGGCACACACAAACAGTACTTATTATATTCCAAAATGCTTTGATACAAGCTTTGTCTTAGAATGTAGTATATGATGTAAAATTAATTTCTTTCATATTTGTTTGATATTAAAGCATTAATCATTTACAGTGTTTTTCTTAAGTCCATGATAATGGTGATTACGGTGGAGGTTACGATGTTGTTTCATTGAATTATAGATTATAACAATTCTCAATACTCTGATTTAGGTGACAGTTTGGCTTATCACAATGGTAAGAAATTTAGTACAAAGGATCAGGATAATGACAGGGATAAACGTAACTGTGCTGCAACATATCACGGAGCCTGGTGGTACAAGGAATGTCACTACTCACACCTTAACGGACAGTACGCCCAGTCTGCTGTGACTGGTGATAAATACCCTGTATGGTATTACTGGAAAAATAAATCTGAAGTACTACAAAAGACACTGATGATGATAAGACATAAAAACTAGAGATAATTTATGATCAGATCTGAAATGTTATTACAAATTTTGATATTTTATTTTTTTTAAAGCAACTTGTTGTTGTTTACTTAGTTCCCTACAGATGTATTTTCTTTTTCTTTCAATAAACAGTTACATTGTTTGCCTTCTTATTAATTTTTTAATATTGAATTCAATTTAAAACACTCATGTTTTCTTCATATGAACATATAAATGTTTTGCTCAATAAAGACTGCAATTATATCATTATAACAAGAGCAAAGCTCGTTGCAAAGCAAGGAATCTTCCGTTGAAGCTGCGAACAGGAAAAAGTGACCTTGAATCAAGGTTATGCCACATTCTAAGCTTAGAGGCAATCTTTTAAGGGGTATCAACTTGCAATGTTTAACCAGTAGAAAGACAGAAAAGGAATTACAGTTCCCCTGATAGTGACCTTCAACTTCTCCAAATGACCTTGCATCAGCCATGACACAGTCTGTAGCTGGTTATGAATAAACCCCATCTATGTGTTAACGGCTTGACAAGTTCATACATATTCTTTCAGATTATTCATCCAAAACATCTTATCCTTACTGGCCTTGAACTTGATTCAAGGCCATTAATATCTGCAATACCCCTATGCGTGTTTTCGACATGTCAAGTTCACATTTTATTTTCAGACCATACATCGAATCAAAATATCTTACACTCTATAATCGTAATGTATTAGATTTAACTCACTGCCTTAAAGTTTCTTTGTAAATGTCTTATATCCAATTTGGACATTGAAAAATGTCGGCGGCTTTGGATTTCATGATATTGATGAAATGATTATCAAATTAAAAACAGAAAAAAGATATAAAACATTCTGATTGTACACAAAAGTACTCTGAAGTTGATGTTAAAAAGATGCTTGACTTTCTGATTGACAATATCTTTGTGGTTTTTGGAGACCAGGTCTTCCAACAAACTATAGGAATTCCCATAATGTTTGTTACTTCAATATTGCCTACGTAAGAAAGGTGACTGACATTTAATGTATAACACGTGTTATAACAAAAAAAAAAAGAAAAACAAACAAACAAATAACTAATTTACCATCGTAAGTTGGAGATAATGATTAAAAACTTGCACATTTCAGCTTGACTGTCCAATCTTACTCTCTGTTCAACAATCAATACACCATAAGACCGTCTAGTAATACAATATTAGTCTACATGAAAATGTCAACAAGGCACATTATACATTAAATCGATAAAACTAGATGTACTGCTAGCACTGAGCTCACTAAATGATACCCCCGCCTCCTATATGATTATAATAGCAAAGTCCATGTCTTGCTCTGGAAGACCCAACATAAGTGCCAGATCAGAAAGTAAAATAGGAGGTGCACAATGGCAATATGTAATAAAGAATCTGTTAAAGTATCATTAAATTTTATTCAGTGGTATAGGAGGAGTTGGGGATAGGAGATGGGTACCCCTCAATATTATAGAAAGAATGGCAGTGTCCATGTTTTGCTCTGGGAAACCCAAAATATGTTTCCTATCAAAAAGTAAAATAAGAGGTGCACAATGACATTATGTAACAAAGATTCTGTGAAAGTCTCATTAAATTTCATTCTGTGGTATAAGAGGAGTTGTGGATAAGAGATGGGGACCCCAAAGCGTAACAGACGGACGGACAGACAGCTAGACGTACAGATGGACGGACATTCCGATCACTATGTACCCTCCCACTTTTCAAGCGGGGGGTATAATAAGAAATTATTATGATTATTTTTATTGAAATAGAGTTAGAGGAGGTAAAAAAGTTTTTTTTTTAATAACACATACATATAAAAGGCAGAAGATTCTTTTTTTTTTCTTTTTTACAAACAACAGTCTTGTACCCATTAATTATTTGTCATGAAATCTTTTAAAGTCCTTTGAAACACTGCAGTTTTGTTATATTGACTTCTTTTAACCTTAACTTACCATAAAGTTATATATTTCTGTTTTATTTTTTCAAGGAAATGATGCAGTCTACGAGATGACAAAGAACAAGGACCAGGTTGAGCTACAAAGTTTTGATGGCGCTGAAGCATACGCTCAGTATTCCACATTTTATATCGGAGATAAATACAATAAATACGTACTCACTGTATCGGGGTATTCAGGAACTGCAGGTAGGTCTACCCATAACACTAACAGTCCACCGGCAGAGGCCTCGACCCAGGGGTCATAATGTAAATCATATACAGTACCAATTTTGATGCACCAGATGCGCATTTCGACAAATTATGTCTCTTCAGTGATGCTCAAGCCGAAACGTTGGAAATCCAAAATATTTAAATAAAAAAAGACTTGGAGGAGCTGAAAAGATGCCAAAAACTGGAGCCAAATACACAGGTAAAATTGCAACATATGTTCAACATATGTTTTGAGTAACATATGTTGAACATACGTTGTACATATGTTGATCATATGAATTTTCGACAGTATGTTGAACATATGTTTAAAACATATGTTGAACATAAGTTTAAGATATATGTTGAACATACAGCAGACTCAAAACATATGTTGAACATATGTTTGTGGTAACTATATGTTTAACATATGTTGAACATATATTAAACATATGGTTGTTTCAAACATATGTTCAACATATGTTTTGAGTTTCACATAAAATTCATGCTGAACATTATATTATAACCAATAGCCTTTTTCACATTTATTTCATTTAAAATTAAATTAATGTTATCGTTAGTTGATCTAATTTTATTTTAATTTAATGAGATAAAAAATATGTTAATTAATTTAATGTTAATCGGTGAACCAGCAATAATTTAATATTAAGCCTAATATGAAAAACAGTTATATGTTATATTTTAACACATGGGGGGTGGGGGGGAGGGTGCTGAAAATTTTGAAAGGGGGGTTTCCAGGTCGGTGCCCCCAGCACTCATGCATAGAATCGCACCAAAGGCACTTTAAGCCCATAGCAACGGTTTTCGAAGGGGGCAACCTCCGAACAGAGATGACAAGCAACCCCCCTCCCCCACCCTCCTTTTGGATTTGCCAATGCAAGTAGACTGCATGTTACGGAAAAAACTGATTTCAATAACATTTATCAAGATCAATTTGAATACTTATTTATTCAAAAGAATGAACATTTCTTGTAGAAGCTTACATAAAAAAGGGGAATGAGTTAACTAAGTCTGTTACCTTGTGCCCCCTCCTCCACTCGTTTCTCCAAATTCAGCCCCCCCCCCCTCCTTTCTTCAAATCAAAAATTGTCTTCTTGAACATTGTATTCCCCAAATTAAATTTATCAAGAATTAATAAATTTGTATTTTACCACGTTTTGTTTGGATTTATTATATGAGTGAAAAAAAAAATCATTCCACATTTTATTTCCGGACCGGTTTTGGTTTTTATCGGATGAAAGTGTACGTACGTCATTTTTGACGTCACTGTTGCAGCAGAAGTGTTGGGTGTTGGAAACAAGTAAGTGCTCTCAGATATGTTTTTAGAATGTAGTTCATGGTGTTAAGAGAATTTCTTTAGGGTGACAGATTCATACGAACTTCTTGTACACTCGTGCATAACATCCAACTGTAGTTGTAATTAATGAAGTTCGTAAAAAGACGATACACCTAGTGATCTTGTCTACGTTACTTTGGATTTTTTTTCGACCAATGTAAAAACCATTTAGCATTACTAATTTTTCAGAGTTGTTTTCCTTTTGTCAATAGTTACGTTTGCATATTTATGTACGATCTCGACATGAAAGTGAAAGTAGAAATGTTGCATAGCAGTTTTTATGTAGCCTATTTTAAGTTGGTTATCCATTCGGTTCTTTTATCAAATTATTAATGGAAAATGTTTGTTTTTATTATGTATTAAGCAACTGGAGTTTAGTGCTACAGTGCCGTTTTTATTGAAAGAACCAAAGCTGTTAAGACTGACGATTCAACCCAAAGCTGATTTGACTGAAGATTGCACAATCACAATACAGGTGAAAATAAATACATATAATAATCACAGTAATTACAGGGTGACTCTATAATAACAAAATATTTCTTGAGAAATTTCTTTTTGCTTCTTAATTCTACACTGATTTACTTTATGAAAAATTATAAGTTTTGATTGGAATTTGAATAGAAAATATTTACTGTATGAATATCTATTTTACAATTTTTATAGGCTCCCCTCCCTGCTATGAATAATATGGAAGAACACCACGACCCTAGACTTGCTCCAGAATAAGTAAGTACACGCTGTATTACAAGCTTTATTATTTTCTTCCAAACAAAGTTTTGGGATAGACATGTACTGGAAACAAAATGTCTATTTCTCTGCCTGTATTTTTTTTTATAGCCAAATATACATTTGTATTTCATTATCCATTTAATATTAATAAATTATACTATTTCAACATTCCAAATTCATTTGTAAACAATTAGGAAAACTAATTGCTTTTTATGATTTTATTATTAAGCATATCTTCCAAGAGTGAAATTGTCTTGGACATAACATTATATGGTGTTATACAACACCATATAATGTTTTATGAAATTACTTTTAACTCATATCATAACAGATAACTGTTTAGGAGAACAGAGTATGCATTTATTTTCACATGACAAATATCTTCAGTGTATGAACTTAAATTACATGTAGAATTTAATTTGTATTTCAGAGAACCTGTATTAGTCAACAGAACCTTGAAATTGGAGTCTCCACTGTAGTGCCACCCAGTACCTTAACATGTGACAATTTCAAATCCTATGATGAGGTTCCAAGGGGTTGTAAAATGGAAGAAAACAAAGAGCAGGTCAAGAAAAAAATTGTAAATGCTCAAAGTAATGACTCTTTGTGCTATCTAATGCCGGTATATATTTATTAATTATACAGTCATGTAATTGACTTCTTAATTTTTATTATATTTTTCTTTATCATTTCAGAAGCAATGCAGTCACTGTCAGGGAAATAAAGCCAGAATTATGTAAAATTTGAAAAAATAAACTCAAGATTATTGCTTGAGATTGTGTTCTTTGATTTCTTCTTATTAAGTGATTAAAGGATAAGAGTACTATTTAGTTTACTTTGCAATCTAAAGAAATACAAAATAATTGAATAATAAATGTAAGTAAGAAATAAACTCAACATATGTTTAACATATGAAAAACATATGAACATAAATATATGTTAATCATATGTTCAAACAAAACATATAAGCAACATATGTTAAACATATGATCAACATATGTTCATAAACATATGTTAAACATATGTTGCTCGTTTTTTATGGCGAACATATGTTTCAGAACATATGTTCAACGTATGTTCAACATATGTTGAACATACGTTGCAATTTTACCTGTGTACCTCGAAGGGTCAGAGCTATGCATGAGGGAGATACTCCTTATTTTTGAAATAAATTTCTAAATATTACCACAGGATTTAAATATATGTCCGTATTTTTAATCTAGTACCAAAATACTAAGTTACTGGGCTGTAGAGACCCTCGGGGACTAACAGTCCACCATCAGAAGCCTCGACCCAGGGGTCACAATGTAAATCATATAAAGTACCAGTTTTGATGCACCAGATGCGCATTTCGACAAATTATGTTTCTTCAGTGATACTCAAGCCAAAACGTTGGAAATCCAAAATATTTAAATAAAAAAGTCTTGGAAGAGCTGAAAAAGATGCCAAAAACTGGAGCTAAATACCTCGAAGGATCAGAGCTTCAGAGATTCTGACAAAGAGATGTTATAAGCAGAATTAAATTAAAAAAAATTATCCGAAACCCTTGTGATGACTTAACATTATGTATCAGTGTTATGAGAAGACCTACCTGCGGCTCCTGAATACCCCGATACAGTGAGTACGTATTTATTGTATTAAAAGGACTATATTAATGATCAGACCTAGGAACAGAATGAGATTCACCTTTAACGATTGTTATTATGACTTTGTACTACTAACACAAATTAATACATGTTTCAACAGCGTACAGTTTGTACTTTTACTACATATTATTGTTTTATTACAAACTAACGAATGTGCGGAAAGGTATGTACAGTCTGCTGCTCTGCTTGCAAAGGAGATGAAGCATTAAAACAGACTATGATAATGATAATATATATACCAAAAACAGAGTTGATTATGATCAGAACTGACTTGTTATTACAGATTGACATTTTAATTTTGGCAAACAAATAGCAACTTTATGTTATTTACTTATTTTAATACAGATTCATTTTTTTTCCTTGCAATAGAATGTTACATTATGTTCCTTCTCATTCAATATTTCTAACATTGAATTGAATTTTAAGCAATCATGTTTTCTCTTTATATGAACACATAAAATGCTGTTCTTAATAAATGCTGCAATAAGCTTTACATTAAGAAAACCTAAAGCAGAGAGTTTGCATGCAAGGTATGTAAGCTAAATGTTTCTATGATATTTGCATATAAAATACAATTAACAGTAATTTACGTAGTGGATAAATTAAAATAAATCCTCAGTGGATGATGAAAGTGAAATGATACATAAATATGCTTAGAGGATGATCCAAGGTCATCTTTTCCATACTTTACTTTGCAAATCTTAAAAGTTAAAAAAATCCTAAATGGTTCTGGACCTCCTTATCCCCCTCTCGCAGATCCGTGCGTGACATACATCCCGGTGGATGAGGATTGGGGTTACAATTACTAAGTACATTTTATCTCATCCTGCTACTTGGTGATAATTAAAGACATGATGTGTTTCAGAAAATAAATCATTAAAGTGTAATATACTTTACGTTAGACATCTTACAAATGCAGGGTCGGATCGAGAATCAAACGTCAATTTCTTTTTCGCTTTCAGAGCCACACAACAAACACTTCAATAAAGATTGTAATATTTTATTATGCATTTTATAATTTCAAAATCCATTTCCTTAACTTTCATCATACAAGATTTTACTAAAATCAACAGCTTAAAAACTTACCACTTTTCAACTTTATACACAACCATTCCCCACGATAAATTAAAGTCCAGGCTTTTTGATATCATTGACAGCTGCTTTTTCAATAAAAATGGAACTCGTAAATACACTTACCTTGTCATTGGTCATTTGTTTTGATTCAGAAAACCCTTCTCGTTTGTCTGTATTCTGTTGCCCTGCTTGAATGCTTCAAAAACTCAACTATACCATCCGTTCAGAATATGTATTTTGGATAGTTTACTTGAACGTATCAATTATGCTATCTATGAGGAATATTCCTCTGGGAATTTCAGAACTGAACTGACGTGTCCTATTTCTGTGTTAATGACCCTGTAAAATTATTCAGTAATAACTTAAGTAAAATTATGGTAGGAAGAATTTAGATATTATTCCTTGAACATTTTCATAGGAAAAGCTTCAATTTTATCCTTATTTATCTTTTAATTAATAATTAGTCAAAATAAATATAATATTAGTGCCTGATTAAAATATGTTTTAAGGATTTTTAAGCGACGTTCGGCAATAGGTAAAATCTTACTTTTGTTCAAGCATTTTAATTTTTTGTTATCTATGCAGCCTGTAAAGTAATAGAAGTTTATGAGACTAGTTTCTCAAGTGTTACTTTTATTAATTTAATAATATACCGAGAAGATGAACATGTAAAAGAAGACCTTGACACTTTGTCAGAATGGATTAAATGTATCAGATGTTCGTTAAAATCTCGCATTAAGCGATTGAGGGGCAATATGAGAACCATCTATCCTTCTGTATTCAATAATCCAGAAGTGAAAAAAATTAGATAGGTTACATGATCAGTACGTACTGGTCCCTAGTGACAAAGCAGGTAACAACATTGTCTTTGTTTGTAAGGCTCATTATATTAAATGTATATTAGAGGAATTTGGATTTAATTCTACAAGTGGTAATACAACTTATACTCATAGTTCTCTTTCTAAGGAAGAAATTCTTCAAACTCATATGTCAGTTTTGAATATTTTTAATATTCCAAACAACCAAAATGAATTTGAATTACCATATTTATATTGGATTCCGAAACTTCATAAAAATCCTTACAAACAAAGATACATAGCGGGTTCCAATAAATGTTCAACCAAGCCTCTTTCTTTACTCCTCACTAAGATATTAACAGTGGTGAAGGAGAAACTTCAAGAGTACTGTGCAACAATATATTCGAGAAGTGGTGTAAATCAGATGTGGATACTTAAAAATTCCAAGGAACTTTTGGAAAATTTGAAATCACAAGATCTTACCAAAATCAACAGCTTAAAAACTTACAACTTTTCTACTTTATACACAACCATTCCCCACGATAAATAAAGTCCAGGCTTTTTGATATTATTAACAGCTGCTTTTTCAATAAAAATGGAACTCGTAAATATACTTACCTTGTCATTGATCATTTGCAAAATTATTTTGTTAAAATTCTGATTGTACACACAAGTACTCTGAAGTTGACATTAAAAAGATGCTTGAGTTTCTGATTGACAATATCTATGTGGTTTTTGGAGACCAGGTCTTCCAACAATCTATTGGAATTTCTATGGGTACCAATTGCGCCCCGTTATTAGCAGACCTTTGTTGTATTCATATGAAGCAGAATTTGTCCAAAATCTTATATGTGAAAAGAAGAAAACATTTGCTGTGGTCTTCAACTCGACATTTAGATATATCGACGACGCATTGTCAATAAACAATGGCTATTTCCATTCTTATGTCGATACGATATATCCAGGTGAGTTTGAGATAAAGGATACTACAGAGTCTGACACATCTGTTTCATATTTGGATATTTTACTTGAAAAAGACTTTAATGGTAATTAACGACCAAGGTTTATGATAAACGTGATGACTTTAACTTTTCAATCGTCAACTTCCCTTACTTCTGCAGCAATATACCTTCATCACCTGCATACGGGGTATATATCTCTCAGTTGATTCGATACGCAAGAGCATGCTCTACGTATGTACAATTTCTAAAACGAGGTAAATTATTGACAAATAAGTTGATGAAACAAGAATATCAGCTGTCTCGTTTAAAGTCATCATTTCGTAAGTTCTATGATCGATACAATGACCTTGTCAGCAAATACAATTTATCATTGAGTCAAATGCTGACTGACGTTTTTCATACTAATTGTTAGGCCATTATTTACATACTGAATTGTCGACGGATTTTTCCGTTATTTCCCGATCATGACAAGGAGCACACAGCGGGTGTGACCCGTCGGCAGGGGATGCTCACTCCTCCATGGCACCTGATCCCACCTCTGATGTTTGGAGGACCGTGTTTGCTCTGCTCCTATTTTGTATTGTTTAATGGACTTTTGAGATTGAATACTGTTTGTTATCTCCATATATTTCATAAAAAAATGAAAGTCACATACAAAACTGATATAACAGAATGGTGAGACAGTACCTACTATTCTCAAATATACCGATGAGTATTGGTGCATTATCAAATACTACAGAAAAGAAGAAAGTGAGTTATATTAAAAGAGTACGATAATGAAAGTGAACCACGATAAATATAATCAGGATTAATAATGTCCTGTACCTATGGCCAAAAAAAAAAATCAATAGTTTCTCAGGCACCGCCGCATCAGGTCAAACACTGCCGCATTAATCAATTTTATTGACATATTGAAAAGGGAATTAACTCAATTTTCTATTTTTCTAAGTTGTGAAAAAATTGAGTTATTCCCCTTTTAATAAATGCTAATAGATAGATGTTTTTTATTAGATATACAATACATTTCTTGTTAATACAGAATTTTATGAATTAATTTTGTTTAGAATAACATTATTTAAAGTTGAATACATATTATAATTAATGAGAGAACCAAAAAAGTAAGAATCCGTTGATATCCTCATTTTGTTGAACGACTGACATGAAAAAAAAGTATAACATCTACTTCAAAAAAAAAAGAACCTGCCTGTCACATTGAATTTTGAAATGTTTTGCCAGAAGAACTATTAAATAATTTTTCATGGCCTAATGAAAAAAAAATTATATTAGAATACTGGATAATATATGATACCATAATCCAGTTATTAAGAATTGGAAAGGTTTATTCCGATACAAAAAAAATAAAAATGTTGAATAATGATATAATTATGTAAATTACCTTTAAACAAAAAAGGATACTTTGAAACATACATTTGAATCCATTACTGTGTAGGCATTAAACATTTAATTAAAAACTGGTGCGTTTGAGAAAATTTGACAATTTAAACTTAATCCAAATTTTATAAAAGAAAAATGTTCTGGTATTGAGAATATTGAGGACAATATTGACGAAAATATAAAGAATGAATTTATGTATGCTGGGTCTGCTAAAGAGAAATTATACCAGACTGAAATCTAAATTATACCAGAGTGAAATCTATAATACCTTTACTGGGAAAATTTGAGAAAAATGAAAATTTTAAAGAAAAAATTAAAAAATATATATTTATCTGGGTCTTTTAAAGAGGTGCACACCTGAAAGCATTCTGCAATGTCATTTTTTATGAGTAAAACTCTAATATCTACTTTGATAAAGAATAAAAATACTAAATAGAAATAAGGCTGACACATGCCTTTTCTCTTTGTGAAAGCCAAGGAAAGTGGAAAGCTTTATACTTTTTTTTAAATTGATTTAAACTATATCTGTTTAAAAAATGATTACAAACATGGTATTACGTTTTATGTGAATCAATGGTCAAGGATAGTTTTATAAGTTTTCGTAAAAGACAAAACATCTTTTAAGTCTAAAATATAACCTGTCATTGTGTCGTATGCTGGCTGACGTGTTTCATACCAAATGCTAGGCCCTTTGTTGTTATACTAAATTTGACTACAGAATGTTTCTTCTACCTGATCTGTACACAGGGCTCACGGCGGGTGTGACCGGTCAACAGGGGAGACTAACTCCTCTTAGGCACCTGATCCCACCTCTGTAATTTCCAGGGGTCCTCGATTTATGCCCTCTTCTCATATTATGTATTGTTTACAGATTTTTTTGAGATCGATCTCTGTTCGTTATCGTCACCTTTTGCATATGACTTGAGACCTTTTGTGCACTTAAAGATAAGATATTTAACATGACAAATATAAATATCTCAGTGAAGGAGTAATGTCGTTTTGAAATTCTTAGCCTAAAATTCATTACTTTATCTTGTATTTTGTGTTGAAAAGAAATAAGTAACTTTTTATTATACATCAAATTTTTAAGAAAAAGTGACTTTATGTTTCAAGAGGTTTTGTGAATGTAAGCATTATATATTTTAACAAACATTGGAAGGTTCATATTTAAATGCCATAAATTAGATTTATGCCTCCACTCTTTGATTCTCTGATGTCTGAAAAAAAGGTTTTGCATAACATTTTTGGAGATATTTAAAAATCATTATTAAATTAAGATATGCAAGTTGTTTGAACGTTCCTAAAAAAGCACTTGGCTTTTTGTCTATTAATAACAATACTTACTTGCATTTGGGTACACTTTAGAGGGAAAATAACAGCTCTCGTGCATGCAGCAGATAATTAAATTCGCTTTAAGTTTCATTAATTGATAAGGATTGCATATCATAAATTCTAATAAATCATGAAATTCATTCATTCCTTAGTTCTTTACCTAAGGTTCATCTACCTTAATTAAGTGAATGATCCATCTGTTACTGCACGACCCAGACTTACCTATGTAAACGATAAAGCAGATGTTCTGGAATATGCTTATGAATTTAAAATGACTTTTTTAAAGATGTTCCCACTTAATCATATTTTTATTATCCATACAGATATAAATTTGAACAATAAAATGTCTTTGTTTGTTTATATAGGATTGACGGTTAATATTGCAACGATCGCAGAAATAAACTTTACTTGATTGTGTTCAGTCAGTATTTCCTTTTTTGTGCTTATTTCTCTGATCTCTCAGTTAATTAGTTCAAATAGAACTGTTGTTATTTGAATGTTGACCATTATTTTCATGATAAACTGACAACAGAATTGTCCATTCACCCGAGAAAAAAGAAGATTTTTGCGGGTGTAACCTGTCGACAAGTGATTTTTACTCCTCCATGGCACCTAATTCTACCTCTGTTTTCAGGGTCCATGATTCCTATGCTCTCAATTCAAATTGAGTATTCGGACTTTTGAGCATGATAACTGGTCGTTTCTTGTATATTTCATGTAAACAATTTCGTCAATATTTATTTTGTCTTTTTGTACAATGGTTGTTCCGAAACTGTACACAGCGTCTTGCAGTGTTTCGATAGGTAGATAAGCTAACAGCATTGCATCATTTTAATTTAATATAGGGAAAGTATGAGAGAGAGAGAGAGAGAGAGAGAGAGAGAGAGAGAGAGAGATAAGCCCAATCAATTTTTAAGAGACAGTGTCACGAATCATCAAGCTTACTCAGTGTAATTGATGGAAACTATAAAATTGAAAAATTTTGGGATTTTTGCATTAATAAACTTCTTTAACAGTTTTACCATTTCTGGTAAAATTTTATATTGATTGACCAAATCGTTTCCATGGTAACCATATATATTAAAGTAAGTAAAATACACACTTTAGAAAAATTCAGATTCACTCGATTTGCAGTATTTTTCATAGTTCAACAAATAAAGAATAAATAAATATTAATAAAACTGATTAAAACAATTTTTAAAAAAACTAATATTTTATATTTTGTCTGTACGTGAACAAAATGTTTTTGATTTCTATTAGTTTTTCTACATGCACTTAGCCTATTTTTGATCCTGTTTTGGTGACTGAATTCTCAAATCTGCAACAAGAAAATAAATATCTGATGCTATTCTCAAAAAGGTGAACATCATTACTGTTCATATCAAAAGTAAAATTGAGGAGCATTCTTAAGTGGGCTTAAATTGAAAGGATTTTTTCTCACGATTATGGGTACATTTCCCATTTTTTATTGCCATGAATTACATCCCTTGGAAGCTCTTCTGTGATAGAAATAAAAAATGTTGGCAACCTTTGGAGTGTTCTGGAGCTTCGACTCAAGAAAAATTCATGTTGTTTCAAGAAGGAAAAAGATTCATAAGCTTAGAATCTTTTCATAGTTCAACAAATAAAGAATCAATAAATATTAATAATAGATGCCAAACCTGAAAATTTTGACATGCAAGAAAAATTTAGTTTCCTTTGTTTTTTACCTATTCTCTATTGAGAAGTTGATGGCTCGTTTTTGAGGGGGAGTATTAAAAGTAGCCATCAACTTCTCAATAGAGAATATATATTACCAAAAAATCGCCACTTTAAGTTATAAATATTTTTTTCCTTTTTGCAGAAGTATGCATAGACTATAGGAATTATACTGATGCAAATAAATTAATAACACGAATAATGCAGTGGCAATCGATTACGACTGGACATCAATCGAACTGGTAGAGTATTTTCTCTATATTCATATGGTATTAAAATGCCTAATATATCTATGTTCATGTCATTTTCATAGATCGTTTAATCATTATTTAATTTTATTTAACAGTTTAAACGTTCTTAAAGTGAAACAATAATTTGTAAATACATTTATGAAATTCAGATCCGGATCAAAGATTTTTTTTCCCGCAGGCCAGGGGATGGGTGGTGATGGACGGGATGGGGGTGGGGTGTTTCACATTAACTTAAACAGATGCCAAACCTGAAAATTTTGACATGCAAGAAAATTTTTTTAAAAAATCCTTGAAAACCTTTTTGATTTCGGGATTATGGGGGAGGGGGTGTATGAAAAATTAAGATACTTTCTTAAGACAATTCCTTCTGATATATGGCTCTGATTGCCAATATAAGAGGGAACCTTGTTTCCTCAGCAAAGGTCATTTTACTGTTACTCTTACTCTAAAAATCCGAGCCGGGGGGGGGGGGGGGGGGAGGCTGGGCCCTACCACTACCCACTGTAGATCAGATTTGCACATGGATATTGCAATACATTAATTAACTTCACAAGGTTACAGTGTCAAGCTGATTAGATAGTGCATTAATGTCTTATAAGTGTACTGTATTTCTTTATTTCTTTTCTTTTTTTAACTCTATAAGTCAAGAAAACTTGTCAGTTACAGATCTACTTGTAAATAATACAGGATAGCTCTACAGATGCTCTACAGATTCAACAGAATTATATGCAGCTAAGCATCTAGCAAATAGATATTTTAGCCCTTTGCAGTTATTCACTTGTATTAGCAGTTATTATTTTTAAATAGAAAGACTTATTAAATCAGAACAGAGATATAATTATTTATTTATTTGTTGTTTACATGTATGTTTCTGATGAGAAGAAAAGAAATACTGTAAATACTGTAAAACATATATTTTTGATGGGTTAAATTTTCGAGCCTTGAGAAAAAATATTGTTTTAAGGGATTTTAATTTGATGGTTGAAGAAATGTGGCTTTGTTAAAATTTAACCTCCATAAAAATTAGTGATTCCACTGTACAGTAACCTCCATAAAAATTAGTGATTCCACTGTGCAGTACTGCATCATTATATACATGCCGTGCATGTAAAACCTTCCAATAGTGATCACAGCATTATATTTACATTCCCAATGTCTTTGTCCGAGATAAAATTACAAATAGTAAAAATACTTTATTTCTACACATATCTACTGGTTCATCGATAGGCGCGGTTAAAAAAAATCACGTGCGGGGCGGGACAAATAGAGACAGAAGCGGGGCTATTAGCACGGGAATTTACAGAATCAGGAGCATGTAAATATAAGGAATAACTGTCAGATTTTTTGGATTCATAACGATGATCAATCGATTGGCTTGAGTGATAATTTTATGCATAAACGCCTTCGGCGTTTATGCAAATTATCACGCAAGCCACTCGATTGATCACATCATGAAATTTAGACAGTTATTCCTTAATTAATTCCCTCTGTCCATTAAAAAAACATGTTGCTTATAAATGCATTTTATTTCCTCCAACATTTCTCAGTTTTCAAGTTAAATGGATGTGTGTCATAACACTTTGACATTTACGGAAAAGTCAGTATAATAGCAGGCATATTTTCAAGGTCAAGCCTAATTCTAAATTCCTTATATACATTTATCATGTTTATAGAGAGAAAGAAGAAATTATCCATTGAAAACAATATCAGTAAAGAAAGGAAGAAGGATCCTAAGATAATACCTCCTTATAGGTCTTTGGCTCCAGTCTGTGGCACCTTTTTCAGCTCTTCCAAGTCTTTTCTATTTAATATTTTGGATTTCCGACGTTTAAGCATCACTGAAGAGACATAATTTGTCGAAATGCGCATCTGGTGCATCAAAATTGGTACCGTATATGATTTACATCTTAAGATATTGTTAGTAATTATCATGCACTGTATAATAATTATTGTTTTTAATTTGCAGCTTTTCGCTAATCTGAGCTGAAAGCTGAAGTGTTCACATTTGTTCAGTTTCATATATCTGCCCATTTGTAAACTTTTGGACTTCCTTTCCAGTTTCATATATCTGCCCATTTGTAAACTTTTGGACTTCCTTTCCAGAACCACTAGGCCAATTTCAACCAAACGTGTTACATAGCATCCCTAGGTAAAGGAAATCCAAGTTTTTTCAAAGAAGGGCCACTCCATCTTTTGAGGGGGAGGGGGGGGAGACTTAGTAAAAATTTAGTGACAACTTTAAAAAATCAGAACCACTTGGGCAGATTAGTTGAGATTTCATGAAATTAATTGTGTGAAGCATCCTAGTTCATGTCCTCACGAATTCTCAAAACTTGAATTCATTTCTTAAATGAACTCATTGTATCGTAGTGTGACAATTACAAGCAAATTAATGGTGTGCAATATATTTCATGGGAAAATCAAAATTCCTAAGTCTTAGTTATAGATACAAGCTGGTTTAAGAGTGGGGTTAAAATATGGAAGCAAATTTTACATTAAGGCTGCATACGTCCAATTGCATATGCCCTGTACATTTGTTGTGAGTGGATTCAAGTATGCAAAGTCATGGCCTCTTGGGCTTAGGGTACAGCCCTTGTATAAACTTAAATGTTTCATGGGAAATATAGATGGGACTTCTAAAATAATTATAGCAGTGCATAGGTGGCTCAGGTGAGCAGTGTGGCCTATGGAACTCTTTTTTTTCTCTTTTAATTCATAAATTGCCAAATTGAACCCAAGGTAATATTTTAACTTTTCTCAGATCGAAGAAAAAAACTATCTTTTGAGATTGTCATTTTTTCTCCATTTAAGAAAAATGTAGTTTGAGCAACTTTGTTAAATATTGTTTTAATTTTTTTAAATTTTTTCACAGCAGTCATAAATTGCCAAATTGAACCCAAGGTAATATTTTAACTTTTCTCAGATCGAAGAAAAAAACTATCTTTTGAGATTGTCATTTTTTCTCCATTTAAGAAAAATGTAGTTTGAGCAACTTTGTTAAATATTGTTTTAATTTTTTTTAATTTTTTCACAGCAGTCAGATTCTCATTAGAGTCTGTGGTTGCCAGAGAGTCAGGACACATACATAACTGCGCCAAGTGAGATGACAGAAGCCACAAGCTGTATGGGTCTCTCTGATTGTGTTCTGAAAAGTAGTTTGAGATGATTTCTTTGAATGCTGTGACATGGGAATAACCCTATCAAAAAACAGATGGAAACTAAATGGATTGAATCTTTCATAAAATGAGGAATGACTATTCAATTAAAAGAAGATAAATACTGAATTTAAGACAAATTATGTAAAGGACAAACATAAAAAAGAAACCAATTCTCATAAATAAATTGATGATGCTTTTGTTTGAAATCTCATAGATAGTTCATTAGAGTGTTAGCAACAGCTTTTGATAATTAAAGGATAACAAATAAAATAAATAATAATAATAAAATGCTTGTTCAGCTCTGTTGCTATGGACATCAGCTGGTTGCTAGACACTAATTACATAAGGGATGCAGAAAATTAAATATGATTTTAGAATTCATGTGAGATGAAGCTTTCATTTCTTTTTTTTTATTTGATATAAATACATGTTTTCCTTTATTCTTTGTCTTTGAAATATGTTGGTTACTCTGCAGTAAAATTGGTTGCTAAGGGCACGTTACATAATTATTTCACCATTGTATCACTTCCTTTATTTATGATGCAAGAGAATATTAACAAATATACATGAAATAGTATCAATATGGAAGGAATTGAAGGTTTTTTCCAACAAAATTGATGTGTGTTTTTAACCATTATTTGGTGTAAAAGCCTAAAATTTAACCTTTTTTCACTCTAAAAACGATAAAAATGCTTCTCTATTCTATATGTAATTATTGAAAATCAGCCTGTGTTTTGAATGATTCAATTTCAGTTAAATGCTCAACTTGTTGCAGATTTTATCGATATAGATTATTTCTTTGAATTCTCATAACTGTCCGTTGGAGTGTCCCCAATAGTTTTGAACAAAATGTCTGTTCAGCTCTGTTACTATGGAAATCATTTGGTTGCTATGCACAGAATATGATAAATGCAGAAATTTAAGTATATTTTTATTGTTCATTATTCTTAAGTGAAATAAAGCTTGTTTATCTAATTTCTTTTACATAAATACTCCTTTATTTTTTGACATGATGTTTTGAAAATATTTTGGTTGCTTTGCAGTAAAATTGGTCGCTATGGGCACATTACAGGATTTTTACCTCATAATATTACTATATATATTGATTATGCAAGAGCATAACAGCAAATGAATGTGAAATAGTATCAATTTGGAAGTAATTTAAAGTTTTCCTAAAAATGTTATGTGATTTTTAACATTTTTTAAGAGTAAAAACATAAAATTTAACCGTTTTCCCCACACAAAAAAAAAAACAGTAAAAATGCCTCTCAACTTTATATGTCATTTTTGAAGAGCAGCTTGTATTATGAATGAATTAAGTTCATTTTAATGCTCAGCTTGTTGTAGATTTAAACTATATAAGTTTAAACTTGAGGGGTAATTCTTAAATTTTCAAACATGTAAAACTGTACAATATTTGTGTTGCCATGGCAACAAATGTCTAGGAATTTAGATTGTTTTTAAACTTTTTTGTATACTACATATCTTTAATAATAGGTGATATCAGTATTCTTTTTGTAGAAATATTCTTCAAAAAAAGTTAAAATTAAAGCTTTTTTTCCTTCTCTTACAGTGGTTTCCATGGCAACACATAATAAAGGGAAAAAATATAGGTTTGTTGGTCAAACATCATTTTCATATATTTAAAAGTTCTGTACTATGAACAATTTTACAACCATTAAAAGAAAACAGGAGGTTAAAATTTGAAGTTTTCATCTGAAGCTTGATGATTCGTGACATTCTCTCTTAATAATTTATCTCGATTGCCAAAAACTATGTTTCATTTTAAATGCATACTTCTTTCTTTTTTGAGTAAGTGTCCATGTTTCAAACTTCATCATTTTTTATTAATACTTGGTAAGGACATGTGTTTAATATTACATGAAGAATCGTGATAATAATGTCACTTCGAAAAAGTTTACGTTGCCGTTATGAAAGCATGTAATTGCCTCTCCATTACAATTAACTTAATCGCCAGCTATTACATCATGAACAAAGTACTGAACCTCTCCCAAAAAAAAATCTTGCTCGCCAGTTTCTTCATTATGATATAATCTTTGGTAAGTATATATGCACTTTTAACAGAACAAACCAAGATTTCTTCTTTTACCTTTTAAAGTGGATACATTTTTCTAAGTGTTACCAATATTGCTTAAATTGCCAACGCCCTGTACTGCACAATCTAAGCAATTCTCTTCTCCATTTGATGATTGCTGTAACTGGTAGCCGAAAAAATATTTATTTGGCGACCGACAAATATTTTTATATGGTGGTCACGACATAAATAAAAGGCTGCTGTAATATATTACTGTAGCGACGAAAAATATGATTCTCACCTTGCAACTGTCGGATTCCGTAGACCTAAGATCATGAACAATACTACACAAGATTATATACATGTATGTAAATTAAGAATTGTATAAAACAGTAGCTATAAAGGATTAGCATAGCTTTTGTGACATTACAGAGGTTTAGCAGACGCACTTGTACGCGTACTTGTACGTGTAAACTACAAGTTAGAATTACACGTACACGTTTACATTTCTTTTCTTGTTTAGCAATGTATAACGTGTACGTGTATGTGTACGTGTAGGTGTAATTGTTTTAGATGTAAAAGTCTTATCGTAAAAAAAAAAATCAGAAATAAGATAAAATTGATTATTTATAGCTCTGTTTCAAATAAATAAAGCATATATTTATAAGAAATAATTTGAAAGCTCTAAAAAATTTAATCCTTTAAAGTATGCTTTTAAAATCCAGATGTATTGTATTTAACACTCTGTAAAATAATATTTTCAGATAAAGACATTTAGTTCTTTATATCAGAATTTGTATCCAATCTTCAGGTTTTAGAAAAACACACAGTTCTTTTTTCAACTTAACAGCAAAAAAAGGAAATATAACCTACAAGTTCTGACCTACGTGTACTCGACCATCTACACACAATATCAAAACTGATTCCGTTATACACAGATTTCCGGGGGTATCGCCCTGCTACATGTACACGTACAAGTAGGTTTGCTAAAAATCTCTATTTAACGGAGATTCCCGAGTTTAAAGGAGAGAGACGAAGTATATATATATTTTTTTTACAGTAGACACAAAATCAAAAGACGTAAAGGAATGTTTTGTTTTTCACATCAAATTGTTAAATCTACTGTACATGTACCTTTCAGTATCCAATAATTTGAAATAAAAAGATGGATATTTTTTCTCAAACCGCGTATTTTTTCAACTCGGCCTCGGTATAAGTATATATTAATTAAATTAAGTACGAGGACAATTATCTCAAAAAAGTAGAAAATAATTTCAATTGGCGACAGAACTTTATTTCTTTAATGAATTCTGTCGAAGACTATGCCAGACGGTGCGCTGAATACGAAAGGAAGATCTGAACACCTTGTCAGAATGGATTAAGAGTTTTAGAAATATATATAAAATAAATTGTATAATAAATTTGAAAGGCAATATACGAACCATCTATCCATCCGTTTTCACTAAATCGGACGTGAAAAAGGAATTAAAAAGACTACATGAACAATATGTAATGGTTCCACCCGACAAGGCTTATATCGTCTTTGTTTGTAAGGCTCATTATTGTAACTGTATTTTAGAACTTGATTTTAATTCCACGTCTGGAAATCCAACTGTCCAACTTATAATCGCAGTTCACTTTCTTATTCCAGTCAACCAAGGTGAGTTCGATCTACCTTACCTATACTGGATTACTAAACTTCATAAAAATCTTTACAAACAAAGATATATTGCCGGATCCAGCAAATGCTCTACCAAGCCCCAATCTTTATTCCATACAAAAATATTAACTACTGTGAGGGAGAATCTTCAGACGTTCTGTGCTACAGTATATTCTAGAAGTGGTGTAAATCAGAATCAGTTGCGGATTCACAAAAACTGCTAAGAACTTCAGTAACACCAAGGCGTATGCTTTTTCTACACTTTTTACAGTCATTCTTCATGATCAATAAATATCTTGTGATTGGTCATCTACAAACATAATTTGTTAAAAATCACTCTGATTCTGCAAATAAGTACCCTGAAGTTGATAATAAAGGATGCGGGAATTCCTCATTTACAACATTTATGTAGTCTTCGGTGACCAGGTCTTCCAACTAACCGTGGGAATACGGATGGGCATTAATTGTACTCCTTTATTAGCCAAGCTTCTTTAGCTCACGTGAACTGAAAGCTCAAGTGAGCATTTCTGATCACCTTTTGTCCGCCGTCCGTCTGTCTGTCTGTCCGTCCGTCTGTAAACTTTTCACATTTTCATCTTCTTCTCAAGAACCACTGGGCCAATTTTAACCAACGCTGGTACAAAGCATCCTTGGGTAAAGGGAAATTTAAATTGTTAAAATGAAGGGCCAAGCCCCTTCCAAGGGGAGATAATCAAGAAAAGACAAAAATAGTGTGGGGTCAAATCTTCTTCTCAAGGACTACTGGACCAGAAAAGCTGAAACATATGTTGAAGTATCCTGGGGTAGTGTAGATTTTAAATTGTTCAAATCATGACCCCTGGGGGTAGGATGGAGCCACAATAGGGAATCCAAGTTTTACATGAAAATATATAGGAACAATCTTTAAAAACTTCATCTCAAGAACCACTTGGCCAGAAAAGCTAAAACTTATATTTAAGCAATATATTGTAGTGTAGATTCTAAATTGTTCAAATTATGGCCCCCGTGGGTAGGATGGGGCCACAATAGAGAAACAAAGTTTTACCTTGAAACATACCAAATCATCCTTAAAAATCTTCTTCTCAAGAACCTCTGGGTCAGAAAAACTGAAACTTCCTGGGGTAGTGTAGATTCTAAATTGTTCAAATCATGGCTCCCTGTGGTAGAGTGGGGCAACAATGAGTATTACAAGGGGAAATGTGGTGAAGAACAGGGCCAAAGTTACTCAGGTGAGCGTTGTGTCCCATGGGCCTCTTGTTTAATTTCTATTAAACTGAATTTTATTCAAAATCTTGTATATGAGAAGAAAAAAATTACACTTGCTGTGACCTTTATTTCGACGTTCAGATATTCGAGGACGTTTTATCAATTAACAATATTTACTTATATTCATATGACAACTCGATATAGCCCTTTGAACTTGAAATAAAAGATATCACAGAGCCCTGAGATTGGTCAGTTTTTAAACAGAGGCAGGTAACTGACAGACAAGATGATGTTACAGGGATTTCCGCCATGTCCTTTACACTGAGAATTTTGTAAATTCTATGGTCATTATTATGAAGTTGTTAGCACAAGCTATCATTGGGTTGTATTTTAACAAAAGTGTTTCATTCCAGTTATAAGGCCTTTATTTTCATACTAAATTTGATTACGAAATTAATTTTCCGTCTACATGATCAACACATAGGGCTCAGAGTGGGATGCTTACCCCTCCTAGGCACCTGATCCCACCTCTAGAATTTTTAATGGATTTTGATCAAGGTTTTTATGGTCTTCTCTAAAGGAACTGCGCTCGCTTATTCTCGAGTCCGACCTACACGCATTTAAAATTAATATTAAAGGCAGTGAGGTCATTTAAACTCTTTTGAATGCAAACAAGAGTTCAAAGGTAATTGATTAGTAATTTTTTTGCTAATGTTAATTGATTATTTCCTCATAATTACAACTCTTTTTAGAAGGGGGCATGTTTTCGTTGGAAATCAGGCGTTATATCAATACCAGATTTTAGAATACTCACGGATATGGAAAAATAACTCTCAATTTCTCCCGTTTGTTTAATTCATGTAAAATAAGACATATAAGATTAATACAGTACAAATTTTAGCCGTAATCTCTTTGATATAAAACAATTCATAAAAAGTATAAAAAGGGGGTAAAGATGCCTATTAAATATTTTCTGTTTCCATTGATTTCTAGAGGGAAAAACACAGGGGTTATTTCGAAAATTATATTGTTATATTGGTAGTCGACAGAACAATATTACCGTTTGCAGTTCTTTGTATTGTTTGTAGATATTTTGAGATGGATCACACCATTCGTTATCTTTACCTTGTCATTATATAAAATGCTTTATTCTCGGTATAAGTATTCTTTTGATTTACAGTAAAAAATTCTGGATTTAGACTTCATCAATTGCGTTCATGACACATTAGGCACATAAATGTTAGTAAATATCATAAACATTCCTGATTCAGTCAGTATTTAAGTATAAGCAATTAGTGATGTCTTCAAATGTTCATTCCTCATTTTGATTTTGTTTAAATTTGTATTCCGCACAAAGCTTGCATGATGTAAAGGCTTGAGATAATGAAGAGTGATCATTCTTACAAATCCCCAAAACAAGGGAAACAGGAGCCTAGGAGAAGTAAGTATTATACTGGTCACACCCTCCACAAGTCCTATCTATTGATCAAAATTAATTTGAAAGCATATCTAGAATCAAGATATCAAACGGTCATTTTTGTTTGTAAAATACTTAAATATCAAAGGTTACTGACAGATAGCAGCTTTAGAAGTATTATTTCAAAAACACTCGTTTTACATGTATCGAACCTTGGTCATTCACATTTAGCGGAAAGATTTTTATAAAAACAGTTTGTTGCCAAGTACTATGTCAGATTTAGCGTCCAATGTCGTGAACAATTTTCTCAGTTGCCAAATTTCAAGTATCAATGTTTTCTTTTCAACGAAAAACACTAAGTTATCTTTTATTCATGAAGTACGTTATTTTAGAAATTCATAATCCGGAGAGCGTTTTCACTTTTGACAAAGATTACATTGTTTATGTGTAAGCCAGTCATGTATCAAGTCATTTTTTTTTGGCAAAAACACTTATTTTAGTAATTATACACTGGATCTGGTTTTCACTTAGGACAAAGATTACATTGTTTATTTGGAAGCCTGTCAAGTATCAAGCCATTCTTTTCAGCGAAAAACAAGTATTATTTGAGTGATTCATAAGTTGATTAGATTACTAACGCCCATTGTTGCACATCATATAAAGCCACCCTCCCCCCCCCCCCCCTACCCATAAGAAGTTACTTTGCTGCAAAGATGAGTGTTCTACAAGTACAATGTTTTATTCTTTCTATGTACATGTACGGAAGCCTTGGGGATGTTTCTTTACTTGAAAACAAGGCATCTGGTAAAAACGGTTTATTACTAAGTACCGTACCAGGTAAAGCGTCTAGTGTCCTACGTGACATTCTGAATCAGGAGAGTCTTGTACGTTTCTCTATGGTACAAAGAATCCAGAGCTTGTTTATGGATGCCATAGACAATAAAAAGAATAGACAGGTTATAAAGACAAAGTTAAGTGCCGTGGCAAAAGAATTAAAGGATTTGGAGATTACAAGTCAAATAATGCAGGAAGAAAATGTTAAACTTAAAAAGAAACTAGAGACACTGTACGGATCAGTCAATTACAATAGAAACTTTACGATGGAAGAAATTTCAAGGCTTAATCAGACGGAATTATTTTCTATCAAAAGTAAAACTTCAGCAGTCCAGCAGAATGTTCATGAATTAGCTTTGAAAAATAGAAACTTTCAAAATCAGCTAGATTTGCTAAATAAGACTATAGATCTGTTAGACGTCACATATATGGAGAAGATGAAGAGATTAAAGATAGATATTGCAAAAAACAGAAATAATTCCCAAAATATAAAGCAAACGCAAAGTATAATTACAGAGGATTTACAGAAATTGAAGATGAAGGACCAGCGCACAATTGATAAAATCAAAATTCTGAATGAATCGCAAGTAATTTCCTTTAAAAACCACCTCCAAAAAATGAAAGAAAGAGATGATAATTTAAGAAATGAAACTGTGCACCGCATTAAAAACAATAATCGTGCATTGACTGAAAAATTTGAGATTCTTAAAGGTCAAATGAATGGCATAAATGGGACTGTACAAAACAGCAGCATAGATAAACTCACAGGACAGCTAAAAATGACAGAGAACATGCTAAGAGCTTTCTCAGTCTTTGTAAATGAAACCTTAAACAACGTTCGCAAGGATCTAAATGAAACAAATCGAACGTTGTCGATTATTTCCTTTAACTTAGTGACAGGTAAGTTTAGTTTGCACAAAAATTTCATAAAATCAAAAAATCTGAAAAATGAGCATTAAAAGAATGAATATCGCGTATGATTAAATTTTAAAATAATTGGATGAGAATATTAGTAATCCGTGTTATTGTTTGCTTCATATATTCACAAACCCTGAACATTCAAGTATTATCTGTATCACAAACCTATCCATTCTATATTTTTATCACAGGCATTGTTTCTGTGATAATTGTTTTAACCCATAGAACATATATTCTTCCTGTAAACATTATTTTGAATAACACCTTTCAACTCTTCTGGAATAATAGACAATAATATTGAGTAGTCATTTTGAATTACTTTTGCATTAATCTCTGAATTATATTCATGTATTATTTCTACAATAAAAGATGCAGGTAAAAGTCCAGGTATTACTTCATAGGAAATATCTCTAATATGTGTAATACCAGCTTTAATAAAGTGCTTGCACATCAGTTTTTTGTTTTGATTGACAATTTTTGGATTTAAAAACAAACAGTAATTAAACACATCATCTATATTTTCATCATAATCAATACCATCCCTCAAAGCATACCATGCACTAAACATTTCAGAATAAAAAGATGGTAAAAATTTTAAATCTCTTTGACTCAATCGTAAAAGAAATATTTCAACTCCTCCTTTTAAATCACAGATTTTTGTTAGAAAATAACTAAATATATCTTTCCATGCATGTTGTTCAGTAGAACACATATACTTCGCTAAGAATTTGAGTCTAAAAGAAAGCATTTTCAAATATATATCATTAAGTTTTAAGGATATCCGTTCCTCAGTCAGGAAGTATAACTCTTAAATTTATTATTTTATTTAAAAAGTCTCAAAATGAATCTTGAAATTGAGATCTTTTCGTGCAACAATTTTCATTTTGTGCATCTCAATATGATTCAAGATTCTTTGAAGTCTTAGAAGGGGACATTTAAAAAACTGACATCTGTACCATTTAAAAGAAAATAATAAATTCATTTTTTGAAAAATCAAATTTCCTTTAATTTAGCATTAGATATCAATGCTTATTAGCATAATATGAAATGAGACGTGATCTGTGATGTCTAGCAATGATAGTACAAGCATTTTACACTATGTATTATATACACTGTAACAATTGAAGTAAATAGAAGAATTAAAATACTGTATAAGCGTAAAAAAGATGCTATTTTCTCCAAATGCGAAAATACCTATATTTTTTATCCTAAATTATATTTGTTGATCAAATTTTAATCATAAATGCATAGCTGGTGTTTTTATTCGCATTTCCTGAAAATATATTTGAGATTTGATGATTTTCCCTATATAATATGATTAACTAAAATGATGAACTTTGAAGAAATACCTTGGGTAAAATCACGTTACTCTGTGAATCAGTGACATTTTTGTAAGCATTTTCAATGAAGTAATTGAAGTAAATAGAAGAATTAAGATACTGCATAAGCGTAAAAAAGATGCTATTTTCTCCAAATGCGAAAATACCTATATTTTTTATCCTAAATTATATTTGTTGATCAAAGTTTAATCATAAATGCATAGCTGGTGTTTTTATTCGCATTTCCTGAAAATATATTTGAGATTTGATGATTTTCCCTGTATAATATGATTAACTAAAATGATGAACTTTGAAGAAATACCTTGGGTAAAATCACGTTACTCTGTGAATCAGTGACATTTTTGTGAGCATTTCAATTACCTAAAAGCTGATTTTCAGAACCTGAGGATCGGACCACCTTAAACCACCATTTGCCTTTCTCCAATTCTTGTTTTACATGACTAAATGCGCACCATTATTCCATAAAAAATTGATGCATTCTTTCTGAATGGTATCTCTAGCCCAAAATGGAATAGAAATCACAGATAATAGATACCATAATTTAGACATTAGTAATGTTTTTATAACAGTAACTCTTCCTTGTATTGTTAACATTCTTTGTCTCCATAAATTAAAAATATGCTTAATATTTTGTACTTTGTTTCTCCAATTCAGATTTTCACATTGATTTTTTTTCTACAAAATAAACACCTAAAAACATCATAATATTTTTTTTTCTGTATTTTGAAACAATTTTTTATCATCTTCTAAAAGTTTTCCAAACCCTATACACATGATTTCAGACTTTTGTATATTTATTTTTGCACAGATGCTCTTCCATACAAATCAAACATTTTCAATATTTCAAAAATTGATTTCTAATCACAAATTGACATTTTCGTATCATCTGCATGTTGAAAAATCAATGCAGTTTTATCAGACATAGGAATATGTATACCTTTTATAAAGCTTTTACATTTAATTACACAATTTAAAAGTTCTGCACATAGTGCATACAGCAAAGCAGATATTGGACAACCTTGTCTTACTGAGGTTTTTACCGGAAAGTATTTTATTAGATGGTCATTGCTTTTAACACTGCTTTGAATGCCTGTATAAAATATTCTTAACCATTTTCTAAAGCTATCTCCAAAACCAAATTCTTTTAACACTCGTAAATATACTTACCTTGTCATTGGTCATTTGCAAAATTATTTTGTTAAAAAACATTCTGATTGTTCACACAAGTACTCTGAAGTTGACATTAAAAAGATGCTTGAGTTTCTGATTGACAATATCTATGTGGTTTTTGGAGACCAGGTCTTCCAACAATCTATTGGAATTCCCATGGGTACCAATTGCGCCCCGTTATTAGCAGACCTTTTTTTGTATTCATATGAAGCAGAATTTGTCCAAAATCTTGTACGTGAAAAGAAGAAAACACTTGCTGTGGCCTTTAACTCGACATTTAGATATATCGACGACGTATTGTCAATTAACAATTATGGCTTTTTCCATTCTTATGTCGATACGATATATCCTTGTGAACTTGAGATAAAAGATACCACAGAGTCTGACACACCTGTTTCATATTTGGATATTTTACTTGAAAAAGACTTTAATGGTAATCTAACAACCAAGCTTTATGATAAACGTGATGACTTTAACTTTTCAATCGTCAACTTCCCTTACTTATGCAGCAATATACCTTCATCACCTGCATACGGGGTATATATCTCTCAGTTGATTCGATACGCAAGAGCATGCTCTACGTATGTACAATTTCTAAAACGAGGTAAATTATTGATAAATAAGTTGATGAAACAAGAATATCAGCTGTCTCGTTTAAAGTCATCATTTCGTAAGTTCTATGGTCGATACAATGACCTTGTCAGCAAATACAATTTATCATTGAGTCAAATGCTGACTGACGTTTTTCACACCAATTGTTAGGCCATTATTTATACACTGAATTGTCGACGGATTTTTCCGTTATTTTCCGATCATGACAAGGAGCACACGGCGGGTGTGACCGGTCGGCAGGGGATGCTCACTCCTCCATGGCACCTGATCCCACCTCTGATGTTTGGAGGTCCGTGTTTGCTCTGCTCCTATTTTGTATTGATTAATGGACTTTTGAGCTTGAATACTGTTCGTTATCTCCATATATTTCATCTAATAAATATTCGTGACTTACTCTATCAAAAACTTTTTTCTTGATCAATTTTCAAATTATAACCTTCTCTTTCGTCCATTTCAGACATTTCTATAATATCTCTTAAATACTAGCTAAGGAGTCTTCAATATCTCTACCAATAATACAGCATGTCTGACTCTCAGAAACAATATTTGGTAACACAAGTTTGAGTCTATTGGACATTATTTTTGATATTATTTTGTAATCTACATTCAACAAACTAATTGTACTCCAATTTTTAACAATCTTTTATCACCATTTTTCTTATATAATAATGTTAATACACCCATTTTCATAGAATGTGATAAAGTTTCCTTTTTCTCTATTTCTCTAAAACGTTTATACAATATGTTTTTCAACTGGGGTAAAAAAAAATTTTTGTAAAATTCAACAGTTAAACCATCAGGACCAGGACTCTTATTGCAGGCCATTTCTTTTATAGCTTGTTCTATTTCATTGATATCAATGTCTCTATCACACGTTTCCATGTCATTTTCATCAAGTTTTGTATTAACTAACGAGAACAATTTATTTTTTACTGTTCGTTATCTCCATATATTTCATTCACATTCAATTTTCACACATGAATATAACTTAGAATAGAAATTGTATTGCATTTCTAAAACAGAATCTAAATCTTTCTTTACTTGTCCTAAATCACTTACCAATTCTTTTACTGTATTTGCTTCTTGCCTGCTTTTCTCTAAATTCAAAAAATACTTCGTACACCTATCAGATTCGTTTGCCCATTGTGCCTCAGACCTTAGTATAGCACATTTTCATCTTTCATTTTCATACTCATTAAGTTCTGTTTTAAGTTTTTCATATTTTTCAATGTCTACAATACCATCAGGAATACATTGTGACATTCTTTATAAACCGTTTTGATTCTAAAATATTCTCTATTCCTTTCTCTAGCTCTATTTTGACTATAACTTTGTGATATTTTTTTTTAATTTTGTACTTCGAATTATCCCACCAGACTAACATTGACTGTTCAAATAATATACAAGATTTTTCTCATTCAATTAATTCTTTGATCTTACTTTTATAATATTCCTCACCTTAAAGCAAATTGTTATGGATCCAAACACCTGGTCATCTTTCAGACACATTTGAGTTCATTACAACCATAGAGTAATTGCTCATTGTAGTTTCTACATAAAAATATTTCTCACATAATTACACAAAAGTTTTGAAACCAAAATAAACTCATTTCTACTTTGTACAAGCATTTCTTCTCTATCTTCCTAGAAAAATCTTTTATTCTTTCATTTCTTCTTGACCAAATATCTATCAGATCATGCTCACCCATCATTCCTATTAATGCTTTATAACTCTGGTCATACTTGAGTAACGTTTTACTACATCTGTCTATTTCAGCTAAAGTATTATTGAAATCTCCTGAAATTATTAAACCTGTGGAATGTGGCACTGCACGTGTAATCTTTTCAAAAAAATAAGACTCTCTCTTTCCCTTCATTTGGAGCATATATATATTGACTATATCATATTTCTTATCATTTTCCTTGTATGTAATATGTAAAACATCTACCATCTATTCCTTTGATACATTCAATGCTTGTTTTAATATTATTTCTTATCAAAAATGCAACCCCTTTGGATGACATGTCTACACTATCATAATAAATTTCACCATTCCATAAATGATTATAATTTTCTATAAAATCATTTTTCCTAGTGATTTTCTTGTAAAGCCACAATATTTTCTATCTTCAAATAAACAAAATACCATTTTCATTTTATCAATATTGCACAATCCGTTGCAGTTCCAAGAGGTAATGAAAACCATTATTGAAGTGAATAATGTAATATTTATTCTCATCATTTTACTTGTTCTTTTTTGCTTTACTCTTGACTTTTCCTTTCTTTTTCCTCTTTTTCTTGTCAGTAATGGTTACTTCTGACTCAGGATCAGACTCTGAACTAGACAATTGATCACATTCGCGCATTTCACTATCAGTAATTTCTAATGTGTCTTTTTCATCTTTGTCTTTTTTGTTGTTGTTGTTGACTTTCTTGTCAGTTTCGATTTCACTTTGAAAGATAATATCTGCCCCTTCTGCTTCTTCTTCTTTCTATTTTTCTCGAATGTGTCCTTCAACTTGCTCTCCCAGTATTTCCTGTTCCCCTTCCTTGGCCTCTAGATCATCATCAATGTTTATGTTAGATCTCCCTTGTTTTTCACCTCCTCGTCATATGTGACCCATTCACTATTGTCATGTCTGTCCGATTCTTTTTCACTATGTTCACTCATCTGGTACAAACATTTATGCTGCCATTCATCACATTCGTCATAGCGGAGGGATTTACATGCTCTGGCATAATTCCTTGACTCTTACACCTAAAACATGTGAATTTGGGACATGATCGAAACAAATGTTCGCTGGAAAAACATAGGGAGCACACTTTGATTTGTCCATTGTGTGGACACTAGTGTTGTCAAATCGGACGATTTTTAGTAACCTGTTACTCGCTTACTTTTCCGAACGAGTAATCGGTTACTCGGATGTTTTTCTTTAGACCTCTAAATACTAATATCCTTGTTCGCGTTGTATACACTCATTAGTAACTGTAATATACACTTTATGTAACGATGTCACGGTCATTACAATTTCTAAATTTATTTTATCATATGTAAAACAGAAATGCACTGCATCTGAACTTTATTTATAATGACAAACACACACTATTTTCTTAATAAATTTGTTCTCAAAACATCCCTTAAAAGTTTCTGTTTTTGTGGGATGTCCTTTACATATCGCTGATTTCGGAGTTAAATTTCAGTCTGCGGTGATTTAGCATATATGTTAATCCCATTTTACGTAAATAACACCTCATGGATTAAAAATTAGCCATTCTTTTTAAATGTTTCCATGCTTTTGATACAAGTGGCGGTATCGTCTTTAATATTGTACTGCGGTCTAGCTCACGCTCAGATTTATTTAAGGTAATTTTCATTTACTCGAGTCTTCAAAAACGTGTATACATACCCTTTGACAATCAATGCCATCAGTTATATAAACTGTGAAAAACTAGTCAAAACAGATGGATCGTATTGGTAAAACGCTAGGTCTTGCTTTAAATAGATCTAACGGTTAATAAAATGGGGGACATGAATAAACAAAATTATATTTTTTCTACTAATTTACTATATAAAATGCCGATTTATCCGAGTAACCAAGTAGCAGTTTTACTAACCGATACTCGCATTTTTCGATGATTAACCGGTTTATAGGGTACTCGTTGACAACACTAGTAGACACCTATAATAATCTTTCTGAAATTTTATTGTGTATGGAAGTGAGCTCATGTTTTCGGGCAATTTTACTTTTGCATATCTTGTGCCGTCAGCTATTGTTTTTCCAGGATAGAACCTTCTGTTAATTGGAGATAAAAGTTCAAATCCCATAGATCGTAATGTCATTTCTTTTTCCATGTCATCTATATAAGCAGGGAGGTGCAAAAAACTTACAACTAATGAACTTGGAACTACCTCGTGACATTTGAATGTATGTTGTCATATTTTTATTCCCTCTAAGAGGTACTGCAAGAGGGCTTTCCAATCCAATGTAATTTCATATAAGTTGCCTGATTTTGGAACACATGCTAAAAACTACCTACTCCACAGTTGGAATGAATGTACTGAAAAATTTCTTCAGGTTTAACTGAAGAGTCTTTCTTCACATTTACAAACAATATATTCTCGCGACAGTATTTTCTGTCTGAAAACAAATTTGTAGATCCGCCAAGATGGCAACTACTTGACGTGGCAGCCATCCCCAATTTTTGAAAGTTATTTACACCTTTTGAGATATCAAAAATATATACAAAAAGCAAACAAAGTCAAAGTATATACATATAGTCTTCCGCTGGAAGAATGAATTAATCACTGGTTCGCCATATACAGTAAACACTTATGGATATATTCGAACAGCCAAAATAATACGTGCTCACCTTGCCATAAGCAAATCGGAAGTCAAACATTGTAGTAAAATAGGGGGCCTTACTATATCCTACCGGTGACGCCAATGTAGTGAAATAGGAGATTTTACTGAAGTGTCTAGGCAAGTCAAAAAAAACTTGCTCTCGATGATGATGGAATTCTCGCGGCGCCTCCCTACACTACAATGTTATTGAGAATGAAAGTGAGATACAGTTATTTGGACATTAGTTTTATAAGAGGATCGTTACCGATACACATTGCAATGAAATTAAATTTTATTTATAAAACACATTTTACAACTCTTAAACTAATATAACTGTTCTAAGTGAAGCAATATTGATACAGAAAGCACAAAGAAATTAACTTTTTATAAGGATACCCACGATAATTCCATTGGCATCGAAAGCAAGTTATTTTGACTTGTGTGTATGGCCGAGCGGTCTAGCGAGCTGTTCTTTACTGCTGGGAGATGGGTTCTTTAGGTCGAGAGCTCAACCCCGGGTTGGGGCGGAAGTGGGTCCTTATAAAAAAAAAAGTGAATTTCTTTGTGCTTTTTTATTTTAAGTCATTTAGTCATCAATAATTATGTAATCTCTAAATGATGGCAATGTAAATCAAAGATTTCTTTTACATAGCTCTTTCAAAGGGTTGTCATAGCTGTTGGGACATCTTACGAAAATACCCGAGTTTAAAGGGAAGAGATGGAGTATACAGAATATCAGTAGCCTCTGAGGTAAAGTCTGTGTACTGTGACATGAGTACTGATGGAGGAGGTTGGACGGTGAGTACAATTTGCAGTAAAGTGAAGAAATAATCTACTCCGTGTTTTAAGAAATTAAAAGAAAATATTAATCTTTAAAGAATTTTTCCTTTACAAAATATAGAATATGTATTTGTTAAAATCTTTTAAATCTCAAATTTGTTGAATTTAAAACGAATTAAAAATCAATGAATATGTTAAAGGCAATACAAAGAAGACAGGACGGGTCTACAGATTTTTACCGAACTTGGCGATATTACAAACAAGGATTTTTTTTTTTCTTTTTTTTTTTTTTTTTTTTTTTTTTTTCTTTTTTTTTATTCTTCAAACACACAAATTATAAATACAAACAGTCACAGTTATATTAAGAAAAAAAAATGTGTGAAAGAATTTTATTTTTGGGGGGATTAAGAAAAGATAGAAAAGAAGAGGGGGAAGATGGAGAGGAAAGAGGGATGAGAAAGGAGGGGCACTGAACCTTCAAAATATTAATAAAAATTGATTTTTGAATTCTTACAATTTTTCAACAATTTCCTGCCAGTGTCTTGTAAATTCCTCAAATTTACAGTTTTTTAACAGTAAAAACTTTTCAACTCTAATTCTGTCAGTAATTACATGTTTTAATTCCTCAATGCTTAATTTTATTGGATTTTTGAACTTACTCGAAAAAATATACTGTTTGATAGTCATAATAAGGAGATTCTCAAACTTGTATTGTTCTCTGTTTGTAAATTTACCAAACAAGATTGATTTCTTATTGAAACAAACTAACCGGTTTAGTTTATTCAAAATCCATTCTTCAATTTCAAACCAAAGTTCTTTAACACAGAAGCAATCAACGAAAAGATGATCAATAGTTTCAATATCAGTATCACAGAAGGAACATAATGGTGAATCAATTAATTTTAATTTGTAAAGATAACTTTTAGTAGGAATTATTCTATGTAAAATTTGAAATTGTAACCATTGAAATTTAGATTCTTGAGTTGTTTTAAATGGTAGCTCAAATATTTTTTCCCATGATGCCTCACAAAATTGTTCTCCTTCTTTTCTCCATTTTATAACTGAACTTATTTCACCCTTTTTATTTTTAATGAGAAGATTATACATATCTTTACACCCTTTTTTACTCTTGAAAAAAATAAGTAAACTAGCAGGAATAAGTGGTCTGGAAATTGAAATTGTTTTGTAATCTTTAAAACAGGCTAGTCTCTTTCTCATAGCAGTTCTTAGTCCTGCATATTCCAATATAATTTGTTTTCACATTAAAGTTATTTTGAATATGATTAAAACTATAAATATTACCATTTGGATCAAGAAAATCATTAATAAAAACAAAACCAGAATTAAAATAACTTTTAATAAAAATTGACCGGCCACCAATGGTGACCTTTGGATTGTACCAAACATGTTCTTGCTGGAGTGTTAAACCATTCATAGCTTCATTCTGATATACTTTAGACCAGCTAAAAAATACATCTTTCCAGAATTTATTTCTCAAGTTATTGCCTAAATTCTTAATATAATCAATTCCAAACACCCAAAGATGATTTATACTTGTTTTTAATTCTGCCTCAAGTAAGCTGACCCATTTGGCTTTTGAATGTATTACCCGTCTTATCCAACTTGCCTTCAATGATGTAACAAATTCTTTATAATCTATCATCTTTAGACCACCATATCTGTAGTCTTGAATTATAACATTTTTCTTAATTTTATGATTCTTCTTATTCCAAAGGAAATTATACAAGTCTTTTTCAAAAGCACTTATTACTTCTTCACTGGGATTTGGTAATGTTAGGATTAGATGGTTTAGTTTAGGAATTAATAATGTTTTTATTACAGTCAATCTTCCAAGAGGAGTGAGCTTTCTAGCTTTCCATTGTATCATGGCTTTCTTAATCTCTTCTATTTTTAATTTATAATTCATTTCTACCATTCCATCCAGATTAATAGAAAACTGAACCCCTAATAAATCGAAGGTTGTATTATTTGGATCAAACTTCCATCTGGAGTGATGAAACACTTCTTTTGAAAATTTCTTGCTTCCAATCCAGATCAGTTTTGTTTTTGTAAAATTTATCTTCAATCCTGAAATTGCAGCAAAATAATCTAATACTCTTGTAATTCCATCTAATGAGCTTGGAGAACCATCAGAAATAACAGAAGTGTCATCTGCATATTGTGATAACTTATACTCTTCACCATCAATGGTTATACCTTTTATGTCTTTATTTTTTCTAATCAAAATACCTAATATCTCTGCACAGAGTAAAAACAAGTAAGGGGAAATAGGATCCCCTTGTCTACAACCTCTCCCAGGACAGAAATATTTGGACACAATCCCATTTTGAATAACACATGATTTGATATTGCTATAGAAAGATTTTATCCAATTTCTAATTGATATACCAAAATTAAAAAAACATAATGTTTGGTGTATAAAATTCCATGAAATTGTATCAAATGCTTTTCCAAAGTCAATAAACATTAGAAGACCAGGTATTTTTCTTAATTCAGCTTGATGCATGATATCGTATATTAATCTAATATTTTCTCCAATAAATCTGCCTTTGATAAACCTAGTTTGGTCTCCATGTATTAACTTATCTAAGAAATTTTTTATTCTTTCAGCAATACATCCAGATGCTAATTTGTATACAACATTCAAGAGACTTATAGGACGCCAGTTTTTTAAAAATTGTCGTGGTTTTCCAGTTTTTGGAATACAAGTTATTACACCTAGTTTGTTGGATTCAGAGAAACTTTGTTTTACGTACGAGTCATTTATTGCACGCGTCACAAATGTGCCAATATCTATCCAAAAAAATTTAAAGAATTCACAAGTAAATCCATCTGGACCTGGGCTTTTATCATTCTTCATTTGTTTAAGACAATTAAGTACCTCTTTTTTGTTACAGGGCCCTCTATACTTTGAGATTCCTCTAAGGATAACTTTGGGATATCCTTATATTCTGCTAGTTTTTCACTATAATTTTCATTCTCTAAAATATTTCTTTTTTTATATAGATTTTCATAGAATAATTCAGTTTCATTCAAAATGTCATACTGTTCAGAAACAATAGTACCATTTTCTTTTTCTATTCTTGGTATCTGTTTACTTATATAGTTTCTAGATTCCAACTGACTAAAATATTTGGTTGGTTTTCTCCTTCATCAATCCATTTCATTCGAGATCGAATAACCTGTCCCTTCAATCTAGTCTTATGTATACCTTCAAGTTCTGATTGCTTCTTTGTAAGGGTTGCGAGTAAATTTTCCGTCAGATTTTGTTCTAAATATAGAATCTCTTTTTCTAAATTTAATTCTCTTTCGATCATCTTTTTTTTCTTATATGTTGAATAAGAAATAGTCTTTCCTCTAATTTCCATAAGTAAAAAAAAACAAACAAGGATTTGGTGATCCATCTAAAAACTACTGGATTGGTAACATTGATTTTTACTTATCTAATAATAAACTTTATTTTCTCCAATTATAGATGCATGTTAACTGGGTATATTATTTATTTAGCATTATTTTCTTTATATCCGGAGGCTTTCCTGGGTATTAAAATTTCTTCTATTATAGAAAGCAAACAAGAAAGATACTCAATCTACACCCATTTGTTATTTCTTGTTAATTTTATTATACACCGGTTAGAATAAAGCTATTTCACTTGGATTTTAGATAAACTGAAAAGTGTATAAGACAAAAACCATTTGAAAGAAACATTTAAAATAGTTTTGCTTCTAAATAACTGAATATGTTGCATAAATACGCAACTAATTTGGCATCCACTTGCAAACATTTGCTTTATAAGAAACCTGTAATCATGAAGTTTGGACAAGATTCTTGATCAATCACTTCGAAGATCCGATTTCGGTTACTACGACAGAGAAAAGAAAACTTTGATAAACGTGATGACTTCAACTTTTCTAACATCAATTTCCTATTTATGAAGGAATAAACCCTTATCACCTGCATATGCGGTTTATGTCTCCAGTTGATTCGATACGCAAGAACAATTTCTAAAACGAGGAAAGCTATTGACAAACAAGTTGATGAAACAAGGATATCAACAGAATCGTTTGAAGTCAACATTTCGCAAGTTCAGCAAAGTTGTGTAGACATTTTTATTCTTTATATTTTCGACTATTTTTGTATTGATATGAGCTAAATATGATTTCGAAATAAACAAAATAACAAAAATACCCGTACTTGTGATGAGATAAAAATGTCTATTTTAAAAACCGAAGTTTATCTATATCATTCTAATTCGAACATCAGCAATGATGATAATATGCTTTAATAAACAAAATAACAAAAACAACCGTATTTGTGATGAGATGAAAAGTGTATTTTAAAAACCGAATATAATCTATAGCATTCTAATTTAAACGTCAGCAATGCTGATTATATGCTTAAATGCTAGTTATGCTTATATCAGTAAAAGGTCCCTTCGCTTTAATGATGACCACTCATATTGTTTATATTGTGTTGGAAGGTTTTATTATTCAACTGTTCTTGTTTGCTCGACAATTTAATTTTAATGACATTTCAAGCTACACATGATATAAGGGGAAAAAATATTGCATAGTACTGCTTGGAAAATGGGATAGCAATAATTTGTAAAGAGAATAATTATATATTCACTTGTGCTCATATTCATCGTGCATTAATCCAAAATCGCACATCTCATGTAAATAAAGTCTTTAAAAAAAATCGAGACTAAGACATTTAACAATCAAATATCGATAAAAAGTGGGAAAAAACTTAAGAGAAAAATACTACAGTAGGCATAATTAAGTATGATTCATTGAAAAACTCAATTCCTGTATATGTGTCATTTATACTGTAAGCTTCCCTCTCACCATGGCCGAGACCATCCGAGGGCTGATGCCAGGGTCGTGATCAAAACAGTGGTGTGGTGTTGTTTGTATCATATACAATTATTAAGATATTTAACTTTCTAACAAAAGGTTGTAGTAAGAGTTATCTTTCTTTATTTTCGATTGATCTTCATCAAGTAGGTAAAAAAAAAGCTGCTTGACGAAGGTGATTAATCATGTAGAGAAAGGATTCGCCTGGTTTGGTCATTTTAATGATTAGTCCTGGTGTTTTAAAATGTTACTTTCCAAAGCATATTAGATTATCATTACAAAGACCTAAAAGGTCCCAAACTTTTTGATACTGTAAAATCACTTGTTTTCGAGGGGGCAAATTTTCGTTGTTTAAGGAATAATTACTGTTTCGAGGGGGTTTGAATTCCGGGTTTAAGAAAACCACTGTACTGTAGTACGAAATTTTAATAGCGAGCGGCGCGAAGCGCCGCTCGTCACTGCGAGCTCTAACGACAACGCCTGGGCGAAGAGAAAATTCGGACTACTGCACATTCATTCAATAGAATTTTTTTCCGCAGTAATTCTGGACCCACAATGCATCGCTTCTTGTTCTCGCTGCTAACTTCGTTCGCACGGTAACAACAACTAAAAATTCACAAAAAATAAACTCACCTTAATTTAATGGATATTGCAAACAGATAGTAGTTTAAACGTTCTTTGTTAGAATTTTTGCACTTTTCAAACTTCGTTTATGAAATGCAGCTAACATACGACGACATGTGACGTCACAGTCTAGACGTTGCAAATGTCTCGTGCGGTTTGAAGAGACGGATCTAATTGAACAATGCGCTCGCCCCAACGGTCGCACCGTCAACATATTACATCGTGGGGGATGTGAATTCGTGAGTCTCTTATCACGAAAATTATTGATTTCAGAGCAACAACTTTTACTCTGAATCGAACTGGGTTATAATATGTTCGATGAATTGTTACAGGTCCGGGATTTATAGATACTGTGACTGTTTGTTTTGTTAACGATTTATATTACACTAAAAAAAATGACACCTTGAGGGAAAACTTGGTATTGTCTTACTGTTAAAGAAAATAAACGTCAATGTAAAACAGAAATGTTTATGTCACTTCAATATAGCATGCGTAAGAAAGATGACAGACATTTAATGCATAACACGTGTTATAATATTAAAAACAAAAAAAGTAAATTACAGTCGTAATATGGTAGATAATGATGACAGATTGACATAAAAGATCTCAATTTCACTGTTCTTTAGTGTTTGTTAACAATACCTCACAAGACAGTCTAGCAATACAAAATTTTTTATCTGAAAATGTCAACAAAGTAATTTTGCATTACTTTAATAAAAATTAGCATTCGAAAGACTATTTACCATTGAGTAATATGCCTGTTTTACCTTTTTCTAAGGAAATGACATAATCTATGAGTTGACAAAGAACAAGGACCAGGAACTCCGTGTTGAGCTACAAAGTTTTGATGGCGCTGAAGCATACGCTCAGTATTCCACATTTTATGTCGGGGACGAAGACAGTAAATACAAACTCACTGTATCGGGGTATTTAGGAACCGCAGGTAGGTCTACCCATAATAATATTACATAATGTTCAGTTAACACAAGAGATTGGAACATCAGTGTGTAATTTAAGTATGCTTACAACACCCATTTGACTGGATTGAGAAATTAGTTTATATAGTGTGAAATGTGTTGCCTGAGTCAAACTTTGACTTACATCGGAAGAATTCAAACCGCATGACGTAACACTTATTACGCTATTTAATGCGAATAAACCTTTATCTACAAGATCTCATTTCGGTTTGATTATTTTTATCATCTTTAATTTTACAAACATACAGCTTAGTGACAAAATTTAAAAAATAAAATAAAATGATGTTTGAGATTAAACTGTTATGATAATTATAGACTATAATATTATCATGCTCTGTTCTAGGTGACAGCTTGGATTATCACAATGATATGAAATTTAGCACTAAAGATCAGGATAATGACAGCCGGATTGATAACTGTGCTGTAGAGAGACACGGAGCCTGGTGGTACAATGCTTGTGACTCCTCAAACCTGAACGGAGATTCCGCCCAGTCTGCTTTGATTGGTGAAAGGTACATGGTATGGTATCGATGGAAAAGTAAAGATGTAGCACTTCAAAAGACCCTGATGATGATCAGGAACAAAAACTAGAGATCATATATGATCAGATCTGACGTGTTATTACAAATTTCGATATTTTATTTTTGACAAACAAACAGCAACTTCATTTTGTTTACTACGAACACCCATTGGGCTCATTTTCGAAAGTTAAAAAAATAATTTTTTTGCGTTATAACGCGAAACTTTCGCGAATAAACGCGAAACTTTCTAGTTATATCGCGAAATTATATGCATATAGTAATGTTACTCAGGAACCTTGATCTTGACTGACAGATAAGGAACATGAACGCAGACGGGAACTTCTGTGAATTCCTTTATAAATGTCATTTCCTCAGAAAATGTACTGGAGAAATGATGCGAGAATAGGATAGATTTGTCTTTAGAATTCTTTAGACTGATTATTTTTTAAGGAAAATCTCCACTTAACACTTTTCTCAAGCTGTTTTTTTTTAAGTTCACTACAATTGTACCACTAGTAAATTAAGCAATCCATCATTTTGGACTAAAAATTATACCCTGTAGAAACACTGCTTAAAAGTGAGGGAACAATGTATCATTTCATGACCTTAACGTCCCATATGATGCTTTTTAAATAATAATTATAATTGGATATTAATAATTAGAAATTTTTATGAGGAGGAGGGGTCTCACTACTAAGTCAGAAACGTACTGACATTCCCATTTTTTTACTGATAAACTTAGACAATTACTGACAATGTGCTGTCTTTACTGCAAAACTTAGACAATTACTGACCTTTTTACTGCCGGTGCTGAAAAACTTAGAAAAGTGCTGACAATCTTAGTCGGTGCTGATAAACTTAGACAATTACTGACCCGTTTTACTGTCCCTGCTGAAAAACTTAGACAATTGCTGACATTTACTGATAAGTACTGTCCCTATTGTTCTCGCTCTCGGGGTGACTGCAGTGGCTACTTTTCTTAAGAACAAGGTACGATTTTAATACAAAGCTGGCCCTGTTTATTTTCTAAAATATAAAAGTGATGTAAGAAATTAAAATTGATGCTTTTTGAATCGATGAAATCCCATGTAGTAAGCATATACAAATCGTATTTCTCATTTGACCTCCTAAATGCTAATTCTGACGTCATGAACATGTGCATTTTCCCGTATTTTCTTAAAATGTTGCAGAAGACATCAATTTTCGGTGGAATTTTTTTTCAGAAAAAATAGAGCACATACATCGCCCACAAAGATTTTGAGATACGTGATTTTCCAAAGCATTTTACACAATGTATCCAAAAATTGAAGTGGGCGACGGCTGTGGACACTATTTTCTAAAGGAAAATAAACACAGAAATGAGTCATTTTGAGGCTTTTCTGCTTAAAACTTAGAAATGTACCAAATTAATGACGTCATATTTCCAAAATGGTCCTCCTTCATGCCATATTCTTTAACGATTTATCATATTCATCTACTCAACTCATATTAAAGCCAATTTTATAACTTTTTAAGAACATAAAATGTTTAGGGCACAATAAAGCCCAAACCGTACCGTCTTCTTTTTCTCCAATATTTATATATATACGAGGGATTATTGAAAAGGTCGTGGACTAGCGCCATAAATTAAAACTATTAAGGTGTACAGCAAAGAGGTTGTACACTTTGAATATTAACAATGTTTTCGTAAGCAATGGTATGACCACGTGGCGCAACCTAAAAATACGATGTCGTATTTCTACAGTGAGTTTAACGGAGACAAATGAATATTTGCCATCCGATTTTTACCCATATGGTGGAACAAAATTGACAAATTTACCTTATTTTGTCAATCTTCTGAGATCTTAATCTTAATTTTATTTCAAAATTCTCTAGAGATTGTTTAAAAATGACTCAGGAAGGGGGTGATCTTTTTCCCGAAATTCATAATGATAAAGTTTCACTTTTGGAAAAATCCAATAGATTTTGAATTGTTTGAACAGCGTTGAGAAAGACAAAATATGACGGTAAAAAAGATTTAGAAAGAGGAAAGACACATCCAATGGCAAGAAAACTTAAAATTGTAGCTTGTGGATGGTCCAAGTTCAAAATAGCCTTTTGTTTTTATAGAAATGAATAACCTAGATGATAAAATCAAAAGAAAGTTGAGATTTAGGCAAAAGTCTTGGTTAAACAGCAAAAGTTTCGCGTTATGACGCGAAAGTTACGCGTTTGTCGCGAAAGTTTCGCGTCAATTCGCGAAAGTTTTGCGTTATAACACGAAATAAATTCGCGAAAGTTTTGCCTTATAACGCAAAAATTTTATTTTTTTAACCTACGACAATGAGCTCAATGGGCTTTCGTAGTTTACTTTTTGCAGTAAGGATTTATTGACTTTTTCCTTGTAATACACAGTTACATTAAGTCCTTTCTTATTCAGTATTTTTAACATTGAATTGAATTTTAAACAATCATGTTTTCTTCATACGAGAACATAAATGTTGTTCTTAATAAATGAACTACATAAGTATGACACGTAAATATGCATACGATTTCAACGTTGAATTTTATCAGTGATATATATATATATATATATATATATATATATATATATATATATATATATATATATATATATATATATATATATATATATATATATATATATATATATACATAAAGCACTAAAAACCAACAACACTGTATACCCCAGGTATCCTAAGTGTCGGATCTACTAAGTAGATACAAGGTCACGGATGGAAATTTATATAAAGCACTAAAGATGACTAACGACACGAATAATAATTGTCAAATTTTCGGGACGACCTGTCCCTTCCTCAGGACAAAGAAAAAAGTTAAGAAGTCATAAAAACAAAGGAAATAGAGAAGCAAAAACAACTAGCACTACTACTAAACTACCAAACACTAAATATTTACAATGTTACATGTTTAATTTGGAGTTTATAAACAGTTGTGAACAAAGAAATCCGGAGCACTAGGAATTGCGTCCGGTCTATCGGGTGTACTCTGGTGAAGTGTGATTTACATAATTGAACGAATTAATTATCGCTAATTAATTACGACCAACAGTAAATCGTACATTGTCTTATTCTCTCAAAATAGCGTAACTCTACATGATAAAAAGAAATTAAAGAAAGATAATATGGAAGGACAATTTTGAAATATGAATTTGGATATATTATAAATTTGGAAATCGGAAAAAGGAAATAAACAAAAATGTAAGCTGTAAATATTTGGGTAGGTTGTTCCAGGATTGCTTATACGAATTAACGGTAAAATTTACACTATATAGAGAGAATTAACTTGTTTGTTACAATCCGGGATTGGGTCTAGTTCACGTTCATCCTGGTGAAGTCATTAAGTTTGTTAATACCATTAGGGCGGGATGACTTCAGCCTGTGCATCCAGAACTTTTCCTTGCCTTTTCTCTGCGCGTCTGTCCATCTTGGATTATGGTCAATAACCACTACTGTCATGTCCTCCCATTTGTGACCTTCAAGGTTGAATTGTTCCCCAACGGGTTCATTAAGTTTCTTGGTCCTAATGGTAGAACGGTGATTATTGAGTCTCCTGCGGAGATCTCCTGTTTCACCAACATACTGTTTGGAGCAAACTTTGCAACTGATGAGATAAATGCAGTTGTCTGTTTGACAGGACAAATTCCCCGAGCTTTCTTTCGGAGACTTCGGTTGAAGGAGCACTTTTCTAGAAAAAACTCCGAAGATGACTCATATGACTCTTCTCAGCCACAATTGCACGACCTAGAGGAACACAAACTCTATCGGCCAAAAAGTGACTGGGAACCGGCACCGGGCAAATGCGGAGCCCTTGAGTCGTATATTGACGGCGTTGAGTCAGACATAGAGAAACTCCTTTCAATGCCAGACAAGGCTCCCGACAATTTGAGTAAGGAAGAGAGATCCGCCTTACAATCATTAAAGAATCGGGATGACATTGTAATCAAGAAAGCAGACAAAGGCTCTACAGTAGTAGTACTTGATAAAGAGACGTACATGGCGGAGGCCCATAGACAACTCTCAGACGAACGTTTCTATAAGAAACTGGACTCTGACCCTACTAAAGAATTCTCCACCGCCATCACCAAAACTCTTGACGAAATGTTTGAGAAAAACGAGATTGGTATCAACGTCTATGAGACACTCAATCCTATTGACTGTAGACCAGGTCAATTTTATCTGCTTCCTAAGATACACAAAGAAGGTATGCCAGGTCGCCCTATAGTTAGCGCTATTGGACACCCCACGGAGAAAATTTCTGAATACATCGATTTACATCTCCGTTCACACGTAGAGAATTTGCCATCCTATCTCAAGGACACCACGGACTACATTAACAAGACGCCCTCTACTGGCCTTCCAGATCATACCCTTCTCGTGACTATGGACGTCACATCTTTGTACACCAATATTCCGCACGATGAGGGTATCGAAGCCTGTAGAGAAGTCTGGGATAGTAGATCCATACAAATTCCTTCTACCGAGTCCCTTGCCAAGCTCCTTGAACATGATCTCAAGTATAACAACTTCATGTTTAATGGAGAACATTACCTGCAGGTTAATGGCACTGCTATGGGTACGAAAATGGCACCATCTTATGCCAATATTTTCATGGGCAGACTTGAACGCAACTTGCTACTTCAAGCACCATTTAGGCCCCTTAGCTGGTTGCGTTTCATTGACGATATAGAGATGAAGTGGGTGGAATGTCGCGAGAGCCTCGAGGCATTCATTTCGTTTGCCAACACCTTTCATCAGTCTATCAAATTTACAGTAGACCTATCTAATTCGAAATACATATTCCTAGATACTACATCTACCCTGACTGATGGTGAAATCGAGTTCAGTCTCCACACGAAACCCACAGATTCCCATCTGTATCTTATGCCAACTAGCTGTCATCCCCCACACACATTTAAGGGTGTGCCTAAGGGTCTAGCCACCAGAATTCGGCGCATCTGTTCATCCCCTTCCTTATATCAAGAACAAAGCGGTCTCCTTAAGTCCCACTTATGCAATAGAGGCTACAATGCCCTCACCGTACAAACTGCTATTGATGAGATGGCGGAACATGACAGGCAAAACCTATTACGCTACAAGGAAAAAGACAATAGCGGCAGGGTCCCTCTGGTAACCACATACCATCCCGTCCCTAAGAACCTCAGCGGTATCCTTCAAAAGAATCTGCCAATTCTCCACTCAAATAAACGAATGGCAGAGGTCTTTAAGAAGCCCCCATTGGCTGCATACAGACGCCCGAGGAACCTAAAGGACATGGTGGTAAGAACCAGATTGGACAATCCATTACCTAACGGGGGCTTTAAAACTTGCTCTGACAGAAGATGTCTTCTCTGTAAGTACAGCTCTGACACAGACGGTTTTAACAGCCCCGTTACAGGCCGCAGCTACAAAATACTAGGGAATTTGTCCTGTCAAACAGACAACTGCATTTATCTCATCAGTTGCAAAGTTTGCTCCAAACAGTATGTTGGTGAAACAGGAGATCTCCGCAGGAGACTCAATAATCACCGTTCTACCATTAGGACCAAAAAACTTAATGAACCCGTTGGGGAACAATTCAACCTTGAAGGTCACAAATGGGAGGACATGACAGTAGTGGTTATTGACCATAATCCAAGATGGACAGACGCGCAGAGAAAAGGCAAGGAAAAGTTCTGGATGCACAGGCTGAAGTCATTCCGCCCTAATGGTATTAACAAACTTAATGACTTCACCAGGATGAACGTGAACTAGACCCAATCCCGGATTGTAACAAACAAGTTAATTCTCTCTTTATACAAATAGCAAGAGCAATTGAAATTTCAACATTTATTAAAACAAATCAAAACATGAAACTACAATGTTCACAATCACTCAACAAGCTACAAAACTTGTACACACACAAAAAAAAAATCATACGTCCATCTTGTTTTATACCACATATCTTTGGCCTTCTCGGGGGCTACTCACATATAAAGTAAAAAAACAAATTTCTGGGTTGACACCATCAGGAAATTGTTACGTAACCATAGAAACCTGGGTTGACACCATCAGGTTGTGAGTAAGGGTACCCGGGTTGACACTATCGGGTTTTAATGAATGGGACCTGGGTTGACACCATCAGGTTTAATTTTTGAGATACCTGGGTTGACACCATCAGGTTTACATGAAATGACCCGGGTTGACACCAGCGGGTAGCTATATTTAATTAATTACATAATGCAGAAAAATTGATCTGAATTGGGGGTAAACAGGCCAAAATGAATGAACATCATATTATAAGTGGGCATTAAGAATTGATGTGAGTGAATGCCCCCAAGAAGATAAATGAAGAACAGAAAATCTTAAGATAAGCACGTTTTTGTTTGTGCAGACTGAATAGTATTTTGATTGATTCTAATATATCTTGCATAACAGTCTGAATTCCAGCGACCTAGTGACTGAATTAAATGATCTTGAATACCAACAGCAGCTGCTGTAGTGGCCGCTCCAATTCTGAAGGAATGGCCCGAGTACCTAGTATCATCTAAACCTAACCTAGATAGGACTTGTTTTACATGAAGTAGGAAAAAATTTCTAGACATTTGATTACCTTCATCATCAACAAATAGAGCAGCATTGTTTTGTGTGTGGCAAACATTTAACCGACCCTCCAGATACGTTTTCATAGTTTTAACTGGCTTTAAATGAGAATTTTCAAACACTTTTATATCAATCCCCTGTCGAAAAGGATCTGTTTTAGAGGAATTAAGTTTCAAGGTATAAAAAGAACAATCTTCTGCAAAAGTGACATCATGTATGGTTAAATAATCTTTCTGCTTATGAAAATTTGTTGTAAATTCTCCACATCTCAGAAAGCCAAAGAAAGCCATTTTACGCATACAACACAACATGAGATCTAACCAGGGTGAAAAAACACCTTTGTCAAGACAATTACATATTTGAAACAAAATTGAGAAAGTGATAGGTAATCTTTTCGATATGCTGTTGCATTGTTGCTTTTTGACACCTCGCAGAACACAGTGAAGTCTCTCAAAGTCTTTAAACATAAGCCATTGGCCCTCTTTCAGGTAGAAAAAACGTATACCTGCGAGGTAAGTTTTGATTGTTTCGTGCCTTAATTTCAAATGAAGTTGACAATGTGTAACAAAATATACAAGTATATCTTCATTTATGACAGGCAGTTTACCTAAAGCTAGACACACGCGAGACATAACAAGAAATCTTTTAAAACATTCTAATCCCGCTCTGTAGGTTGCTGCTGTGCTAGGCTCAATGGAGGCATTAACTAAAAGTTCAGCATGCTTCTTTAGATCAAGATGAGGTTCGAATATTCTGGGCACGGTTTCGGTAGAGGGTCCGCTTGTGGGGCAAGACGACGGAAACGATCCATCTGAAATCGAGACAAGGCATCAGCAATGCAGTTTGTAATTCCACTTATATGACGAGCATAGATAATAAAATTGTTTGATGCTGAACAGAGAGTTAGTTTTCGCATGAACTTCATGATTAAGGGAATTTTCGAACGACCTTTATTAATAATATGCACTGTAGCTTCATTGTCACAATTGAAAACAATTTTTAAACCAGACCACTGTGCCCCCCGGATGCAACAACGATTGGGTACAGCTCAAATAAGGCCATTGACAAAGATTTGTCCTCCGACATCAGTTCTTCTGGGAAATAACCTTGAAACCACTGATTGTTGAAAAAACCTCCGAAAGCGGTATCTGTGGCATCGGTGAACAGATGTAGATCAGCAGCATCAGTAGTAGCATTGTCCATGAAAAAAGATCTACCATTCCATCCCTTTAGGAATTTGGACCACATATGCAGGTCAAGTCTACATTCCGAATTCAAAGTGACATGATGATGTAATTCCCGAGCTTTGGATGAAAGTTTGATCAGGTATGACACAAATGATCTTCCCGGAAGAACCACACGACTGGCGAAGTTAAGGTGACATAGAAGACTAAGAAGTTCACGTTTTGTGCAGGATTTCCGGTTTGAGAACTGTTGTACTAATTCAGATATTCTGATTAGTTTTTCTTCCGGTAACCTGGCCTCCATCCTTACGGTATCAAGGGTAATGCCCAGGTATTCAAGTTCTGTACACGGTCCCATTGTTTTCTTAATTGATAAGGGAATACCAAGTCTAGCAAATACGTGGTGTATCAAGGCCATTGTTCGCATTGCTTCAAAGTCTGGTGGATCGATCGTTAAGAAATCATCAAGTAAATGAAGAATATTTGAAATCCCATAATTATTCTCGAAAATCCAGCACACCACAGATGATAGATAGTCGAATATTTTGGGGCTTGACTGACTACCAAAGACTAGTCTTGTGAAGAAATAATATTTGTTGTTGTTTTTAATGCCATGATATGGCCACAAAGAAGGGTGGATCGGAATGAGTTTGAAGGCGTCCATAATATCAGCTTTGCAGAGCCAGCTTCCCTTACCCATTGATTGAATTACATGTATTTGAATCGCATGGTCAATAGTCACATATTGGAGAGAAAATCCTCTTTGTTTATAAGATCATTTAAACTTCGGTGGTCCAGACTGTTATGTGGTGCCGACATATCGACTATCAAACGTTTCTTTTTTGAATATTTACTTTCAGCTAATCCTATGGGGTTAATTCTGTAAATTTCAAAAGGTACCTCGCCATATGGTCCAATGAGGTAACCGTTCTCCAGTTCTTCAGCTATCAAACGGTTAATGGTGAGAGGATCCTGTTTCGCCGATAAAAGATTTTTACATTCCAATGGTTCAGTTGGTAGGGGGTAAATTCCCGTATGAAAACCTTCTACTAATCCTTTAATAAGAAAGTTTGCAAACTCTTGATCTGGATATTGTTTTAATTCCTCCCGCAGCACAGATATTTTAATAGTCGATGGTACACATATCTTAAGGTTAACCCCGCTTAATGTCTCCAGCGGGGTGATTGCCCGTTTTTTGAGTCACTACACTTTTGAGCTGTATGTCCCCCCTGGCAGCGTAAACAGGCATGGGCGTTTCCACATCTTGCATTGATACAACCTTTCTCAGAGTTAAAATTGTTACAAATTTCCTTGTCTTGGAACACTATTCGAGGTCGACCTTGGCTGTCGGACTCCCGTCCCTTCTTTTGAGTAGGTCCTGCTGAATAGTTCTTAATCGAAAACATTGGACAAAAAGCAGCAGTATGGTTGATACTGCTACAGACATAACATGCGGAGGGTCGCAAGTTTGCAAATATATTGCAGAAAAGGGTATTATCCCTCACCGACCAGTCAACAGGAATGTTGGAATATCTCAAATGAGCAGCTGCCCGGGCTGAAAAGGTTTTATGGTACTCATAAAATCCTTTACCACCATAACGATTGGACATGTCAACAATGTCTCTCTCATATAAGTCTAACTCTTCTCTTCTTTGAGGGTAAGTTTCGCACATTATGTTCTTATAAATGCCGAAAGCATATATAAATTCCGAAATTGAAAGGTTTTTGTGAAGTCGGGGGTCTTTCTCCGGTTTCTCATCCGCGTGTTTCCCTTTTTTTTCCCTGACCGCGATGGCGTTTGTCGTCGGAATTAAAAGCTGCGCCAAATTTACATCTTTCCCTTCAATTATGGCCTTTCGTAGTGAAGGGGGCACAGTTTCTATGAAGGGCAACGACTCTATGGCGTAACCGAATCTAGTTTTTTGTAGGAAACCAGACCTACCCCCATTGCTCTGCCATGGACTTGGACTCTGTAGCGCTGACTGTAGCGTGTATCCTTCGTCCGCAGTTTATGTCCGTTCTGGAGCCGGGAGCTGAACTGGATTCCCCGCCGCAGCTGATATTGTAGAGGGATTTGAATTCACTTTGTTGGAAACAATCCTAAGCTCCTCCTGCAACTTCGTGACTGTATTAGTAAGTGTTGAGATCGATTGTAGAAGTGTTTCTAAGTTTTTGGTGCCGCCATCTTGGTTGTTTGAAGAGGAACTCGAGCCCGAGCTCAATTCCACAGGGTGATCCTCCGATGAAACATTATCACTGCCACTGAGAAGTTCTTTAACTTTTTTGACCAAGACACTCTTTTTGTCCGATTGACGAAAGGATATATTGTTCTTATTCAGTTCCTCCCGTAACTTAGACAGTCCAGTTCTCAGGTCTTGTTAGGTCGTACGGGGCACTGGATGAGCTTGCCCGTGCGCTGCGGCGTTCGGCCATAGTTAAGACACAGGTTATCACAGGAAAAACAATCAATTCAGTTAAAAATAGTTGATCAACGATTTCTAATAAAACAGTACACCATAAAAGATCTAATCCATCTAATAATAACGAAACAAAAACACAGAGCATGTACATCCAGCTTAAGATAAAACAAAGGAATAGTGATGGTAAGTGAAATTTGATGCGGATTGGTTTTCAAGGTCACGTGACTACTGACCACTAGAGATGTTGCTGCCCATTACGCAATGCATTACCTAATATGGTCAAGGAATACTGGTTCCTAAGACAGATAATCTTTTCTAAGAATAGCCTCCTTATCAAAGTGTCAAACAATGATTGTTTTACGAGTTCAATTAGATGTACACAACTTTACATAGACTAGAATGTAATCCTTACTACATGGCTCTATACAATGAATGTTTAACCAATGCTTCGTTAATAGTACCAACAATATATATATAGAGATAATATTATGTACACATGAAAACTAATAAGTTATGTATAAACAAATTTTTTTCTTACAAAAAAATATCATTATATAGTGTAAACTTTACCGTTAATTCGTATTAGCAATCCTGGAACAACCTACCCAAATATTTACAGCTTACATTTTTGTTTATTTCCTTTTTCCGATTTCCAAATTTATAATATATCCAAATTCATATTTCAAAATTGTCCTTCCATATTATCTTTCTTTAATTTCTTTTTATCATGTAGAGTTACGCTATTTTGAGAGAATAAGACAATGTACGATTTACTGTTGGTCGTAATTAATTAGCGATAATTAATTCGTTCAATTATGTAAATCACACTTCACCAGAGTACACCCGATAGACCGGACGCAATTCATAGTGCTCCGGATTTCTTTGTTCACAACTGTTTATAAACTCCAAATTAAACATGTAACATTGTAAATATTTAGTGTTTGGTAGTTTAGTAGTAGTGCTAGTTGTTTTTCCTTTCTATTTCCTTTGTTTTTATGACTTCTTAACTTTTTTCTTTGTCCTGAGGAAGGGACAGGTTGTCCCGAAAATTTGACAATTATTATTGTTCGTGTCGTTGGTCATTTTTAGTGCTTTATATAAATTTCCATCCGTGACCTTGTATCTACTTAGTAGATCGGACACTTAGGATATACAGTGTTGTTGGTTTTTAGTGCTTTATATATATATATATATATATATATATATATATATATATATATATATATATATATATATATATATATATATATATATATATATATATATATATATATATATATATATATGTTTGTGGTAGTTGAACTTAGTTTTATTTTATTTTAATTAATGCTATATATTTTATTTCAGGAATTTCATTCATTCATTCATCCATACATCTATACAAGCGCTGCGCCTGCATTACTAATATATAATTTATTTATATGTTTAAATCATAAACATCCCTATTTAAATAATGGTTTAAACCAAAGACTATGGGTTAAGGTAGATATATGGATTAGTCCATTTATAAATAAGGGTATTGTTTGTTTTCATACATTCTATTGGTCAGTTTGTATTGTTTGGTCTGAGTTGTCCATTCAGGCGGGAAACCTTAGTTTAATTATTCTATTCAGAGATTTTTGTCTAAGAAGGATGTAGAGATCTGGTTGTCTGTTATAATTTGATTTATATATATACTGGAGTATATTAAACATAAGTAAATAGTAAGTAAATCCTTTTCTTAAACTGATTAAATGACCATAAACTAAAATTAAAGGTAATGAATGAAATAATAAAGTATTTTAATATAAACTTGCTAAATGAGTATGAATGTGCTAGAGTGAAAGTTCTAAAGTTATTAAAGTTAAGATTGATATTGTAAAGTAAGAGCAAGTTATGTTTTAATCTAATTCATGTAGATCATTGGAATTAAGATCTGGGTTTGAATTATTATGATTTTATAATTTATTAATCCATTAGGTCATCATGTAATAACTCTTAAAGTCATCCTGATCAAGAGATAAATCACTCAGTTCCATACACTGGTATGTTAAACTCATTTTTTAAAGTAGTAAATATTTCAGTATAGAGAAATATAATTTAAACTTGAAACTTGAAACTTGAAACTTTTATTTTCACTAAAGCCCCCACATGGGGTATGTTCGTACAATAAGAGTTTAACAATTGAACAAATCAACATGTGAACAGTTAACATAATGAACCACAAAAAGAACTTTGATATGGACAGTACTGACGGTTGTATAAAAAAAATCGTTTAATGTTTACATTGTAGGAAGTTCAGGCATGAAATAATTCAAGAACAGTTTTACAAAACTTAGCTAAACCTATTAGTTCATATATATCAGAAGTATTCATCAAATTATAAAAAGATATTGTATTTGGATTTGTGTAAATATTGCTAGGTATAAATTTCTGTCTTTCATTCTTAAAAAAAAAGACACTTAAATAAATAGTGAAACTCATCACCAAGTTCATTGTTATTGCAGAGGTTACAATGTCTCTCAGATCTATCAATACTATAAAATCTACCAGCTTCAATTGGCAAGTTATGACTGACACAACGAAATTTACATAAATATAATCTAAGATCATTTGGTAACATGTTTAGATAATTTTCAAAACCAAAATCACACTTGTACATTCTATAATTAAGGCATTTTGGAGAATTTAATACATTTACATTCCAGTCTTGGATAAAACTATTTCTTAATGTATTCTTAACCAACACACCAATTTTGCATGATTTATCAACATACTGAGCATTCCACATTAGATCCAAATTACAATCATGTAAAATATTCTTAATTTCCATGAGCCATTTTGAATGGTAAAAACCTTTTGAGCTAAACTGATACAAAATTGAGTACAATGTGAAGGAAATTTTCTCATTTTTACCACACAAAATCCTTTGCCAGAAACCAGCCATTCTAGACTTCACTAATATACTAAGTGGTATTCTACCCAGCTCTCCATAAACAATACAATGAGGAGTAGTTTTTTTAACTTTCAAAATTTTTTTTTACAAAATTCCATATGAAAGGATTCTAAATTTCTGCAGTTTTCAAAACCCCATACTTCTACACCATAAACAAAATAGGTACAACCATGGTGTCAAAAAGTTGCAGTTGCATATCAATAGGTAAATTTAATATCTTGGATTTTCTAAGAACAATATACATAGCTTTTCTGGCTTGTTGTACCAGATGTGACTTTGCGTCATTAAAAGTACCTTTACTAGAAAAAATTATTCCACGATATTGAAAGTTTCTAACAATTTCTAGTCTATCACCATTATAAGTAAAATGTAAATTATCAGTGTTCATGTTAGAGCGAGAAAAAATAACAACTTTCGTTTTAAGAGAATTAACTTGCATCTTCCAAGTTTGACAGTACAAGTACATTGCATTTAAAGAAGCTTGCAGTTCAGCAGCTGACTCTGCTAAAATAACTGTATCATCAGCATACAACAACAAATACAAACGTAAATAAACAGTTATCTCGTCAGTATCTAATAAGTGAGCTGCCGTGTTCATATCTACAAGACCATTATAGGCATGTGACATAAATTCAATCAAATCATTAAGGAAAATGGCAAACAGAACAGGTGATAAATTTTCACCTTGACGTACACCAATATTTGAAATGAAAAAATTGGAACAAGAACTGCCTTGCCTTACACAAGACTTTGCATTACTGTATATATTTTGTATTATTTTTAACATATTTTCATCTATAGAATGTTTCAACATTTTTTGCCATAAATAAGCCCTTCGTACAGTGTCAAATGCTTTACGATAATCAACAAAAGCACAATACAATTTTCTACCTCTATGTAAATACAAATCAATTAAACATTTAAGATTAAATATATGATCTGTTGTGCTATAGCCTTTTCTAAACCCTGCTTGTTCTTCACAGAGCATGCCAGAGTTTTCTAAATATTTATGCAACCTATTATTTAAGATACAAGTGAACAATTTTCCGTAACAGCTTAGAATGGTAATACCACGATAATTATCTACATCATTAGGATCTCCTTTGTTTTTGTATATCGGGCAAATATAACCTTCTGACCAACTGTCAGGCACAATACCAGTCATAAAAACAATATTAAAATTTTTTACAAATACAAGCATTAATTTTGCAGTTGTATTTTTCAAGAATTCATTCAATATAAGATCACCACCACATGCTTTGTTGTTTTTCAGTGATTTTATAGCATTCAACACTTCCGTTTCAGTAATAGCTTGGTTCAATTCAATATTAAAATCAGTTACATTAGGAAGCTGATTGACATCATCATCAGAATCATTATCTAAAGCATTCATATTCTTAAAATGATCATAGAAAACATCAAGAGCAATTTTTCCAACATTTTTACTACCCTTTCTGTCACATTTATTTAATAATGACAATATGCTTTCGCATCAGTACTACGTAAATTTCTCAGTTTGTTAATAAAATTTTCTGATATTCTCCAAACTGTTTATTTAAAGTTTTTTATAGTCTCTACTACTTTGTAATAAACTCTGTTCTGTCTCAGCTCTTTTAAGTCTCCAATGGAGATTTCTACACTTGTGATACTCTTTACGTTTCAAATAACATTCTTTGTTGAAATAGGGTTTACATAGTTTAGAACTTACAGACCTCTGCACATTGTTATTAGTCACAATAAACATATCTGCCTTTTCTGCTGCATTCTTGATTATAGAATTACAATTAGTAACAACCTGATTTACAAAACCAATATCGACTTGATTCATGTCAACATTCTCAAGATTCATAAGCAATTCATTTATACTCTCTTCACTTAAATTTTCAATAAATACATGTGCATTGTTACTTTTCCACTTTGGTTTTAAAACAACTTGATTTTCTACAGTATTTTCTTTAAACTTACAAGAAAGCTCATTTATATCTGTTTTTGTCATAAACACAATATCAAAGTGCACAATAACAGGACAATGCATATCACTCAACATAGGATCAAAATTACAAATTTTGAAAGAAGAAATACTATCAAATAAAGATGGAGACACAATAACATAGTCAATAACGGTATCTTTACTTGTGGTTGCAGCACCTACAAAACTATCATCACCGATTCTACCATTTGCAATATATATATCTAAGCTTTTACAAACTTCAAGTAGTTTATTTCCATAATTATAAACACGCTTGTCCTTTGAATACCTCTGTATTGGAATACCGAGTTCGTATAAGGAATTCAAACTGTTCATATCCTTCCTCGAGTCTTCATCAATCAGCAGAATATCGAGAATAGTGTCATTTACAATAATATAGTCTGCAAGAGACCCTGTATGAGCATTAAAGTCTCCAAGTAGGCACACTTGGTAATTTTTATCAACTGTAACTAACTTATTAACAATTTCATCAAACATATCAACAGAACTATAAGGACTATTTTCTGGGGGGAATATATACAACCCCAAATAAAATGTCATGTTGCATAATATTTTCAACAGAGAATAAGTAAATGCATTGACTAGATGTATCAACGACCTTAACATATCTATAAATTTCACTTTTGACAAAAACTGCAATACCACCTGATTTATGTTTACAATTCTGACGAATGATTGGTGGTAGTAATTCATAATTATGAATACCTATATCATCATAAACATCAATTTTAGTTTCAGTGAAGCATAAAATATCAAATTGTGAAACATATTCAATGAAATCAGGGGTTCTAATTTTAGACACTATCCCACATACATTCAAATGCAACACTTTAATCTGCTTATCAGATTTCTGAAATTTACAAATTGGTACAGTAGCATTTTCACCAGAGTCTTCTTCATTTGTATCATCGTCTTGACAACGCAAATCACCGGAACTTCCTTCCTCATCCTAAAGCACGCTTTCTGACAGTCCCAAGGCTTTAAAATCAATCGCATCAATTCCCAGCTTAAAGAGATCATCTGGTGTATCGACCACTTCCTTCTTGTCATCCTGAAGGGTGCAGATTATTTTCCCATCTTTTGGAAATGCAGATTTAACCTGGCTTTACATGTACATATTGTAGCAATTTGAACTTCAACTGGGACAGATCTTCGGAAATGAATACTTTTTCAAATTGTTCTGTTTTTCGAAGATCGAACCGGTTACGAAGTAAATGATGTCTAGGTTCAAGCTGTACAAACCTTACTATGATTTGTCTCATTTTACCTGGGCGTTTTTGCCCCATCCTATGGATGTCGTTTATGTTTTCTGGTTTGATTTTTACGTTTATTGGATCATAATTTACATCATTAATTCAATGAGTTTCAAAGAGTTATCGCCCTTTGAATGCGTTTGTATGAAGTGTAAAGTAATGGCCTAAATGAATGTTTTATGTGTTTAAATTGTGATCGTTTTTGTGTTGTAAAGTGAATGTGCTTGTTTATATGTTGTTTATGTACTTATATGTTGTCATTGTTATTTTAGGGTTGATTTAAAACATTTATTTCATCTTGAAATCAACTATATATCTCCACGGCATAAATATTAAGAATTCAACCCTATATACCATCTTGCAGTTATTTTTAATTTCTACAAGAACCGGTTATATATATATATATATATATATATATATATATATATATATATATATATATATATATATATATATATATATATATATATATATATATATATATTTAAGGAATGTTTTTAAGTTTTGTGTGAGTTATTGGTGTGTAAATCACACAGACTTGTCACGTAGGCATATTTCATGAAGCGCGCTAGCACTAAGCTTAAAAACATTCCTTATATTTACATTTTACAAGTTTAAAAGCACCAATAATATACTAAATATTTGAATTTCTTGCTGCCCTATATCGTTACATTTTTATTTACGTCTCTGTAGCCTCATTGTGACGTCACTTTAGCACGAGTTTCACCGTGTATATTTCTACGCGTGAGTATACACAAAAATGACTTTCAAATCAATTTCACAGTTGGCTTAGTAGAAAAACCAGCAAATGTAAATATATATATATATATATATATATATATATATATATATATATATATATATATATATATATATATATATATATATATATATATATATATATATCCCCGGGTTGGGGCATAAGTGGGTATCCTTGTAAAAAGTTATTTTTCTGTGCTCTCTCTCTCTCTCTCTCTCTCTCTCTCTCTCTCTCTCTCTCATTGATGTAGATTAAATATTTAAAATATTTAAACGTTCATTGAGCTAAATCAGTCACAAATACGTTTTCAATTTTCACGTCCAAGAGTAGTATAAGTTTATAAAACTAGATGTTGATTCACTAATTTCGAGCCATTTTAAATGTGTCTCAACACATAATGAATTTCACACTTTCTCCGTAGATGTAAACTTAAATCCGTCTATACAAAGAGTGCGCGTTACATGTGGTATAACTTAACTCTGAAATGATCTTGTTATATTTTGTTCATTGCATATTCTAAAAAGTGATTTGGAGAACCCACCCCGCTTATGGGAGGAATTACCACTTTAATACCACCCCCTAAACCCCTTCCATTTCCAAATATTTTATTACAACAAACAACATTATTTTGAATTTGAACTTTCGTCCTAGCTGAATAGTGAATAGACTTGATAACTAACAATAGTTTCTTCCTTGTGGGCCTGGTGCATAAACAACGTTGTTCAACGACATTGAAATAGCCTTAAATGTTCTTTGCCTATCATCCGGGATTTAGCTCAATACCCCGCCTACAGCAAAGCCTAAAGCGCCATGAACACAAACGGGAGGGTTTTTTTTTTTATTTTCATTGCATTTATGTCCCTCGAGTCACAGTTTACCTTTTGCTATCTTTTTTTGTCCCTCGGTTGCGTCTCTCCCAGTGTATTCTTAGCAGAAAAACTGTACTGAATGGTTATGATGACCAGGGGTGCCACTCCCAAAATTGTGAAATACTAGACCCAAGAGTCGGGGCTAGATATGAATCATATTGTGGAATTTTTTTTTTTTAAATTCTCCCTCTTGGATAATTAGCAGAGAAAAAAATATCCCTAGGAAATGCGTGTCGCAACTCAAGGAGATGCAAGCTTTACACATAAATAGGAAAAATTCTTTTCTCGAAGAACAGTATGGGCAAGGTTACTCAGATGGGGGTTTTGACGAAATGCTTATAGTGCTTGTTTTTAAAGTCATCATTTCGTAAGTTCTATGGTCGATACAATGACCTTGTCAGCAAATACAATCTATCATTAAGTCAAATGCTGACTGACTTTTTTCATACTAATTTTTAGGCCATTATTTACACACTGAATTGTCGACGGATTTTTCCGTTATTTCCCGATCATGACAATGAGCACACGGCGGGTGTGACCGGTCGGCAGGGGATGCTCACTCTTCCATGGCACCTGAGCCCACTTCTGATGTCTTAGAGGTCCGTGTTTGCTCTGCTCCTATTATGTAATGTTTAATGGACTTTTGAGCTCGAATACTGTTCGTTATCTCTACATGTTTCATTTTAAAAATATAAATCACCTGAATTGAAGCTGTAACATTTGCAGGTGGCCCTGACGAGCTTAAACTAGATAAGTCTACATTTAGAAGTTGAAATACGTGTTGGTATGCATATAAGTGCATATAAACATGCACTAAATGCTGAAACCGAAAGTAAATTATTAGAATTATGAAAACACGATTTAGTGTGAAAATACTGTTTCAAAGATAAACAGGTCAGTACAGAATTCTGTTCGGTATATATAGAAAAAGTATCTTTTTTCATAGATACTGAGTAAAGTATCATTTTATGAATATAAATTAATTTCTTGTAGGTATCGATTTAAACAACAAAATGGCGACGGGTGGTGATCCTGACATTGGGTTTGCTCAGATGTTGATACGGTGCAAGTGCTGCCCTAACAAAGCAGAACTTTTCTGTAAGACTTGTGACGTAAAGCTGTGTAGCAATTGTGTTGGTTCACATACTAGTACACTGTCTCTAGTACAGAAACACGCTGTTATTAAATATTCAGAAAAATTTGATGTTTACCCCAAGCCATGCTGTCCCAAACACTTTGAACAAAGGTGCAACCTTCATTGCCAAGTTTGTGATATTCCTGTCTGCACTGAATGCATTGCATCAGGAGAGCATATACACCATGAGATGCAGAGAGTCAGCGAAAATCAGAAAGCAAAAGAAGGGGCTGTGGTCAAGGAAATACAATTTCTGGAAGAGAAATTAGTTCCTGAATACCAAAAAATCATCCAGCTAATAAAGAAAGATTTAGATGAGTTACCAGCGATAAGTTCCAATTTGAAATCAGAAGTGTCAGAACAAGGTGAAGAACTGCACAGCGCAGTGATAGGGTCATCAATAAACGACTTTGTGAAATCGATGCTATGGAAAACAAAAATTTGGTTGAACTAAAGAAAAGTCTGGCTGAATTCGAAAATCGTTTAGCTGCTATTCTGGAAATTATCAGGAAGAATAAAGAACTTCTGCAATTTAGAAAAACTGACGTCACCAATGTCCAGTCTGACTTGATCAAATTTAGCCAGGTACCGCCAAGGAGGAAGATTTCATCAGGATGATTTGAACCAGAATCAGTAAATGACGAAAAAATATCTTCATTATTTGGTAAGCTGCATCCTTCGTCAGTGATAGCTATAATTGAAGACAAAGCTGGGAACAGAATAACAGAAGAGCTGTCGTTTCTACAGTGCTACCAAAGAGAGTTGCTTGACCCACCAGAAATCATTGCTGCAATAGATATGAAAATCAAAGAACCCTGCCTGGTCAGTTGTCTTGGAAACAATGAGGCTTGGATAAGTGGTGGTCGTGGTAATATGACACGGGTTGACAGTGAAGGGTCAGTTCTAGAGACGGTCATCACAAAATCTGGTGGATATCCCGATGGTCTGGCGGTGACCAGCGATGGCGATCTCCTATATACTGACTTTACCAATAAGACCATTTGCCGTGTAAGGAACGGGAAAGCTGATGTCTTGATTCGCACTGAGGGTCACCCGTCTGGGATCTGTGCCACTTCGTCTGGAGACATATTAGTCGTTTTGTATGACACACATGTAAAAATAGTACGGTACACGGGTACTTCAAAAACACAAGACATTCCTTACGGTGAATCAAAACGAGCTTTGGTCGAAAATGATGAATTCTGGCTACAAATAGCTGAGAATAGAAATGGAGATATCTGTGTCAGCGACTTGAACTCTAAAGCTGTTGTTATCCTCAGTCAAGAAGGAAAAGCCAAATCTAGATATGTCAAGGTCACTAATCCACATTGTATTACCACGGACAGTCTTGGTCATATCTTGGTGTCCGACAATCTCAAACACTGTGTCCACAACCTAGACAGTCATGGTGCAGGTCTGTCGATCATAAATAACTGTTTACTGAATGTTCCTGTTGGTGTCAGTGTTGACAATGACGACAGACTATGGGTGGTGGAAGAAGACTCTGGAAAATTGAAGATCATCAAGTACATGAAATAGTACATTCTTTCACTTTCCACCCCTGATATGGGTTAAATTGGCAAGAATTGGACTATCTATTAACAGCTGAAAAATATGTGATGCACCTAGTGACAGAAAAAAGAACACAGGCAATAGTCTCAATGAAAGGGAAAAAAACGCTTACAAAGTTAACTTTAAATGACAGGCAATAATGATAAGGTTCCAAATGATCTTTTTAAAAAGAAAATCCTGATATGAACAACCCATCAATCGCAAGCATCTGTTTAAAATGTTTTTCCTTACAGATGGGATCAGAGCATGCAATATTTCTCAAGCAATCTTAGATTTTTAGAGATGGTTACTGTATAAAGTCCTAAACACTAACGGAAAAATACACACGTTTTTTGAAGAACTTTTTCCCCTTTTTCGCTACCATAATTTTTGTAATAGAATTTATTTTAGTATCAGAAATAAAATGATACAAACTATTCTTGGGCAGAGTGATAAAGACATGGTTGTTGTTGTTCTTAAATATGAATGTGATTAAAAAGATTTTGAAGCATTATGGTTAATAACTTAATATGCATAAAAAAATCAAGTCTGTAAGTTTGTATTTGGATGTATATTGTAAGTACACAGTTCACAAAAATATGTGTAAATCTTTACCAGATGCATCAAGTTGTATGCTCCGAACGGCCTCAGCCGGTCGCGGAAGCAGCCATTGTATCTTTTCCAATAATCAAGTCTTTCAATATTTTTGTAATTTTATTATATTCACTGTATTTAATTTATTTATTATTTTATATCAATTGTAATATTATTGTAGTATTTTGTTAATAAAGAAAATATTGATCATAGTTTTAAAAAATGAGGCATATTTCCCTAGAAATATCAGGGGTCACAAGCATAAAAAGTAGGTCATCGACTAGTTATTTGAAAGTTAATAATAACACTACAATCATAAGTCTACATTGTACATTAACTGGTGTTTCATTCCTATCAGTGGAATTTTTTTTATTATTTGAGTAAACGTCATCCTTAAATTCTCGAAAATCACGGGCCCGAAATTCGCAGAAAGCGTACCTCGTTCTTTAGTATCATATAGCATCCATAGCTTAAGAGGAACGAAATTTTGAATCCAATGGTCTCTGCTTCCCTGAGGCCTGAGGACTGGAACAAAACCATCAAAAACATCCTTTTTTTCCCTCACTCCTGATTCAAGTTGTCGACCTTTTGCCACGATTTTAATAAGCAATATGAGCTCTCTACCAAGATTGCAAAAATCTATGGCCCCATTAGTCCATGGTTCAGGCCATAGGATAGAGCTACGCTAGAGGGGAATATTTATTTATAAAAATAAATAATTATAATCGTTCTAATATTCAAGCATTCTTCGGTTGAGTAAATTCAAGTTTGCTCAAATAATGGTTTACGGGGTAGTGTGAGGCCAAGATAGGGGGTTAAAGTAAATGTAAAGATAATGAATATTAGAGTCCAATTAAACAATACCTGTTACTATTTGGGAGCCGAGCCAGCAGAGCTCTGAAAACATCAGAGGTGGTGTCACGTGCCTTGGAGAACATAGGAAATTCAGTCGTTAGAAATATCTACTCCAGAACAGGAGGGCCATCGTAAGTCATTTTAATATATATAAGTATCTGTAACTTATAAGCATCCAGAGATAACATGGATAATGTAGACACAAGTTTGTTCAAATCATGCCCCCTGGGATAGGCAGAGGCCACAATAAGTGATCAGAGTATTCATTGGAAATTTAAAAAAAAAATCTAGCATGGACCTTGGGTTTAGAGTGAGGCTAAAATTGGGATAAAATTTTGCATAATGCAAGCAAGGCAATGTAAGTTATATTATTTTCAAAGCATCTCCATGTTGCGTGGATTCAAATCAGGGCCAATCTTAACTCATTTGGGCTAGGCTGGAGAATTTTGTACAACTGTTCTTGAAAAGAAGATGTTTGTTTAAGGTTTTTTCTGAATGAAAAGATGAAGAAAACGAACAGTGAAAAAAAATCTATAAACAATACTAAACTGTTAACAGGGCAAAACCACGGATCCCCAGGAATTCAAGAGATGGGATCAGGTGCCTAGGAGGAGTAAACATCCCCTGTTGACCTGTCACACCCGCTGTGGGCCCTATGTATTGATCAGGTAAAGGGAATATTCCATAGTCGAATTCAGTATAAAAACGAAGGTCAAACAATTAATATGAAACACGTCAGCCAAAATACGACCCAATGATAGGTTATATTTGCTAACAAGGTCATAACAAGACCATAGAATTTAAGAAATGCTGACTTTTAAGGGGGTTGTTAATATCCCTGTAACATCAACTTATCTGTCAGTAGCCTGTCTCGGTTTAAAAGTTGATAGTACTCCCAGCATGCTCTTGAGTAGTAGGATATTACTACATAAATAAGGAAAGTTGACGATGGAAAAGCTGAAGTCATCTCAATTGTCATACAATTTAGTTGTTAGTTGGCCTTTAACGTCCATCCAAATATGAAATAGATGTGGCAGACTCTGTGGTAACTTTTATTTCAAGTTCACTGGAATATATCTAGTCGACATGTGAATGGAAGTAACCATTGTTAATTGATAATACTTGCCGATATATCTAAATTTCGAATTGAATGCCACAACAAGTTTCTTCTCCTCGCGTAGAAGTTTCTGAATAAATTGTGCTTCATAGGAATATAAAAACAGATCAGCTAACAACGGGGCACAATTAGTGCCCATCTGAATTCCAACAATTTGTTGGAAGACCTGGTCTTCGAAGACTACATAAATGTTGTCAATGAGGAACTCCACAATCCTTTTAATATCAACTTTTGTGTAGAATCAGAGCGATTTTTAACAAAGTAATTTTGTTGATGACCAATTTCTGAGGTCCATTTTTTTTTTTTTTTTTTTTTTTTTTTTTTTTTTTGGAAGAAGCATGCATTTGTCGATGATATCAAAATGCCTAGTTAATAATTTATCATGAGGAATAGTTATACATGTATAAAGTGTAGAAAAGTCGTACGCTTTGATGTTAATGACTTGAAAAATTTGGCAATATTGAATTTTCTTAAAAGTTTTTTGGAGTTTTTGAGAATCCACATCTGACTTAAACCACTTCTAGAATATGCTGTAGCACAGTGCGTCTGAAGTTTCTCCTTAACAACAGTTCGTATTTTTATGCCCCCGTATCGAAGATTCGGGGATATATAGTTTTAGCCCTGTCCGTCCGTCTGTCTGTCTAGCTGTCTGTCTGTCTGTTTGTCCGCAATAACTTTAACCTTGCCCATAACTTTTGATTGGTTGGAGCTATCGCTTTCATATTTGACGTGTATTTCTTGTGGCAAGACTTTTCTTTGGGTACCACCATATTTGACCTGTTGAATTTGACCTTGGAGTTTGACCCAGTTTTGCAAAATTTTACCGAACATTATCCTTGGCCATAACTTTTGAACAATAGTTGCTAGGACTTTCATACTTCACATGTGTAATCCTTGTGACAAGACCTTTCTTTGGATACCAACAACTTTGACCTTTCGACCTTGACCTAGGAGTTTGACCTACTTTTGAAAACTTTAACCTTGGCAATAACTTTTGAACTGTTAGTGCTAAGGCTTTCATACTTCACATGTGTAATTCTTGTGACAAAACCTTCCTTTGGATACAAACAACTTTGACCCTTTGACCTTGACCTTGGCTTTTGACCTACTTTTGGAAAACTTTAACTTTGGCCATAACTTTTGAACGGTTGATGGTAGGGCTTTCTTACTTCAAATATATAAACCTTGTGACAAGACCTTCCTTTGGATACCAACAATTGTAATCCATTGACCTTGACCTTGCAGTTTGACCTACTTTTGAAAAACTTTAACCTTGGTCATAATTTTTGAACGATTGGTGCTTCGGCTTTCATATTTCACCTGTGTATTTCTTGGGAGAAGGCCTTGAGCACCATTAATTTTGACATTTGACCTTGATGTTTGACATACTTTTGAAAAAACTTTAACCTTTTCCATATTTATTCAATGGATGCTGCTAGGGCTTTCATATTTCATAGGTGTATTTCTTGAGACAAAACCTTACTTTGGGTACCAACATATTTGATTTGCATTTGAGAAAGTTTAACGTTTGCTATAAGTTGCCATACGGGGGCATCAGTGTTTCACAAACACATCCTGTTGTAAGGAGTAAAGATAGGGGCTTGGTAGAGCATTTGCTGGACCCAGCAATGTATCTTTGTTTGTAAGGACTTTTATGAACATATTCCATTTCTAAAGCTTTACACCCCATTTTGGCCTGAATCTAGGCTTGGGGACCATTATTTGAACAAACTGGAACCTTCACTACCTGAGGATGATACGTTTAGAATATATGCATATTTCATGAACATTTTGGAGAAATGGTTTAGGTTAAACATCAGAGAAAATGTTATGTGAATGGTAGCATTAACTTTAAATTAAATGATGATAACATACTTTCAAACCTCCATCTACTACATCGTAGCCATTTCTCTGAATCAACCATCCAATAAAAGCACATGAAGTTTTAATACTTAAATGACTAAATGTTGCCCTCTGTTTTCTGAGTTTTGTGTATATTTCTGCATTAAACTTTGACCTTCTCTTGTGACCCCACTCTATCCCCAGGAGTCATTTGAATGTTCACTACATGGGGATGCCTGTATCAAATATGACTAATTGTAGACCTGGGGCCCATTTCACAAAAGAACTTACGACTAAGACCAAATTCAATTCTGGTCATAACTTTCTAATTTACACTAATTTGAACATGGTTTTAATCTCTTTAAACGGAATGTAGAAAGCTATTTTTACACAGGCAATTTTAAACAGAATCATTAATTTTGGAAAATTTTACAATGAATTGAAGTTGTTGGTCTTAGTCGTAAGTTCTTTTGTAAAACGGGCCCCTGTTTCCCAACATATTCCTACAAGACTTAGACACCTTATAGTTAACCACCCTAGCCTTAGGCCCATGATTTGAACACATTTGAGATTCTAAACCCTAAAAGGAAGATCAGTCTTTTCTTTTTCTGTGGTTATTGAGATTTTTTAAATGAAAACACTCAAATTTTTACTATTTCTTATTTGTCCCCCTTTGAAAAGGGCCACAGTCGTTCATTTTAACAAATGAATCTATAGAAGAATAATATTTTGTGTCATGCTCGATTGAAATTCAACCCTGTGGTTCTCAAGACAAAAGAAAAAATGTGAAAAGGTAACAGACAGATGGACAAACAACTAGACAATGGACAAACTGACCAGAAAAGCTCTACTGAGCCTTTCATTCTGATGAGCTAAAAACCAAATGCTTACATCCACACAATTTTAAATAAAAGTCTTAAAAGCAAAAACTGAGCATATAAAATGAAGAATCATCATTTTTTTTTATTTTTAAGCCCTTCTTTTACATACAGGCTTTCTTTCAGATTTGCAGGAAAAATTCAAATGAAAGTTAAATAAACTTGAAGAAAGCTATATCTGGAAAGAAATCTTGAAAGGACACTTTTTGAAAGAATGTAAACAAATAAATGGATTCACAGGTCAATTTTATGTAAATCAATTGAAATACAATTGAAATAAAACACTTTATCTGTTTTGTTTTGAAATTTACATGTATTTGATTTTAATAATAGTACATGTTGCATAACTAAAAACCATTCAGTCTTATAACTGTCATCAAACAGTATACTTCACTTAAATGCATTAAAAGGTTCATCAATAACCTATAGTAAACAAAGAAAACACAATTCAAATACACTAATCTCGACATTAACTTCTTGCACAAAATGCCATCATGACTAGTCTGTCTATATCATAACAATAACTAAGTTGTATTTTGTCTCTATGATGTCTTTGTATCCTTATCCTCTTTGTTCATTCTCCAAATTTTAAAAGTCAGTGCTGAGGCGAAGGTCACCCAGCCCAGGTAAGGGACCAAGATGTAGGCGGCTGTGGTGTTGACCTCACGGAATGCGAAGATTGTGGCTACAATGGTCCCCCATAGACAGCCAATCTCTATGGTAGCCTAGAAATATCATAAACAGATGCTAATTAAGAAATAATTTTTAAGCACCTTTTTTATGAAGGAAGAGCTACCTGTATCTCTCTATTTCAACAAATTATGGACTTGAATTAGAAAAAAGAGCCGGATGAATAAAAAGTGTTTTCACTCTTACATATACTTATCAAAGGCTTTCATTGAGATACAAATATACATTTATTTCCTAGTGTTTGGAGTACATGGCAATTTACACTCCTAAGAACACTTTTATATTTGCCATTGGCCTGCTTATAAGTTGGAACAATTTTTTGCCAAAATCAGTTGCTAAATTCAGATATTAAACATTCTCAGACTGTTGTATTAACCTGTGTTTTGAAGTATGTTTCAGGGTTTGACAGCTATATTTTATCTATCATTGTAATGAAACAATGTTGTGAAAAAACATACATTTTTAACAAAAATGGCTGTATTTCATTTCTGATATTTATGCCCCCAGATCGAAAGATCCCGGGGGGTATATTGTTTTTGTCCTGTCTGTCTGTTTGTCTGTTTATCTGTTTGTCTGTTTGTCTGTTTGACTGTTTGTCTGTTTGTCCATTTGTCTGTCTGTCTGTTGTCAACTTTAACCTTGCCCATAACTTTTGATTGGTTTGAGCTATGACTTTCATATTTCACATGTGTATTCCTTGTGACAAGACCTTTCTTTGGGTACCAACATATTTGACCTTTTGACCTTGACCTTGGAGTTTGACCCACTTTTGCAAAATTTTATGAGACTTTAACCTTGGCCATAACTTCTGAACAGTTGGTGCTTGGGGTTTCAAACTTCACATGTGTATTCTTTGTGACAAGGCCTTCCTTAGGATACCAACAACTTTGACCTTTTGACCTTGACCTTGGAGTTTGACCTTCTTTTGAAAAACTTTAAACTTGGCCATAACTTTTGAACAGTTGGTGCTTAGGGTTTCAAACTTCACATGTGCATTCCTTGCGACAAGACCTTTCTCTGGATATCAACCACTTTGACCCTTTGACCTTGACCTAGAAGTTTGACTTACTTTTGAAAAACTTTAACCTTGGCCATAACTTTTGAATGGTTTCAGCTAGGGCTTTCATACTTAACATATCTAATCCTTGCGACAAGACCTTCCTTTGGATACCAACAACCACTTTGACCTTTGACCTTGACCTATGAGTTTGACCTACATTTGAAAAACTTTAACCTTGGCCATAACTTTTGAATGGTTTCAGCTAGGGCTTTCATACTTCACATATGTAATCCTTGTGACAAGACCTTCCTTTGGATACCAACCACTTTGACCCTTTGACCTTGACCTAGGTGTTTGACCTCTTTTGAAAAACTTTTACCTTGGCCATAACTTTTGAATGGTTGGTGCTAGGGCTTTCATACTTCACAGGTGTAATCCTTTTGACAAGATCTTCCTTTGGATACCAACCACTTTGACCTTGACCTTGACGTTTGACTTTTATTTAAAAAACTTCAACCTTCGCCATAACTTTTGAACAGTTGTATCTAGGTCTTTCAAATTTCACAGGTGTATTCCTCGAGACAAGACCTTTCTTTGGGTATCAACATTTTTTATCTTTTGGCCTGGATTTTGACTTGCATTTGAAGAAACTTTACCCTTTGCCATAAGCTGCCATACGGGGGCATCAGTGTTTCACAAACACATCATGTTTTGAAAATGTTTTCTTTTCTGGCAGTTTTTACTTTCCATTATCATTGTTAAATACAGTCAAACCTCGTTATCTCAAACTCCATGAGACTGAGAAATCAAATGGTTTAAGATATTGAGGGTAAAATACTTAGAGAAAAAGGGCTTGGGACTTTCAATTCACTTTGACATATCCATGGTATTCAAGATATCAAAGTTCAGCTGTATCAGTTTTCTGGCAAAAAAAGGAACTGAAGATTTCCTGTATTAATAATTAAGAATAAATCACTGATATCCAAAAAATAAGCTTTGCTTGGCTTTTAAAATCAAATCGGTATACATATATATATTTGAGAACAGATAGAGATTGAGATCAGAACACCCTTGGAGTTTCCAGGGGTCCATGTTTTATACCCTGTTCACGGATTTGTATTGATTGTTGATTTTTTTAGATCAATCACTTCATTATCATTACCTTTTTCATAGATTAATATGGAAAACAATAGAGGTTTTGTGCAAAATCGTACAAACCTTTTAATTATTGCAGCAGTTTGTACAAATATTGTGATGGTTTTATTTTGTGTTTTGAAATAAATCTAATAGTAAGACACTGGTTTTTTTTGTTCTACTTCCGTCTGCCTGGCCTCACCCTACCCCCGGGGGTCATAATTTGAACAATTTAGAATCTACACTACCCCAGGATGCTTCCACATAAGTTTCAGCTTTTCTGGCCCAGTGGTTCTTGAGAAGAAGATTTCTATGCCCCCGGATCGAAAGATCCCGGGGGTATATTGTTTTTGTCCTGTCTGTCTGTTTGTCTGTTTATCTGTTTATCTGTTTGTCTGTTTATCTGTTTGTCTGTTTGTCTGTCTGTCTGTTGTCAACTTTAACCTTGCCCATAACTTTCGATTGGTTGGAGTTATGACTTTCATATTTCACATGTGTATTCCTTGTGACAAGACCTTTCTTTGGGTACCATCATATTTGACCTTTTGACCTTGACCTTGGAGATTGACCCACTTTTGCAAAATTTTATGAGACTTTAACCTTGGCCATAACTTCTGAACAGTTGGTGCTTGGGGTTTCAAACTTCACATGTGTATTCTTTGTGACAAGGCCTTCCTTTGAATACCAACAACTTAGACCTTTTGACCTTGACCTTGGAGTTTGACCTACTTTTGAAAAACTTTAACCTTGGCTATAACTTTTGAATGGTTAGAGCTAGGGCTTTCATACTTCACATATGTATTCCTAGTGACAAGACCTTCCTCTGGATATCAACCTCTTTGACCCTTTGACCTTGACCTAGGAGTTTGACCTACTTTTGAAAAACTTTAACCTTGTCCATAACTTTTGAACGGTTAGAGCTAAGGCTTTCATACTTCACATATGTAATCCTTGTGACAAGACCTTCGTTTAAATACCAACAACTTTGACCTTTTGACCTTGACCTAGGAGTTTGACCTACGTTTGAAAAACTTTAACCTTGGCCATAACTTTTGAATGGTTGATGCTAGGGCTTCAATACTTCACATATGTTATCCTTGTGACATCACCTTCCTCTGGATACCAACCACTTTGACCCTTTGACCTTGACATAGGAGTTTGACCTACTTTCGATAAACTTTAACCTTGGCCATAACTTTTGAATGGTTGGTGCTAGGGCTTTCATACTTTACATATGTAATCCTTGTGACAAGACCTTCCTTTGGATACCAACAATTTTGACCTTGACCTTGATGTTTTACTTACTTTTAAAAAACTTTAACCTTCACCATAACTTTTGAACAGTTGCAGCTAGGGCTTTCGAATTAAACATTTTTTATCTTTTGGCCTGGATTTTGACTTGCATTTGAGAAACTTTAACCTTCACCATAAGCTGCCATATGGGGGCATCAGTGTTTCACAAACACATCTTGTTCCTACATGTATATATTTCAATGTAAAACTTTGATTCCCTATTGTGGATCCACCCTACCCCTGGGGGCCATGATTTGAACAATTTAGAATCTACACTACCTTAGTGGGCTTCCAAATAAGTTTCAGTTTTTCTAGCCCAGTAGTTCTTGAGAAGAAGATTTTTAAAGAATTTTCCTATATATTTCAATGTAAAACTTTGATTCCCTATTGTGGCCCCACCCAACTCCAGGGGTCAAGATTTGAAAAATTTAGAATCTACACTACCTCACAGACTTCCTTATAAGTTTCAGCTTTACTGGTCCAGTGGTTCTTGAGAAGAAGATTTTTAATGACCCTACCCTATTTTGTCTTTTCTTGATTATCTCCCCTTGGAAGAGGGCTTGGCCCTTCATTTTAACAATTTAAACTCCTCTTTACCTAAGGATGCTTTGTATCAACTTTCAATTGGTTAAAATTGGCCCAGTGGTTCTTGAGAAGAAGTTGAAAATTTGAAAAGTTTACAGATGGATGGAAGGATGGATGGATGGACAAAGGGCAATCAGAAAAGCTCTCTTGAGCTTTCAGATATAGTGAGCTAATTTTATTTGTGGTATGGGAGAACTTGCAGATAAGAGATGGATACCCACAATGTTATGGAAAGAATGGCAGATTTTTGCTATAGGACACTCCAAATATCAATTCCATTGAATTGAACAGTAGGAGGTACACAATGGCACTATGTAATTAACATTCTGTGAAAGACTCACTAAATTTATTTTGTGGTATAGGCAAAGTTGTGGAAAAGAGATGGATGTTGTGAAAGCACAGAAGAATGTAGGGACGGACATCCCCATCACTATATATCTCCCACTTTATTAAGGGGGGGGGGGGGGGGGTATAAAAAAAATGCCGGTAATGTAAAAGATAAATGCTCAAAATGAAATTAGAAAAACATAGGAAATTGTGAGCATAATATTGGAAATGAAAAGACAAAAATAAAATAATTAAAATCTGTAGGTACTTGTCCTTTATACATATTGTAATCAAATTATTGTAAATGTTCCTTTTTTGCATGAAATAATAATATGATCCCAACTTTTCTCAAGGATAATTTTGTTGTCCAGTAAAATACTGATAATTTGAGGACTCGCTTGTAAGTTCATCCTCACAATACTGTGATGTCAGAGGTGCTTTTTTGGGCTTGCTTCTTTCACTTACAGTGGCTGCAACGTTATTGTTGACAACTTACACGAACGATCACGTTACACGAACGATTCCGCACGATTAACGCACGATAAAATCTGTTACACGAACGATCCTTCACGCACACGATTCTACACGTTACACGATCTTACACAATTGCTAACGCAAACGCACGATTCTTCACGCAAAATAGTTCAAATTCTTTAGGAATGGATATTTTCAAAACGAAATAAGGCTTTAGTTAATACTTATTTTAGATCTCAAATAATTATTGATATTATTTCATTGACTTTGAAAAATGAAAAACAAAAATAGAAATGGATGTTTCTGGAACTAAGTACGTGTAAGACTTATTAATTATTTTAGATTACAAATAATTATTTACGTAATTCTCCGACTTAAGAAAACTGATGTTTTTTCGTTCTATCAGAAGATGTACATGTAGGTGGACCGTGAGTTTTGATTGAATTGGATTTCATAATATACAGAAAGGGATAGGTTTGAAAAAAATGGGATGAAAATGAATTAAATTATATAAATTATATCCATGTTTCCATTTGTGATCTCTAAATGAACAATTATTTTACAAATCATTTATTTGCAGAAATTATAAAAATAATTAAAAGTAAGCTCCAGAGATAAACACTGATAAACGAAACCCCGACATGTCGTGTACATGTACATTCACCGACTAAATATTTATGTAAGCATTGAGAATTGTTTATTTATTTATTTGTAAAAATATCTATTTTTGATATATTGATTTTTAAAATATCTTGACCATAATAAGCAGTAAACATAATTAACATTAGAGAATTTTTTTTAAACATCTAAGACTTTAGAACGATTTATCACAAAACATCATGCTATTTGACGAGAACACAATATTGTACGACTTACTATATTGCTTATTTCCAAGCGATAATTAGTTCGTTCTACTTTCAATTATGTAAATCGTGTTTGATTTATTTTATTTAGATTGAGAAAAAAGAAACAGTCAAGCGAAATGCTTGTATAACAAATAACATTCCGATAAAAACTTACAAAACGAAATTTACACGTTTCTTAACGCACGATCACGCACAATTAAAACCGCAAACGATTGAGTGTGATACACGCACGATCTCGCACGTTACACGAACGATCACGCACGTTACACGAACGATTCTACACGATTGGTTTGTCAACAATAACGTTGCAGCCACTGTAGAAGCAGCAATAATTTGAGGCTTTTACATGTAGACAGAAAATGTAAACAGAAAGGGAGCAGTTGACATTAACTCTATACAAGTTACAGGTTGTTTATAAGAAAAGCAATCAGGATTTGTAATTTCTCCATTGTCACTGTGGTCAGTCCATAAAAAAAATGAAGTTTGTCAGGGGTCCGACTCCCAGACCACAAGTGAACTCAGGACCCCTGACCTTGTGAGTAGTAGTCAGACAGAGAGTTTTGAATTGACCAAGGTTTTACTCAAAAAAAATATGACTTATATGCAAGTACATAATGGTAAATATACTATTTATAAGTAATCAAACAACATACAAGTCCCAATCTGTGGGCTCCAAAGAAGATGGGGGTCCATGCCCAGTTCAGAGCCAGCTGAGTGCCGTACAAAGCCAGGGGTAAGGCTGCATCCCCCTGGAATCCCCCTCCATCCTTCCACACCAGATATGAAGCATAACCCATACCTCCATACAGAGCAGTCCACACGGGTCCAAAAAGATAGTTGGGGGGCCTCCAAGAGGGGCGCTTGATATTCTGTAAGAAATAGATATTGTGCGTTTTGTCAATATAAAGTGAACAGTTATAAATTCAGATCTGCCAAATCTCTTAATTTCAAGATTTTAATTTTATATATAAAGAAACAAGAGGCCCATGGGCCACATCGCTCACCTGAGCACTTTGGCTAGGAAAAAGCATAAATCAGTTCAGTATTGAAAAGTTCATGATTTGAACAAACTTGATTCTACACTACCAATGAGAATGCTTCCACATGAATATGATCAATCAAGGCTTTGCTGTTCTTGAGAAGAAGATTTTTAAAGATTCCAATGTAAAACTTTGATTGCCCATTGTAGCTCCATCCTACCCCTTGTGGTCATGATTTGAAATAACTTATTAAATCTATACTACCTGAGGATGCTTTCACATAAGTTTCATATTTTCTAGCTCAGTGATTCTTGCGAGATTTTTAAAAGATAACATTAATTTTTCACTAATTTGTAATTATCTCCCCTTGGAAGAAGTTGTGGTCCTTCATTTAAACAAACTTGAATCCCCTTTACCCAAGGATACTTTGTGGCAAGTTAATTTGAAACTGGCCCTGTCCTGGTTCTTGAGAAGAAGTCGGAAATGTTTAAAGTTTACAGACAGACTAACAGACAGACAGAGGCTGGACAAAATGTGATTAGAAAAGCTCAACATAAATATATTGACAATGATGACCTTTATCAATAAGATAGAATGTGCACTGAATCAAATGTGCTCTCTTCCTATTGTAATTTTGATAGACATGATAATGACGAAGATAATACAGTTAAACCTCATTATCTCGAACTCAAAGGGACAGAGAAAAAAACTTTGAGATATCCAAGGATTTGAGATATCCAGGGTAAAATATTTAAAGAATAAGGGGATAGGACTTCAAAATCACTTCTACATATCCATGGTATTTGAGATATCAGTGTTCAAGATACTGAAGTTCAAAGCATAAAAACAAAGCAGTGATGTATATATACCACATTCACTTCCCTAAAATTATGATATACATTTTGTATTGTGTAAATATAAACTAATCAGGAAAATAGAGTTTGTTGTTGGCCCTGTGTGGAGGAAATCAGAGACCTGACACAGGATACAACCACTACAAACTCTGGAATTCTAAATATGAACACGATCAAGAAACTAACACGGTCTACGGACAACGGTAAGGGGAAATTTATATTTATCATTAATCAAACTTTCTTGTCAGATTGGAAAAGACAAACTTAAGATTATATACATGTAGATTTAACTATATGTGATGCATTGAAGAACAGTTTACTCTTAGCTGGAGGGAACTCTATAGTGAATATACAAAATCTATTTCCTTATTTGGTTCTCTTTCTTTCTCTCTTCTCTCTCTCTCTCTCTCTCTCTCTCTCTCTCTCTCTCTCTCTATCTCTCTCTGGCACTCTCTTAAACACAATCTCTGTCAATTGACACCATGTTATTTGTATGCATTACAATTTTCCCTTTCACATAAAGATTATTTGATAAAGACTTATATCATACTTTCATGTAAATTAGTTGAACATGATTCATCGAAAAACACTCTAACCTACTGAATGATGAAACCACCCCCTCCAATGTGATAGAACTTAGCAATAGTCAACATTGCTTGACGAGTGATATTCCCAAAAATTGTTGACTGTGCAGAATTTATGTGTACACAGTTCACTGTTTATTTAGTGTGGAAAAAAATCAGTATAATATAGATATTGCATGTAATTGAGGTAACATTGAAACCTTAACGGTGCCTCACTTGACAATGGTTTTCTTGGGGTGAAAATTTTCCATGTTACCCTCTACTAAATGCAATAATTCTATGTTATACCACTTGAATATTTTTGGAGAATACAATGAGATAATTTTCTGTGTTATGTAACAGCACTGCATGTACATGAGACATTCTGTGATACAAAACAAGATTGTTCATCCTATCTGTGTGGTATTATCCCTTTAGCTAACATTGAAAACTTGTTTTTCTATGTACATGTATTGTTAGTAGATCTCATAACCATGATGACATCATAAGATATTTATATCCAATGAGATCACAATGAATTTGAAATCATTTTACATAGCAAACTTGTTCCATATTGAGAAATATTCCATATAAACATATAGTGAGATATTATTATACATTCACCCATAAAATTTATTCCATGAGTTTCTAGCAAAATTGTTTTCTTATTATTGATATAATTAAACCACTGAGATATTCCCTCCAGTTTACAGTGACATTTTTTCTATACTCTTCACATATCACTGTGAGATAATTTTATTACAGTGAACTAGCTATTTGTATGTTATCCTCATTCTACTGTGAGGTATTTTTCAATACCCACCTAAAACCAGTGAGATATTTTTCCATATCCAGCTCATACCACTTTGAGACATTTTACCCTGAGATTACAATGAGATATTTGTATATTCATTGTGAGATATTTTTTCTACACTCTCCTTTTATCACTGTAATATTTTCTTTTTCCTGAGATTACATGGAGATATTTGTATACTTAATTACCTCATACCATGGAGAGATTTTTTGCCTCATACAGCTGTGAAATATTTTCTATACTCATCTCAAACAACCGTGAAATATTTTTTTACTCACCTCAAACAACTGTGAGACATTTTATTATACTCATCTTATACCACTTTGAGAATTTTTTTCATAACACTCATCTCAAACCACTGTGAGATATTTTTCTATACTCACCTCATACCAGGGTGATTTATTTTTCCTTGCGATTATGGAACCAAATGCTCCTCCAACATATGGCAATGCAATGGCCGCGGCGGGCTTCAAATACTCTGACATATCTGTAAGATGCTGACATTATAACGGAAAACCAAATTTTTGATGAAATGTCAAAGAAAATTATAGCATTGATTTTACAAGGAAATGAGGGTGAATTGACACATCTTACAGGAAACCAAAGAGGATAGAGTCGAAAGTTCACATCTACAAATAATTAACTTTATCATAAACAGGTTAACAAACTACTGTGTGAGTGGATTTTCTCGATGTGCACCAATTTTGGATCATTAAAAACCTAAAATTTTGTAAAAAGTTCCACGGTGTTCTTTAAAGTTTTAGGAGTTGATCGACCGGTGTAACCGTGATTTCTGTCGCTAGTGCTCAGGGTCGCTCTTAATAGAATATATAGGGAAAAGAGCGACTCAAATCACTGGCCTCTGCGCATGCCTGGGGATTTTAGTCGCTTCAAATCAAAGCGGTGCTCTACTGGTTTTAAATCCACGGTAATAGTATCCGAAGTCTTAGCTTTTCGTGTTTTATTTATTTATTTTAATCCTAAAAGTATGCAAAACAATTATATATGTTATTTAAAACTTAATATTGAATTTTCTTCGTATAGGATTATTAAATGATGTTTTAGATTTCTAAAATCTATTTATTTTCTAAAAGAAAATAAACGACTTCAAATTTAATTAAAAATTTTGTAAATTGAATATATATTTAAAAGGAAAAGAAGGGGGGAAAACATGCTACGGTTAACAATCTCTCAGTCATTTGTTTCAACAGGTGTGAACCATGCCCAGGGCGTTATCTTAGACAGGTGTCAACAATTACCTGTATGTTAATAACTCACAAACACAGCTCCCCGTGGTCAATTTTTACCAAAGGTGTGAAGTGTGTTTTTATAACCACTTCATTATATACACTTGTATTTTGTCTTCAATGAACCATAAATACCTGTATTTCACCAGAATATAAAGTGATAATTCTTATCTCATTTCGACCTATTTTTTATTTAACAGATAAATTAAATGACGGGAAAATAATTCTGAACAAATAAATAATGACGACATAATAATTTTAAATACGTTTAGGGTGGTTGGCCACTTGTCCGGCGAAATGATAAGAAAAAGTGAAAAAAAAAAAAAAATGGATGTGGTTTTAATTTTATGTAGCTGATATAAATTTTGAGTTTAATAAATCTGAATATGAAGAATTGAAGAAACATTATCTTAAACAAATCAAGAGCGTCGGTGATTCCAGTCGCTCTTCAAAATTACGGTTTCATGTTCAATTGTTTTAAACGAACCGACTAGTATGCCATCTGTTACAACATTAAATAGTAAAACGGGATGCAGTTTTGATTTAAAGTAGATTATCTGAGTGTAGTTCAATATTTCTAGGGAAAAAATCGGAAAACGTTATTTTAAATTTATTTAGTTATTCGGTCGCTCTTCAAAAGAGGGTTTCATAACCTACCAGAATTATATTTCCATCTCTAACAACTTAAAAAATTGGATACAGTTATGACAAAGAGTAGATGATAAAAGGTTAGTTTAATAATTCTAGAGAAAAAAATTCGAATAATAATTATTATGAATAAATTATGAGCATCGGTGATTTCTGTCGCTCGTCAGAAATCCATCAGAAGCTACTAGTTCACGGTCTGTACCAACTTAAGGAAATTAAAATGGATGCAGGTTTAGCTTCAAAAAGAAAATCGAAGTGTAGTTTAATAATTCTAGATAAATATTTGGGGAAAATAATTATTTTGAATTAGTCATGAACATCAGTGATTTGAGTCGCTCTTCAAAATGGCGATTTCAGAATTTATCAGAATTTATCAGAACTAACATATTTATCGCCTGTAAAACCAGTGAAAAGTGGAATTTGATGCCGGTTTCATTTGAAATAGATAACCTAAGTGTAGTTTAACTATTCTACCTGAAAATATTCGGGAAAATAATTATTTTGAATTAGTTATGAGCATCAGTGATTTGAGTCGCTCTTCAAAATGGCGATTTCAGAATTTATCAAGACTGACTTATTTATCGCCTGTAAAACCAGTGAAAAGTGGAATTTGATGCCGCATTGATTTGAAATAGATAATATAAGTGTAGTTTAATAATTCTACCTGAAAATATTCGGGAAAATAATTATTTTGAATTAGTTATGAGCATCAGTGATTTGAGTCGCTCTTCAAAATGGCGATTTCAGAATTTATCAGAACTAACATATTTATCGTCTGTAAAACCAGTAAAAAGTGGAATTTGATGCCGGTTTCATTTAAAATAGATAATCTAAGTGTAGTTTAATAATTCTACATGAAAATATTCGGGAAAATAATTATTTTGAATTAGTTATGAGCATCAGTGATTTGAGTCGCTCTTCAAAATGGCGATTTCAGAATTTATCAGAACTAACATATTTATCGTCTGTAAAACCAGTAAAAAGTGGAATTTGATGCCGGTTTCATTTGAAATAGATAATCTAAGTGAAGTTTAACTATTCTACCTGAAAATATTCGGGAAAATAATTATTTTGAATTAGTTATGAGCATCAGTGATTTGAGTCGCTCTTCAAAATGGCGATTTCAGAATTTATCCAGACTGACTTATTTATCGCCTGTAAATCCAGTGAAAAGTGGAATTTGATGCCGGTTTCATTTGAAATAGATAATCTAAGTGTAGTTTAATAATTCTACCTGAAAATATTCGGGAAAATAATTATTTTGAATTAGTTATGAGCATCAGTGATTTGAGTCGCTCTTCAAAATGGCGATTTCAGAATTTATCAGAACTAACATATTTATCGCCTGTAAAACCAGTGAAAAGTGGAATTTGATGCCGGTTTCATTTAAAATAGATAATCTAAGTGTAGTTTAATAATTCTACATGAAAATATTCGGGAAAATAATTATTTTGAATTAGTTATGAGCATCAGTGATTTGAGTCGCTCTTCAAAATGGCGATTTCAGAATTTATCAAGACTGACTTATTTACCGCCTGTAAAACCAGTGAAAAGTGGAATTTGATGCCGCATTGATTTGAAATAGATAATCTAAGTGTAGTTTAATAATTCTACATGAAAATATTCGGGAAAATAATTATTTTGAATTAGTTATGAGCATCAGTGATTTGAGTCGCTCTTCAAAATGGCGATTTCAGAATTTATCAGAACTAACATATTTATCGCCTGTAAAACCAGTGAAAAGTGGAATTTGATGCCGGTTTCATTTAAAATAGATAATCTAAGTGTAGTTTAATAATTCTACATGAAAATATTCGGAAAAATAATTATTTTGAATTAGTTATGAGCATCAGTGATTTGAGTCGCTCTTCAAAATGGCGATTTCAGAATTTATCAAGACTGACTTATTTACCGCCTGTAAAACCAGTGAAAAGTGGAATTTGATGCCGCATTGATTTGAAATAGATAATCTAAGTGTAGTTTAATAATTCTACATGAAAATATTCGGGAAAATAATTATTTTGAATTAGTTATGAGCATCAGTGATTTGAGTCGCTCTTCAAAATGGCGATTTCAGAATTTATCAAGACTGACTTATTTACCGCCTGTAAAACCAGTGAAAAGTGGAATTTGATGCCGCATTGATTTGAAATAGATAATCTAAGTGTAGTTTAATAATTCTACATGAAAATATTCGGGAAAATAATTATTTTGAATTAGTTATGAGCATCAGTGATTTGAGTCGCTCTTCAAAATGGCGATTTCAGAATTTATCAGAACTAACATATTTATCGTCTGTAAAACCAGTGAAAAGTGGAATTTGATGCCGGTTTCATTTAAAATAGATAATCTAAGTGTAGTTTAATAATTCTACATGAAAATATTCGGGAAAATAATTATTTTGAATTAGTTATGAGCATCAGTGATTTGAGTCGCTCTTCAAAATGGCGATTTCAGAATTTATCAAGACTGACTTATTTACCGCCTGTAAAACCAGTGAAAAGTGGAATTTGATGCCGCATTGATTTGAAATAGATAATCTAAGTGTAGTTTAATAATTCTACATGAAAATATTCGGGAAAATAATTATTTTGAATTAGTTATGAGCATCAGTGATTTGAGTCGCTCTTCAAAATGGCGATTTCAGAATTTATCAGAACTAACATATTTATCGCCTGTAAAACCAGTGAAAAGTGGAATTTGATGCCGGTTTCATTTAAAATAGATAATCTAAGTGTAGTTTAATAATTCTACATGAAAATATTCGGGAAAATAATTATTTTGAATTAGTTATGAGCATCAGTGATTTGAGTCGCTCTTCAAAATGGCGATTTCAGAATTTATCAGAACTAACATATTTATCGCCTGTAAAACCAGTGAAAAGTGGAATTTGATGCCGGTTTCATTTGAAATAGATAATCTAAGTGTAGTTTAATAATTCTACATGAAAATATTCGGGAAAATAATTATTTTGAATTAGTTATGAGCATCAGTGATTTGAGTCGCTCTTCAAAATGGCGATATCAGAATTTATCAGAACTTACATATTTATCGCCTGTAAAACCAGTAAAAAGTGGATTTTGATGCCGGTTTCATTTGAAATAGATAATCTAAGTGTGGTTTAACTATTCTACATGAAAATATTCGGGAAAATAATTATTTTGAATTAGTTATGAGCATCAGTGATTTGAGTCGCTCTTCAAAATGGCGATTTCAGAATTTATCAAGACTGACTTATTTATCGCCTGTAAATCCAGTGAAAAGTGGAATTTGATGCCGGTTTCATTTGAAATAGATAATCTAAGTGTAGTTTAATAATTCTACATGAAAATATTCGGGAAAATAATTATTTTGAATTAGTTATGAGCATCAGTGATTTGAGTCGCTCTTCAAAATGGCGATTTCAGAATTTATCAGAACTAACATATTTATCGCCTGTAAAACCAGTAAAAAGTGGAATTTGATGCCGGTTTCATTTGAAATAGATAATCTAAGTGTAGTTTAATAATTCTACATGAACATATTCGGGAAAATAATTATTTTGAATTAGTTATGAGCATCAGTGATTTGAGTCGCTCTTCAAAACTAACATATTTATCGTCTGTAAAACCAGTAAAAAGTGGATTTTGATGCCGGTTTCATTTGAAATAGATAATCTAAGTGAAGTTTAACTATTCTACCTGAAAATATTCGGGAAAATAATTATTTTGAATTAGTTATGAGCATCAGTGATTTGAGTCGCTCTTCAAAATGGCGATTTCAGAATTTATCAGAACTAACATATTTATCGTCTGTAAAACCAGTAAAAAGTGGAATTTGATGCCGGTTTCATTTAAAATAGATAATCTAAGTGTAGTTTAATAATTCTACATGAACATATTCGGGAAAATAATTATTTTGAATTAGTTATGAGCATCAGTGATTTGAGTCGCTCTTCAAAACTAACATATTTATCGTCTGTAAAACCAGTAAAAAGTGGATTTTGATGCCGGTTTCATTTGAAATAGATAATCTAAGTGTGGTTTAACTATTCTACATGAAAATATTCGGGAAAATAATTATTTTGAATTAGTTATGAGCATCAGTGATTTGAGTCGCTCTTCAAAATGGCGATTTCAGAATTTATCAGAACTAACATATTTATCGTCTGTAAAACCAGTAAAAAGTGGAATTTGATGCCGGTTTCATTTGAAATAGATAATCTAAGTGTGGTTTAACTATTCTACATGAAAATATTCGGGAAAATAATTATTTTGAATTAGTTATGAGCATCAGTGATTTGAGTCGCTCTTCAAAATGGCGATTTCAGAATTTATCAGAACTAACATATTTATCGTCTGTAAAACCAGTAAAAAGTGGAATTTGATGCCGGTTTCATTTAAAATAGATAATCTAAGTGTAGTTTAATAATTCTACCTGAAAATATTCGGGAAAATAATTATTTTGAATTAGTTATGAGCATCAGTGATTTGAGTCGCTCTTCAAAACTAACATATTTATCGTCTGTAAAACCAGTAAAAAGTGGAATTTGATGCCGGTTTTATTTGAAATAGATAATCTAAGTGTAGTTTAATAATTCTACATGAAAATATTCGGGAAAATAATTATTTTGAATTAGTTATGAGCATCAGTGATTTGAGTCGCTCTTCAAAATGGCGATATCAGAATTTATCAGAACTTACATATTTATCGCCTGTAAAACCAGTAAAAAGTGGATTTTGATGCCGGTTTCATTTGAAATAGATAATCTAAGTGTGGTTTAACTATTCTACATGAAAATATTCGGGAAAATAATTATTTTGAATTAGTTATGAGCATCAGTGTTTCTAGGTCAAAGGTTAAGGTCATAGCAGAATTATATGAAAATCCTTGTCCGGACCATATCTTCTCTCCGCTTAGTCCAATGTGGCTCACAGGGATGGGGTAATCGTAATCGAGTAATCGTAATCGATTGTAATGATTACTGTTTTTCAAGTAATCGACAGTAATCTGTAATCGAAGAGATTTTCGATTACTTGTAATCGTAATTTAATCGATTGCAGCTAAAATTTTCAATGTAATTATAATTACTTTTTCGATTATTTTCGATTATTTTATACATAAATGGATGTTATTTTGGAGAATTAATTCCAGTCAATCACACATAAATATCAAATATAAACCACCTAGTGTAATGTTTGGATTCCTAACTTTTCTTATCATAAGTTTATTAGTTTAATAATGTTCTCAATAAAATTTGCATTATAGACCTACTGGTCTAGTATTAAATAATTCAGAAGTGTATTTCATCAACCATTTATTAATAAAATATACAGATTTTTCGTGTGCATTTTACATTTGACCCACTGTCCTCTTGCTGCATGTCCTTTTTCATATTTCAGATGTTGAAAAACTTTGTCTTGTAATAGAAAATTATAAATAGCAAAAACAGATTTAATTGCTGTATTAAATATAAATAATTTTCTAAATAAACTACATAGTACTCAAAAAAAAAAAAAGAGATGGAAATACTTATTCACATCTGAAAATGTTTAAACAACTTCAAACTTGTGTTTTAGTAACTTTAAAATTTGCAAAATCATTCTCATGTTTTCATTCAAAATTGTAAGGTTGCTTTTATATCAGTGAGGGGTTATAAGTGCCTGTAAGAGAGGGAGTAAGTGTCACTGTGTTTGCTTATCTTAATTGGCTAATTAATTGACTGAGACATATCCCTGATTGCAGATAATAAGGTGTAAACTGTGAACTACTTTGTGTTTAACTATCATTCCATTGAAGACAAACAATATTATTAAAAGAATTAATAGCTCTCAAAACACTTATTTCAATACAGAATGAAACTGTGTTACATGTATTAGTTAAATTACTTAAAGACACATTTAATTTACATGTTAATTACTAAGAGTTCGTTCTAATTTACTTATTTTTTTTGAAAAAGACACGTACAGGAATGTTTAATGTGTACAATCAACATACGGACAGCCCAAATACTTCTAATGAGGTAATTCACATTAAAATATTAAATAATTTTTTCAACAAGTCAATAAATATGGAGGTACAGATCTAAGGTTGAAAGGAATAATTAATTCCTTGGCATATTTTATTGTAGGAATCATGTCTCCACTTTCCATGGTAGAAAATCCCTCATTTGGGCATTTAGTGAGAATGTTAGCCAGAATAAAACCTTAAAAGAATCTGCACTGAAACTGCAGGAATACATTCAAACTTCAGTGGATAACATCAACATTTACCATTTAAATATTGCTTTGATATTTGAAGGGATAAAAACTTGGAAGTAATCGATTATTAATCGATTACATCTTCCAAAGTAATCGATTACAATCGATTACAGGACAAAAATGAGTGTAATCGATTAATAATCGATTACACAAAATTCCTCTAAGTAATCGATTATTAATCGATTACATTTTTTCAGTAATCGTGCCCATCCCTGGTGGCTCATACTTCACTCACAGAGTGCCACTGGTCAATGGATGTGCAGTGACCTTGAACTAAGTTTCTAGGTCAAGGGTCAAGGTCAAAAATAGCCTCTCTGTTCAAAATTTTTGTTTGGTGCATAATTTCTTTCCCTTAAGTCCAGTCAGCCTCAAACTTTACCAATTAACTTAGGGTACGAAACATTTGTGATTTTCCTTCCATATTTTGATAGAGGATGTGCAACATTCGTAATTTTTGTGCCGTTTTTTTGATAGAGGGTATGGAGCACTCGTGATTTTCGTGCCATTTTTTATTATAAAAAGGATGACATGGAAGCCCTTTAGACTCAAACAACACATCCCTTAATAGTACACAAATGGTCCTCTTCAAAATAAACCCTTTTCAGCTACCTTACATTTTTATGTTCATTGCTGAAAGCGGGGCCCTTTGAGATGGCCACCATCTCAATGATATCTAGTTCCAACTACCATCGGACTGCAGTTGAAGCCCTAGATGTATATAGCTACTGGATTGTTCAATAATGTCCCCATTTCCTCCAAAATGTCTGGAAAAAGTCGCTGCTTTCTTGTAAAATTAAAATCTTTAAAATCTACAGCCCAAGAGTTGGACCATTTCTTTATTTTTTCAAGATCGGCTGTAAGAGATAATGTAGGAGTAAAAATATCGGCGCCTATTATAGCAAACAATGATGTTTCCGCAAATAAACGAATACCATCATGTATGTCTTCGGTTACTGTATATCATTAATGTATATTAAGAATAAAAATGGGCCTAGCACAGATCCCTGAGGTACTCCCGCATCAACAGTTTTAAATGTTGATGAAAAACCTTCAATATTTACTTTTTGTTGCCTGTCAGTTAGATAATCTTTAATCCAGCCCAAAATATTATTTTGGAAGCCTATTTTTCTCAAGTTTAAAGATAAGTCCTTTATGCCAAACCCTGTCAAAGGCCCTTGAAATACATGTATTACAGAATATAAATCTAACTTCCCGGCCTTTATCAAGATTTGAAATAATTTTATCATATATTTCAACTAGTTGATTTACAGTAGAGTCACCAGGTTGAATCCCATATTGGTTTTTTGATAATAATTCGTAGTCTTTTATATGATTAAACATATACTTGAAAAGTATTTTACCATGACTTTGCTATGAGGCGCCGTTTTGGTATTAACTGCCAAAAAGTGATATTGCCTATTGGAATAGGTGATATCACCTATTCAATTGGTGATATCACCTATTCGAATAAGTGATATCATCTATTCAGCTTCTGAATATATAATGAATTATTAAGAAATGGTTTTGTGTTTCAAATATCTATGACAAAAAAAGTATGATATAAAACCGGTATGATAAAAAACGAATTGTACTGTATTACCTATTCGAATTATAATTGGCTACTTCATAAAGCCGTTTATTTCTTTATTATAATCTCTTTATTTTATATAAATGGAAGGACGGTATCGCAAGCATTTTTGATAATTTTTTTTTAAGTTAAAGCTGTTATAAATATTTCCTTTTTACAGCTGTATTTTCGTTATTACATTAACTAGATGTCTTATTAACTGTATCTTTTTTTTTTAATTTACTTTCTGTATGAACTACTTTCAATTTTAAAAAAAAAATAATTTTAGTTGTCTATTTATTATCTTATTTCGTACACCATTGCCTTATGGTTCAATAACTTGGAAATAAATCGAACATATCAACAAACACTGCATAACAAGGATGAAAAAAAAATATTTTGGTTGCGTCGCCATAAAGGCCTTTCTGTATTTTCTTTTTTTTTTTTAAAGAATAAGCCTAAATATGTTTATTTTCCTTTTTCATTTTCCTAATTGAATACAATTATTATTTTAAATATTCACTTATCACACTTTTAAACAAATGAGTTTGATTTTATAAATCCTTCGTGCTTTCATTTCGTCTACCATTCTTTTTACGTTCTTGTCGCTGTAGCTTCATTAAAATAAAAAAAAACCAAACAAACAAACAAACAAACAAAAAACATTTTTTCTCTTGACCGAATGATCAAACAAACAATTAAAAAATAAGTTATTATTTTCTTATTTATTTGCTCACTAGGAAAAATACATTGAAAAGTAATCGGTAGAAGTGCACACAATTAGTGCAAAATATTACTTAATTTTTGTGCGCGTAATTGTTTTCCTTTAAACATAAATTTTCCATCAATGTGTAAAAACGCTTTTTAAAGGGAAGTTACAATCAAGAAAACGGTAAAGACAGCTTCAATTCCATCTACAATGTATAAATGTTTACAATATATATTGACTGCAAAGAAAGATTTCCGAAATAAATATGTCAAAATGTTACAATTAAATAGTCCGTTTTCACTTATCTAGAAAATAAATAATATGCAGCCATGCATGTTCTCAAAAACTTTGATAATGAATAATTTGCCCATTGCGGGTGCTATCCCCCCCCCCCCCCCCACCTTGTTTTCTTGTCAAACTCAAACTTTTTTATCGAGGATCTAGAAGAAAAGCCGACTGCACATGAAATTCTGGTTATCTGCTGAATAAAACTGGTTCATTGTTGTAGACCTACTGTATAAGACAGCAAACTGTTGATACACGTGTGAATTTAGGCATATCTGGACTAACGGGATTAGATACGGTTCAATATACACAGCTTAATTTTTTACCTGTGCACGTGTGATGACAGTAAATGATCGAAATTTTCAAATGTTTTATAGTAAATAACGAAAGCATAGAAAGACGTCAGTCTAGATAACGAGACCATGGCAAGAAATGTACAGTATGTGTTTCTTTTTAAAAAATAACAAACTTGGATGAATACACATGCACGGAGTACGCATTTTATTTAAAAAAAAAGAAAAAAAGATTAAACTGGGCTCTATGTGTAATTTCCAGGTGGCATATTTTACCTGCAGGTTTCAGAGAATAAAGCAAATGAAACTGGAAAATGCTTTAAATAAAAATTAATTCTGACATATCCAGATTTTTTTTTTTTTTTGACTACTGTACTTGTATTAAACTGAAAATTCCATGCGAAAATGTGGCGATCGAACTTTTTGACAGTATGTTATATTGGCGATAACATCTTGGGTTGATTCAATTTATGATGACCTTAACGTTTAAACTACAGTGGAATCTGCGTATTTATGAATAACTATCGACATGCTCAAAAATACTTAAAAACTTTTTTTCTTAAGAATTCATTATACTTAATGAAAAGAAAATCCCACCTGCACGACTGTGTAACCGGACAAAATCAGCTGATTTACGTAAAAGCAGGTGCTCTTTCCTCACTTCCTGTAGCAGACGAAATTGACCTTTGAACTTTTGTGTTCCTCTTAAACAACTTCCTGTGGGTAAACCGGTTAATGATTATAGTTAAATTTTTTGTTTAGATAAATAATTTGTTGAATACTGATTGATAAAAAATATATCTGCATTTATCTTTAAGCAAAAAAAAAATTTTTTTGGGAAATTAAATCCGGGAATTAATTTTCCTACCGTACAATAATATTTTAATATTTTTGTTAATATAGAATCGTTTATTTTTGTAACCTTTTGCAATTCTCTGAGTTTTATATAATTAAATTTCAGATATCGATATTTAATTCAAAGTAATTTAGTCAATCGCAAATGGTAAACAGTTCATTCTCCTTTGAGACCACTTCTGTAATTAGTTGCTCCAGAGGTAAACCGGAAACGAAAAATGGCTACCTCTCCAAATAGTACTCTGACTCCAAAAAAGAAGGAGGAGTCGTTTCTAGATAAGTTAGGAGGAACTCTGGCCAGGAAGAAGAAAGCAAAAGAAGGTCCTAAAGTCGTTTGTTTGTTTATATTAGTATTATAATTGTTTTGGAAACGTAATTAAAATCAAAGTTCAAGATTTGTTTACATCTAGTTTCCTGAAATGTTTTCCAAATAAGGCCAAAACTCATGTTTGATTAATGCATATGTGTATTTCGGTTCTTTGATAGGTATGAAAAACCAAATATTGGCAGGATAATTGATTATTTGCTGCTAAATTTTCCAAGATTATTAAAAAGACTAGATTAGTTTATCATGTGTATTACACAGGTCCAGGAAAATCACTATATTTAGCTATATAGCATTATTTACCTATATAATATAGCTTTATTTAGCTATTTTAGAATAAGTTTCTGTTTTATGAAAATCAAACAAAAAGTCGCATGAAAATTATGGCTGATATTTTTTAAAAAAGGTTTGATAAAAACAACCTAGGGCATCGATAGTAAAAACATTGCCTCTTTTAAACACTTTTTAACCAAAAAATGCATCTCTATTGTTTGGATAGCTGTCCATTACTGGAAGTGTGATGAGGCATGACTAAGTGTGATTGCCTTGCAATGTGCTGAATTATTACCAATCAATTATCTTGTTGACCAAAACTGCTTTTCTTTGTTAAAGTAGCTGCTTATTCACAGATTAACTGTTATACATAGCCCCAAAACTTTTAGATCTTTGATTGCAATTGCACAATAGGATAAACATTTTTAAAAGTGGGTTTTTGGTGAATTGTTTTCAGTCCATTTCATTTCATTATGCGACTTTTTGTCTGCTTTTCATAAAACAGAAATTTACTCTGAAATAGCTAAATAAAGCTATATTATATAGGTAAATAAAGCTATATAGGTAGATTTAGCTATATAGCTAAATATAGTGATTTTCCTAGACCTGTTACAGGGATCGACACTAACTTTAAAACCATAGAAGCCAGCGAGCCAGCAATTTCTAATTTCCACTAGCCCTGTTCATGAATTAGTTATCCAGCAGCCAAAGGCTGCTGGCCAAGTCGGGAAGCAGCGAGGGGGGTAGGTGCGAGAGGGGGTTTCCCCCTCCTGCTGGTGGGGGTAGGGGGGCCTCCCCCAGAAAATTTTGAAAATAGAGATGCCAAATCCTGCATTCTGGCTGTATTTTTGGGTAAAATTATATGTCACTTCATGACTGTATCTAAGGCGTTTTACTATTTGAAAAATTCCATATGTATAGTCAATTAGAATATTCTACATCACCTTTTACATTTTGACTGCAAAGAATTAGATTAACAAGTTTATAACTGGTTATTTGGTGTTAAAGGAAAGCCAGGTATCTCCATTACACAGCAAGTCCATCTTTGATTCAATGACCTGAAGGGCAGTTATATTTACTCACCTTTTTAGTGTATTGCGGGTCACTTCTGGGTATTTTGAATCACCAAGAGAACAGGTAGAAAACGACAAGAAAACACTTATATAATTGATTAATTATTTATTTGGTATTGTTTACAAAAAGTCTCCCAAAATAAAAAAAAAATCATTTACTTTTTGATTTTTCGTGTTGATATTAAGTTAATTACTTAGTGTGCAACGTGTGCAATATTTGTTCGACTGCGGTCATGTACACATGTGATTGGAAATTACCCAAATTGTAAGGGGGCTACAAATGCAGCAATTGATGCTACGACATCTATGATGAAAACCATGCATGCAATGTTTTCAAAAGGGGTGTCTCTTAAATAAAGATAACAAGTTAATGAATTAAATTGTTAACCTTTTAATTAAAGCATGTTTACCTCTTCTTTTTTTTGTATCTGAAAAGTATATGCTTTAAAAAAAACCTGGTTGGTTGTCACATATGTGGAAGTGTCGTGCTAGGTACAGTGATAAGGTAAATTACAGAGAATAGCGAAACGCGGGGTGATTTGGAATACTCTACATGACTGTAACAAAATCGAAACTTGTACTTTTTAAAATTATAAATCTTTACAATTGCTCTGAGTAAGTGTTTGATAAAAAATTTCAGTAACCCTGCCGGGCAAGCTTGAAGACATGTTTAGTAGCCTGACCTTAATTTTCAGTTGTCCAGGGCTAGCGGGTTACCGTTACTGTCGAATCCTGTATTAGGATTCACTGAGGCTAGCTATGTTTTCAAAAAACACTTATATGTATCAAATGACTTGAGTGAATACAAATACTGTATAGTAGGAAAATTAAATGTAAATTACAAACAACAAATAATGTAAATAACATTACTTTATGTCAGTATTTCTGCATTTAAGATTGGAATTTCTTTACTAAATATTGAAAAAAGCTAGTGAGGGTGTGGGTCACCCATGTTGCTGGATTCTGTAATTTAAGTGTGTGACTACATCTTCTTTCTCTTTTTAAAGTGCAGGGCCTTGTGGGCATCATCACACCTGATTGTTGTGAAATACTTAACATTAGCAGGATAATTTTAAATTCTTTTCTACTAGATACCTATGCTTGATACCTCATAAGAGGATTTGACCCTGAATCTAATCAACTGTTTAACAATCTGTCATTTTTCCTCATCTCACTCTCACTCTCCTCTATATTGTTCTTTCTTTCTCTTGAAACCAATTTGATTAAGATAGTTTTAATTGCTGCATTCATCTTAGTTTTAGGCTTTTAAATTAAAACTATGTGGTCAATTTTTATTTACAGTTTTATTATATTTTATTTCAGTGAGTGAGCTTCAGGAGGAGGGAAAACATGCAATTGAGTCTCCAACCAGCCCCACAGTCCCCGACATTGGACCTGAGGGATACACTTTGGGTAAGTACCCTCCCATGGTCCCACCAGCCCCACAGTCCCCGACATTGGACCCGAGGGATATACACTGGGTAAGTACCCTCCCACGGTCCCACCAGCCCCACAGTCCCCGACATTGGACCCGAGGGATACACACTGGGTAAGTACCCTCCCACCAGCTCCACAGTCCCCGACATTGGACCCGAGGGATACACACTGGGTAAGTACCCTCCCACCAGCCCCACAGTCCCCGACATTGGACCCGAGGGATATACACTGGGTAAGTACCCTCCCACCAGCCCCACAGTCCCTGACATTGGACCCAAGGGATACACACTGGGTAAGTACCCTCCCACCAGCTCCACAGTCCCCGACATTCGACCCAAGGGATACACACTGGGTATGTACCCTCCCACCAGCCCTACAGTCCCTGACATTGGACCTGAGGGATACACACTGGGTAAGTACCCTCCCACCAGCCCCACAGTCCCTGACATTGGACCCAAGGGATACACACTGGGTAAGTACCCTCCCACCAGCCCTACAGTCCCTGACATTGGACCCAAGGGATACAGACAAGGTAAGTAGTCATCCACCAGCCCTACAGTCCCAGACATTGGAACTGAGGGATACACACTGGGTAGTCTCCCTCTAGCCCCAGGCACCTATAGACTGAGTAAGAGAGGTCTAAATCCTTTAGCTACAAATTGAAGTTTGAACAGATCTGAACATATGAATCTAGAGATATCAGAACATTTTAGATATCTGTTGCAAGCTATTATTTTAGGCAATGACTTAAATTTGAAATCACTCTATTTTAGATGAAAATGAAGAGAGATCAATGATTGAACCACAGTCCAGAGATGATCCCAAAGTTAAAGAGCTGATAAAGGTAAACATAAAAGTCCAGAGGTGATCCCAAAGTTAAAGAACTGATAAAGGTAAAACTCCAGAGATGATCCCAAAGTTAAAGAACTGATAAAGGTAAACATAAAAGTCCAGATATGATCCCAAAGTTAAAGAACTGATAAAGGTAAAACTCCAGAGATGATCCCAAAGTTAAAGAACTGATAATGGTAAGCATAAAAGTCCAGAGATGATCCCAAAGTTAAAGAACTGATAAAGGTAAAAGTCCAAAGATGATCCCAAAGTTAAAGAACCGATAAAGGTAAACATAAAAGTCCAGAGATGATCCCAAAGTTAAAGAATTGATAAAGGTAAAAGTAAATGAGTTCCCTTTAAGGCTGTAGATAAATGTAAATTTATAATAAGAAAGTTTGATGAGGGCTCCCGGTAGAGCATGTTTGATTAAAGTAAATCTTGACAAGATTAAGGTTTAAAACATCTGTTTCATCAAGTTTTAGATGTTAATGTTTCTCTTCAGGAGCTGTCTGTCTTATTGTCGTGATGGATCTTTGTGGATATAAGATCTATTTGCTGTATATTGTGTTGTTTCTGGACTCTAATGTTATAATAATTATCTTTAAACATGTTAGATATTGCTGGAATGTTTTGAACTTTGTAGATATTTATGCACAAGAATGCTTAACTTTCTGCACAATAATGGTTGACTGAAGATCTTTATACATGGTGGATGTTGCTAGAATGGATCAGTGATGTTCTGGTTGATGACTGGATCTTCATTTGATTGTTGATTTTTATATACTGCAGATGTTGCTGGACTGGATCAATCTTTATACATTGTAGTTGTTGCTGGACTGGATCAATCTTTATACATTGTAGTTGTTGCTGGACTGGATTAATCTTTATACATTGTAGATGTTGCTGGACTGGATTAATCTTTATACATTGTAGATGTTGCTGGACTGAATTAATCTTTATACATTGTAGATGTTGCTGGACTGGATCAATGATGTTCTTGCTGATGACCGGATCATCGTTAAGGACATTGAGGAAGATTTGTTTGATGGTCAAATTCTTCAGAAGTTGATTGGTAAGTATTAATTAAGGAAGCTCAGGATAAATTAAAGTCAAGGATTTATCTACTTCAAATACAAAACCCAGCAAAATAGAAAGTTCCAGAATATTGATTTATATCAGACAGCAGGCAAGACTCACCCAGACTGACATAATGTCAGGAAGGATGCTCTGTACAATGAGTAAAAGAATTCTGCATTTTACATTCCCTGTATATTACACTCCCTGCTTATTACACTCCCACATATTACATTCCCTGCATATTACACTCCCTGCTTATTACACTCCCTGTATATTACACTCCCTGTATATTACACTCCCTGCTTATTACACTCTCTGCTTATTACACTCCCTGTATGTTACACTCCCTGATTATTACACTCCCTGATTATTACACTCTCTGTATTTTAATACTGAGAATAGAATGAAAAGTTTACAATAAAAGCAAACATTTTTGGCTGCCACATAGATGTGTAATTGGTGCTTTTACCTAAATACTGATCAATTTCTATCTCAATTCGTTCTTCAAAGTTCTTAGGTATCATTGAACTCAGGAGTTTTCTCCCTTTGCAGAGAAACTGGCAGGGTTAAGGGTTGAAGTTCCAGAGGTCACACAGTCTGAGCAGGGTCAGAAACAAAAACTACAGATCATCTTAACAGTCATCAACAGAATTCTACATCAGAGTCCTCCCTGGACCCAGAGTAAATGGAGTGTAGATAGTAAGTTATTTATAGAATCCACCCATTTATCCACTAGTCAGATATGGATTATGATTGATTGTGTTCTGTAGATGTGCAATGTTTTAGGATTTTCATTTTCACCCTGGGGCAAATTGGGGTCTAAAAATGATGATTTTCTACAGCATCTAGTTTTTTTTAGTAAAGATAACAATTACTCAATCTTAGGTAAAGTTTGTTTGAAAATCATACTGATTCATATTTTGTTATTGAAGTTATTTAATTTGTGTAGCATATGAATTGTGCATAAAATGTACCTGTTTCTGAGAATTTTAGAACAGATGACTTTTATTGTTTTAGGTGTTCACTCGAAAAACCTGGTGGCCATTCTTCATCTGCTAGTTGCCTTGGCAAGACATTTCCGAGCACCAATCAGATTGCCAGAAAATGTTTCTGTGAACCTAGTTGTTGTCACGGTAAATAAAGGAACTGTTTGTAGTATTCAAACAAAATGTGGAAAAATAACATTGTATTTCCATTTTTTAAAGTTACCTGAATGGCAATACAACTGAGAGGACTAGGGTGTTTCACAGTATTTTAGATTTAGTTTTTGCAGAATTTTGTATCCTGTTGTGTATTGAAATGATGTCCAAGTAATGTTATTTTTGAATTGAACAGAAAAGAGATGGAATGTTACAACCACGTAGGGTTGCTGAAGACATCACAACTGTTAACGAGTAAGTCTTCAGAATGTCTAGTCATACACGAGAGTCAAAATCATGCTTGGGGAATTTTCATGCAAAAACAGTCTTGATCAAATGTGGGAGTGCACAGCCCCCCCCCCCCCCCAAAAAAAAAAAAAAAAACATACTTTTTATTCTATGTGCTTGCCTTGCTTCTTAACCCATATAAATTGTGTCATACTTTTTAAAGTTAATCTGTCCACATTGCATCATCATTATTAACTCTTCCAAAATTTTGTGTAAGGAATATATGGTAATTCATGATTTCATTTTCCTGACTTGTATTTTCAATTTCATTTTTTATAAGACTGATTTAAATCATTTTTTTCTGATTGATCACTGTAAGATTTATTGCTTTGTCATTTTTCTCACAATATATTGAATGACCAATACAAAGGGAAGCAAATTATTCTTATTACCCTCACATTTTTCCTAAGACTGCAGTAAAGATGAGTAAACTACTTGTATATCTGTAATAAAGTTTAGTACTATTTTCTAATTTTGATGAAAAGAAAAGTATTTCAGCTTTTTGGGCATTGCACGAAAGTAGTGTGCACACATACAAGTGAACATTTTACTGTATACATGTATCTATTGTTCTCTCTTTCAGAGACATTGGAGCTAGATTTGGTGAGTCTTTTCCTCTCTTCTTTATTCTGTTTATTTTAACTGTAGATTGAGGTTTACAGTTATACAGGTCTATCAAGGAGAAGGTATGGTAATGACCCAGTTGCAATTTGGCCCCTTAATTGATATGAAAATCAAAACACAGTTAAAATTTTGATAGCTTGCAGTTGCTTGTTTTAAAACCAGCACTAACTTTGATTCAAAGCATACATGGAGGCCACAAGAGGGTGCCCAAGTAGGACATTTTACCAAATTTCCTCAATTCTGATGGATTTTCATCAAATTTGAGATACTTTTCACTTGGAAATCATGAAGCTCAAGCTTGCCTATCTGTGATTTTTATACACAAGATGCATCTTAAACTAGTGCATGAAATATATAAATAGGGTAGATAGGCAAGCTTGTGCTCTGTGTTTTCTAAAACCAAATGTGCTGTGAAATTTATGGAACTTTGCAAACAGATTAGAAAATTGGGAAACTGGCATATTTTGTGACCTTCCTGTGACCTTTGTGTATCCCATGAATTAGAATCAATAATTATTTTGTAACCGGGATGAAAGGATGACATGCAGCATTGTTAAGGTGTACTTTGAAGAAATCAACAATATATAAACGTGCATTAATACATATCTTTTTAAACTGAATTTATTTTTGTAAAGGTACTATATCATCACATGACTTTAAATATTATTTGAAATAACATTGTATACGCCGCTCTGTACTGAATTTGGTTTGGTCACGTAATTTGACAGTTATGTGATAAATGCATATAATGTGTACTGTATGTAGGTCACAAACAAATTTCAATTTCACAAGGGCATATCCTAGTTAAAATTAAAAATTTAAGTAATAAATTGTTTCTACATTACTTGCAGTTTATGGAAAGTGCTGCTGCTTTAAATAGAATTCGCATTTTATAAGTTTGAATTTCAAGTTAACTGGCTTATGCCGAAGTTGTGTGACCTTTACCAAGTATTTTAGTATTTATTAAGTTATGCTCTCGATTTCAGGAAAGTAGCAGCACTTTTCAAGTTATGGAATGTGTCCGTTATGTATATTCAAAAAATGGTCAAGATCTATTAAGTGTATGCCCTTGCGAAAAGGCGATATAATGAGGCATCTCGGCGAGAAACATGCACAACCTGTAGACAAAAACACGGTAGAATTAATTCAATACATTCTCTTGATAGTTTTTAAATAATGAGACTAAACAAATGTTTCAGATTTGTATTAATGGTTTACCTAGGATTTGCTAATAATATTCTGTTTAATAATAAAAAGCATTTTTCACTGTGAAAAAATTACTTGATCTGCCTCTCACTGCACATAAAATGCGTCAAATTTTACAATGATGATGTCATGTCGACAAGTGCATTGCGATCAGTGACCTGTTTATACCTTGCTGTGTGGGGTTTAAGTAGGGATAAAAATGAATGCAGTGGTAAGTTTTGATGTAGTTCATTACTCTTATGTGGTTTAGAATCACACATTATTTCATTTTCTGTTATTGTGAGGAATTGCTATATTTGTGTGATGTCACGGTAAATTTTTCCCGTATAAATTAGGCCCCGCCCCCTTTATGCAGCCTTAACAGAGCTGCACAATAAGTTTTTATTGATTAACTGTTGCATCATTCTTGGAGACACCCCAACTTGGGGCCAAAAAGGGTTCTTAGTCTATCTTGTCCTTTCAAGTCTGTTTCAATACATGTAAAACAGTATCAAAATTCATCATTTTCCTTATCATTAACTGTTTCTATACAGAGGAAAACCTTTATGCTGCTTGAGTACTCGTAGTTTATAATACATTTTAAGCTCCTTGGCTTTTTAGAGAGAGATGCCTTTGACACACTGTTTGATCATGCTCCAGACAAACTGAATCTCGTCAAAAAGGTAATCAGTCATGTCTTGTCCACTCAATATTGCTGAAATGACATTTATAAGTCACACAGTATTCGATTAAGAAAGTGTGTCAGTGATGTAGAAGGGAATATGTATTAATTATCTATGATATATCTTGATATCCAACATTTATTTTGTGGTAAAATTTAAATCTAATTTCTGAGTTAAACATTGTTTTATTTTTTTTTTCAGACGTTGGTGACTTTTGTAAACAAACAATTAATGAAAATTAATTTAGAGGTCACTGACATCGAATCTCAGGTAAAATTAAATAGAAATTAAAATATGTTATACAGTACTTTCTAATTTCTATGATGATAAATCAAGATAAACTTTTCCAAAAAAATATTTAAAATTTTACCACCTAGTACATATTTGTTATAAAGTAAATGTATGTGTAAGATGTGACATAAAGGGATGTAACTCTTTTATTCTTGTTGTGATGTAGGGTAACTGTATTCTTTTTGTTGACAGTTTCATGATGGCGTCCACCTCGTTCTGTTGATGGGGCTCCTTGAGGGGTACTTTGTTCCTCTGTATGACTTTCATCTCACACCTGTTGACTTTGATCAGAAGGTAAAGGTCATTCATGGCTTAATTAATAAACTGTATGTAATTTTATAGGGCTATATTTTATTATAAGATACAAATAAACCTGGAACTGGAGTTTGATAGTGAAAGCTTCAATTAAGCTTGTTTAGTATGAGGTTTTCCCCGGTAAATATAGCTTTGTGTCTAAGAGATAATTGTTTACTGGTTAAATCAATTATTGTAAGATCAGGCTTCGGGGCCACCAACGCTGAGATTTTCTCAAATCTGAGATTTCTCAGAAAATTTGAGTTTTTCTCACTGATCTGTGCCACCAAACAAATATTTTCTCAAACTCAGACCTATCTTTTGAGTTTTTTCTCAAATCTGAGATTTTTCCTAAAGTCTGAGATTTTTCTCATACATGCGTGCCACCAACGTTTTTTTCGACTCAGCTGAGAAAAAATTCTGAGATTTCTCAGAAAATCTTGAGTTTAATGTATACCAGTCTCAAACAAAATCTCACAGAATTATTTTATGGTAAAATGATGCAAATGTTATGACAGTGCACATTTTAATCCATGAATACACGAAATTAACATAGGCCTACAAGCACAGAAAGAATGTTAATTTGTACCAAAACTTGATCATCCCGTGAGGAGGGGGGGGTGTCTTAATTACGCACTTGTAATTATTCTTATTATAGTATTTTCCATGCATGGAATCAAGCACTTTAAACTTTACTAAAAGAAAAAAAAATGATAATGATAATAAAGAAAAAAGAAAGAATTAATTTACAGGAATATTCTAGTGACACTTTATACATAACATGTACATGTATATCTTCATTCATTCAGGAGGAATTAATTTAATTAATAATTAATTAAATGCATATTTAAGAGTGCTATTTGTGCCATGGCAAATTTATTACATGTAATTTACAATATCCATGTATATCAGAAAAGGAAATATGACTAGATAAAATGTCAAACCTACCCAGCCCCTCCTTTGTTTTTTTTCTCCGGTAGTTATATTTTACTTGACGTACAATATACTTATTCGTGTAAATTATACGCAGATATTTAAAGAAATCTGTCTAAAATTCCATGAACAAATATTTTGTTCTTTCGAAATAATATATAAATCACCATTTATTTCACTGATGATAGCAGTCTAATTTGGTTCTTAAATAAATCTATAAAATTCTTAATTGAGAATGGGGATCGACTTTATATACTCACAATGCATTGTGCGTAAACTTATATTCTTGACCGTTTATATTATTTATAAGAATAAACTTGACTTATGACCATTCTGAGGTACATGTATAAATCACAACAAAAATTGCATATATTCAACTGCACTTGGCCGAATGGAATTTTTTTAAACAAACAGGTTTTTTTTTTTTTTTGTACAAGTAACACATTTTAAATGTTAAAACAAGTATGGACCGTAGTTGTTACGTTAAAAATATTACATCATTACGCAGTGAAACTTTTATAATAATTTACGATATGAAATAAGTGATTACTCAATTTCTGATCAATTGATGAGCGTATGCGAGATTGACTTGGTTTTCAAGTGTAACGATGAATATTGGTCAAATGGTGCTATATTCGTTGTTTATTTATATTATATATATTTAAAAAGAAATACAAAGACTTTCCGTAACATTTTCTCACAGGGGGTGACCTGAAATTCCTGACAATTAAAAATTCCTCTCAGATTTCCTTGATAAACAATCCTGTAAAATGTTATCCGCTCCTGGATATGTTCGCTGTCCATCTTATCATACTTACGCACAATTACGAAACACTCAAGATATTTATTTCAGCATACATGTATAAGAATGTAGCTATTTATTGACTTTTTTAAAAAATTTTGAATCTGCTAGGGAAAAAAATCACTCAGGTTTATTCTAAATGCAAAAAGTCCCTATAACTGAAATATTTTTCTTTTCCTACGGAGAATTAAAAGTAAATTTATATATCTGACATTTTAAAACAAAAGAAAGAAAAATCGGTCTGCGAAATATAGTTTTGATCCGCCTACCTACTTTTCGTAATCTTTCAACACTAACGTCACAATGGCGGAAATGACGCCTCGATGTACGTTTTTGTGTTTTTATGTCGTCAGACGAGCCAAGACTGCAAAGTTTGGATATGGTTTTGTGTTATTCTTCTGTAGGGACTTTTGTACGGGGATTTGGTAAACATTTATTGTTGCAAAGGTCGTAATGGAATCCTTTTCGTTGAATGACTCGAAACAGCAAATAAAAGACGAAGGAAGTTGAGAATGTGTATTTTCGCCATTATACACCAAAACATTGCATAAACAACAATTCAATTATTGATTCAAAAACTCTGTGCAATATAGGAAAAAAGGTCGCATATAACAACGAGAATAAGTCTAAGATTTTTCTCAAATCTCAGCTTACGTGAGTCGAATCTCAGAAATGTTGGTGGCACGAAGTTTTAGGAAAATCTCAGGTGAGGCAGAAATCTAAGATTTAAGTTTGAGATTTGAGCTGAGATTTTTATAAGTTGGTGGCCCCGAAGCCAGATCCATTCAGCATTTAAAAGGGAAAGCTGCTCTAGAAGTATTATGATCCCAGTGTATAATTGTAAAACAGCTTTTTCTTAAGAACTGAATTCTAGTATAATATCATTAGGTGAATTGTAAGTTAAATGAAGATATGCCATGAAACAATTTGGTAATATATAGAATATCTTAGACATGCGTACCTCATTAAAATCAGGAAGAGCTAGCAAGTGATACGATTTTCATTGTGTTCATATTTTAGTAGGATTTAAGACACGGGGGCCATCCGCAGCATAGGGGCTTGTCTTCCGTGTTGTTAAATGTAAAATAAATTAATAAAATATTGAATCTACTCTAAATACACTTTAAAAGTTGATACAATAAAGATTCTGACACTTTCAGACAAGAAATACCATGTTTTAAAAAAAAAATGTATCACACATATACATAAACTCTACAAGGGACAAAAGCTGTCATCTTGGAAAAAAAAAAATACCCCCACCCACTTCAGCACCTGTTTCTGGACTCTAACACATTAATTTATTTCATTGTTGTGGTTCTATTCCCTACACTGATGATTTTCCTAAATGTTGATGTGTCCGTCAGTTGTAAACATGTGTTCAATCAACGGAAAACGGATACAATTTCTTTGTGTTGGAGTCTCATCTCTCCTCTTGTAGAGTTTATTTAAATAGGTGTGATACGTTTTTAGCTCACCTGAGCTGAAAGCTCAAGTGAGCTTTTCTGATCACATTTTGTCCGTAGTCCGTCTGTCCGTCCGTCCGTCCGTCTGTAAACTTTTCACATTTTCGACTTCTTCTCCAGAACCACTGGGCCATTTTCAACCAAACTTGCCACAAAGCATCCTTGGGTGAAGGGGGTTCAAGTTTGTTCAAATGAAGGGCCATGCCCTCTTCCAAGGGGAGATAATTAAGAATAAGTGAAAATTTGTTGTCTTTTTAGCTCACCTGAGCTGAAAGCTCAAGTGAGCTTTTCTGATCACATTTTGTCCGTAGTCCGTCTGTTCGTCTGTCCGTCCGTCCGTCCGTCTGTAAACTTTTCACATTTTCGACTTCTTCTCCGGAACCACTGGGCCATTTTCAACCAAACTTGCCACAAAGCATCCTTGGGTGAAGGGGGTTCAAGTTTGTTCAAATGAAGGGCCATGCCCTCTTCCAAGGGGAGATAATTAAGAATAAGTGAAAATTTGGTGTCTTTTTTTAAAAATCTTCTTCTCAAGAACCATTGGGCCAGAGAAGTTGAAACTTATGGGAAACCTTCATTACATAGTGTAAATTCAAGTTTGTTCAAATCATGACCCCCAGGGGTCGGGTGGGGCCACAATGGGGGATCAAAGTTTTACATAGGAATATATAGGAAAATTCTTTAAAAATTGTCTTCTCAAGAACAACAAAGCCACAATTAGTCATATTGATATGAAATCATCCTCAGGTAGTGTAGATTTAAGTTTGTTCAAATCATGACCCCCGGGGGTAGGATGGGGCCACAATGGGGGATCAAAGTTTTACATAGGAATATATAGGAAAATTCTTTAAAAATCTTCTTCTCAAGAACAACAAAGCCACAATTAGTCATTTTGATATGGAATCATCCTCAGGTAATGTAGATTCAAGTTTGTTCAAATCATGACCCCCGGGGGTAGGATGGAGCCACAATGGGGGATCAAAGTTTTACATAGGAATACATAGGAAAATTCTTTTAAAATCTTCTTCTCAAGAACAACAAAGCCACAATTAGTCATTTTGATATGAAATCATCCTCAGGTAGTGTAGATTCAAGTTTGTTCAAATCATGACCCCCGGGGGTAGGGTGGGGCCACAATGGGGGATCAAAGTTTTACATAGGAATATATAGGAAAATTCTTTAAAAATTTTCTTCTCAAGAACAACAAAGCCACAATTAGTCATTTTGATATGGAATCATCCTCAGGTAATGTAGATTCAAGTTTGTTCAAATCATGACCCCCGGGGGTAGGGTGGAGCCACAATGGGGGATCAAAGTTTTACATAGGAATATATAGGAAAATTCTTTAAAAATTTTCTTCTCAAGAACAACAAAGCCACAATTAGTCATATTGATATGGAATCATCCTTAGGTAGTGTAGATTCAAATTTGTTGAAATCAAGATCCCCGGGGGTAGGGTGGGTCCACAATGGGGGATCAAAGTTTTACATAGGAATAAATAGGAAAAATCTTTTAAAATCTTTTCAAGAACAGGAAAGCCGTGATTAGTCATTTTGATATTGAAGCATCCCCAAGTATTGTAGATTCAAGTTTGTTCAAGGCATCCTCCAGTAGTAGTGGTGGGGCCATAATGGGGATCAAAGTTTAACAAAAGAATATATATAAGAAATATCTTAAAAAATCTTCTTCTCAAGAACAACAAAGCCATAATTAGTCATATTGATATGGAAGCATCCTTAGGTAGTGTATATTCAAGTTTGTTCAAATCTTGAACCCCCCCTCCCTTCCTACCCCCCAGGGTAGGATGGCAAACATCTTTAAAATTCCGTTTCAAGAACAGCAAAACCATGATTAGTTATATGAATATAGAGCATCCTCAGAAAGTTTAGATTCAATTTCATTCAAAACATGGCAACTGGGGATAAGTTATGCCTAGAACAGTTGATCAAAGCTTTACGTATGAATATATCTAGAAGAAGAAATCTGCTGACAAAGAACAGCAGGGCCATATTGACTCAGGTGAGCGTTGTGGCCCATGGGCCTCTTGTTTTAAAAATCTTCTTCTCAAGAACCATTGGGCCAGAGAAGTTGAAACTTATGGGAAACCTTCATTACATAGTGTAAATTCAAGTTTGTTCAAATCATGACCCCCAGGGGTCGGGTGGGGCCACAATGGGGGATCAAAGTTTTACATAGGAATATATAGGAAAATTCTTTAAAAATCTTCTTCTCAAGAACAACAAAGCCACAATTAGTCATATTGATACGAAATCATCCTCAGGTAGTGTAGATTTAAGTTTGTTCAAATCATGACCCCCGGGGGTAGGGTGGGGCCACAATAGGGGATCAAAGTTTTACATAGGAATATATTGGAAAATTCTTTAAAAATCTTCTTCTCAAGAACAACAAAGCCACAATTAGTCATATTGATATGGAATCATCCTCAGGTAGTGTAGATTCAAGTTTGTCCAAATCATGATGCCCGGGGGTAGGGTGGGGCCACAATGCGGGATCAAAGTTTTACATAGGAATATATAGGAAAATTCTTTAAAAATCTTCTTCTCAAGAACAACAAAGCCACAATTAGTCATATTGATATGGAATCATCCTCAGGTAGTGTAGATTCAAGTTTGTTCAAATCATGACCCCCGGGGGTAGGTTGGGGCCACAATAGGGGATCAAAGTTTTACATAGGAATATATAGGAAAATTCTTTAAAAATCTCCTTCTCAAGAACAACAAAGCCACAATTAGTCATATTGATATGAAATCATCCTCAGGTAGTGTAGATTTAAGTTTGTTTAAATCATGACCCCTGGGGGTAGGGTGGGGCCACAATAGGGGATCAAAGTTTTACATAGGAATATATTGGAAAATTCTTTAAAAATTTTCTTCTCAAGAACAACAAAGCCACAATTAGTCATTTTGATATGGAATCATCCTCAGGTAATGTAGATTCAAGTTTGTTCAAATCATGACCCCCGGGGGTAGGGTGGAGCCACAATGGGGGATCAAAGTTTTACATAGGAATATATAGGAAAATTCTTTAAAAATTTTCTTCTCAAGAACAACAAAGCCACAATTAGTCATATTGATATGGAATCATCCTTAGGTAGTGTAGATTCAAATTTGTTGAAATCAAGATCCCCGGGGGTAGGGTGGGTCCACAATGGGGGATCAAAGTTTTACATAGGAATAAATAGGAAAAATCTTTTAAAATCTTTTCAAGAACAGGAAAGCCGTGATTAGTCATTTTGATATTGAAGCATCCCCAAGTATTGTAGATTCAAGTTTGTTCAAGGCATCCTCCAGTAGTAGTGGTGGGGCCATAATCGGGGATCAAAGTTTAACAAAAGAATATATATAAGAAATATCTTAAAAAATCTTCTTCTCAAGAACAACAAAGCCATAATTAGTCATATTGATATGGAAGCATCCTTAGGTAGTGTATATTCAAGTTTGTTCAAATCTTGCCCCCCCCCTCCCTTCCTACCCCCCAGGGTAGGATGGCAAACAATCTTAAAATTCCGTTTCAAGAACAGCAAAACCATGATTAGTTATATGAATATAGAAGCATCCTCAGAAAGTTTAGATTCAATTTCATTCAAAACATGGCAACTGGGGATAGGTTATACCTAGAACAGTTGATCAAAGCTTTAGGTATGAATATATAGAAGAAGAAATCTGCTGACAAAGAACAGCAGGGCCATATTGACTCAGGTGAGCGTTGTGGCCCATGGGCCTCTTGTTTAAACATGTCAGAAACTTTATTGTAACAATTTTTTAATTGTATTTAAAGTAGATTCAAAATTTTATTAATTTATTTTACATTTAACAAACCAGAAGACAAGCCCCCATGATCCGCAGGTGCAGTTTTAATTATTATGTGTAATGTTCAAAGGAAGGTAAACTAATCTGTATTGAGAATTTGAATTAGGTCTAATCAATCTAGAATGGAGAAAAAAATACTCATAGAATTTTAAAGACTGAATTTTGAAACTGTAAAACATTGAAATGAATTAGAATTGGATATGAATACCATGTAGGTATATATATTTGATTTTTGCAATTAATTACCTTTGTTTCAACTGATTAGTTTGCATTTGTCATCCCTATTGGGACTGACTGGTAAATAACTATTAATTGATGATGATTAATTTGTTAAACAGTTAACAATCATCATTCCTAATCATACTAATCATCATAATATATAATCATAATGATGATTAATTATGATGATTCCTAATCATAATAATTAGGTAACCATTTAGCAATTGCCATCCCTGTTTATATTGCCCCCCCCCCCCCCCCCACAAAGAAATACACTTAGTCCAGGCATGGGGCAGTGGTATTTGTCAGCCCCTGTTAATACTAATTATTTCTTGACTAGTCAGGATATGCCAGGTCTGCAGTTGGCATCTATGTTGGAACTTAACTTCTTTACTAGAGGCCCTGACTCAAGATTATAGATTGTTGGGTACTGTTGTCAAGATATGTGATACAGAGGGATATATTTCATATTTACCTGTAGTTTACTGCATACACACTCTGTAATATGATTGCATCAATGAATATTGATTGTCGTGTTGATCTGGGAAAATTTTACAAACAAACCTCCATGTTGATAGAATTACTAAATATGACATGTTCTGAATATCATGCCTGCCCTGTATTGGGGCAGATTGGTTTTAGTGATGAATAATTACTAAGATGTACTTTTAAATGAGAAATCTGATGACAACTTTTGACAGGTGGTTTTCCCTGGTTTCCCCCTAGGAGCCCCTATCTACAGTTACCATTAGATATTTATTACGGAGTTTATGAAAAAAAAGCTAGGTTTTCATCTTATCAGCGTTCAGGGTGAATCAAAACTAATTTGTTTAAAGCTGTTTTCATCTGAGCTTTAACATCTCTGTAATGAAGTTAATTCTACAACTTGTGTTTCTAGGGCTATATTTAGCTGATGTATCTTAACAAGCCACAGGTTGTACCTTGTGGGGGAATGAAGTTAATGAAAATTCAGATCTGTTAGAGATACTATGTACAACTGTCAGGCTCTGATGAGATGATAAATGGTGGACATCCACACCGTTGTCACAAATGTAATGTGCACTTTTACATGGATCTTCTGTTTACTAATTAAGGTGTGACATTGATACAGTCCCCTGTCAGGTCAGTCAGATGTGACCAGGTGTGACATTGATACAGTGCCCTGTCAGATCAGTCACCTGTGACCAGGTGTGACATTGACATGGTCCCCTGTCAGGTCAGTCAGATGTGACCAGGTATGACATTGATATGGTCCCCTGTCAGGTCAGTCAGATGTGACCAGGTGTGACATTGATATGGTCACCTGTCAAGTCAGTCACTTGTGACATTGATATGGTCACCTTTCAGATCAGTCACCTGTGACCAGGTGTGACATTGATTCAGTCCCCTGTCAGGTCAGTCAGATGTGACCAGGTGTGACATTGATATGGTCCCAATTAGGTCAATCAGATGTGACCAGGTGTGACATTGATAAGGTCAAATGTCAGGTCAATCACCTGTGACACTGACATAGTCCCCGTCAGATCAGTCACCTGTGACTAGTTAGAATAATCTAACTGTGTCTCAGGACAGGCCTCATCACAGTTAGAATGCCTCCCATAAACCTGTAATGTAGCAGAAAATTGCAGAATTGCTCCGATTGACAATACACGGAACACATTCTATCGTTAAACTGGGTCCATAGGACATTTATCATTTTAACGATGGAACATTCTATCTAACCTGTGACCTGATGTATCTTAATCTTAATAACTCGGCCACTATAATAGCTGATGATTTTTGATTTGTTTTGTAAAATATATATAACATAATGAAATTAATTTCTAACTTTGTGTGATCTTGAACATTCTGAATATGTTGTATTAATCAATGTGTAAACCTTTTTCCTATTTGCCCTGCTGTATTTCTGTCTGTCGGTAAAGGATAATATGTACAATTTTACAATATCGTAATTCGTACAATCTCTGTTTAATACAGATTAGTATAGTAGATTTAATGTCTCAGAGATAAATGGCACAGTCCTTCAGTAAATTGGAATAAACTGAACAGTATTTCCTTTGCTGGTTTTAATGCCAATGTGTGTGTGTGTGTGATTAATTGACTAGAGTTCTGCAGTGCTCCAAGTTGTGGCTAAAATGGTCACATTTACAACCAAAAAATTAATTTTGCGACTGGAAATTAAAACTTATTTGCATTTTCATGACCGAGAAAATTTGGGCCTGCTAGTGTCCATTTTTATGATCGAAAGCAAGATTTATTTTTTCAAAGATTCTCTGTCAAGAAGATGTTTGAAGACATTCCTAAATCTTTGAAAAGCGTCACAAAGACTGATATTATGTAATGTTATAACAGCATGCTGTATAGAATGGCTGCCAAATGTCGTAGACCTTTAAGAACCCGACCTTGTTAATGGAGCATTTGGTCAATATTGCTTGCATATCATCTTGCTTTGGCAATGGGGGGGGGGGGGGAGGGGGGGTTCAGTTGTTAGTAAGCTACAGCCTTCATTGAGTGTCTAGTAACAAGGTCCATCTGTATTTTAATCTTTACTCTGGATTCTGTGTCAAAAACAATAATCTTATTCCTTTGTCTTTCTGTCTGATAAATAAGAGAAAAGAATTTGTTACAGTAGATAAATTCAACATTCACCAGGGTTCAAAGTTGCGAGTAATTAACTCGCAAATGCGAGTTAAATTCAGATTCTGCAAGTTCAATTAAAAGGCGGTCGTCATTCCGTGACCAAAAATATCAAACCAGCTTTTTAATATTTTTACATTGTGTTCAAACCTCAGTCAAAAAAGTCAAGATGGCAGACTTCGAGAAACAAATTGGTCTGGTCGTGTTTGAATTTTCCATCCTATGGTCAAGAATGGGAAAGAAACACAAAGACAGTATATCAGTTAACTTCTTTGTCTGCATTATCCTCAGAATCGGACCTGGAATCTCACAGAATAATTCCAGGAAAATAATTATAAATTATTGTAGAATTTTCTTGGTTTTGGTACATTTGCCTATCTTATTATAATAAGATACATCGTATACTTATTCACTGAGAGTCCTTGTAACCTGAAGTCTTGCTTGCCCAAATATTATATTATTAAATCCTGATTTAATAAAATAGGTATGTTACGATATAAAATAATATTTAATATACTAGTAATCTTAATATTGAACAGCTTTACATCATACTAAAAATGGGAATAAAAGGAGATATATTCAGAGCAAATTTTTGTTCAAAAAACATTTGCAGTTTAAAAACCATACTGATTGTTAGTATTAATTAACAAATTAAGAGGATAATGGATGGTCCAAAGTTTTTGACTTTCTTAAATTACTAATTAAAGATAACCAGGGTTATCAACTTCTTTCATTATGAAACACTCTATAAAGGAAATGTTTCTTATTATGCAAAATTACACTTATCTGAAGGTGACCTACAGTTTTACACTTAGCAACCTAAAGAATGGCCAGTTAAATTTAAAGTAGGTAGTCATTTGGCTACCTTGTCTCAAAGTCTACTTTGAGCCCTAATTCATAAAAAATTCCTTCTTTTGTGAGAAAGAAGTAATAAATACTTATTACCAAGACACAACCTTAAGTTCTAGAGCATGTACTGCAATATTTTTTACTGAAGTGTAGAATTCTTCTAAATACATTTGAACTTCATTTTCTCGAACACCGATATCTCAGACACCAGGGATATGTCAAAGTAAGCTGGAAGTCACAACCATGCACCTTAATTTTCTTTATGTTTTTTATCCTCATTATCTCAAATCCTCAAACATCTTGAAGGTTAATTTTGATCCCAACACGTTTGATAGAAGAAGGTTTGTCTGTATTAAATTCGACACTTAATTGATAAATTATAAGTACACAAAATGTTTAATACTGGTCTGTAAGTTGTGGGGTCAGGTGTAGATCATCCCTATCTGAGTATAACTACAGTACCGATCTGTGGGGTGTACCGTACAAGTAATTAATTTCTGAATGTTATTATGAAGGATGGAGTGTATATATATATACACTAATGGAAAGTAAAATTTCTTGCACTTTTAAGCATCAAATGTTGCATCATTTTTATAGTTATGCATCATAAAGACCTTTTATTTAAACACTGTTTAATTAAGAACTGTCAAGATTTGTAATGTTTCTTCATTCATAATATTCTCAAGAGAAACATTTGTCATTTTCACAACATAAACTTTGCTGTGTGGCCTCAATACAAAGGACTTTAAATTAAGATATAAGTGAAAAAATAATGAAAGATCATTTCAAAATTTATAACAGCTGTCCATTCAGTGACTTATTTTTCAGGTGTTCATGAGTTTATATAGAACAAGAGTTTCCCAGATTATTTTAATTATGTCATTTTTTTTTAGCAATACAGATAGGCATTGTGGCCCATGGACATCTTGTCTATTGATACACTGTATGTACATATTGAAACAAGATTAATTGCAAAGCCTCAGCCACTTATAATTCTCCACTGTACGGTTTACTTAAATGACAGGAAGTCGTGAGGGGGGAACCTTTCTAGTAATCCTCAGTTAAAACCTATGCTGCATTAAAATGCAATAATGGACTAAATGACAGCATTTATATAAATTAATGTTTTTGATGGATTTGAAAAATCTGACATGAGATAAGAAGATGTACAGATTAAGGCTGTCTGTCCCTGTCTGAAAACCTGGTGTCAGTCAAAATGAAGATGCATCCCTCTATCTACATCTCCAATGGTTCGGTGCATTTGAATAAAAAAGGAAAACTACTAAAAGAGAGGATAAGGGGGGATCATCTTTCCTGTGATGGCCAACTTTAATAGGATATCTTAATATGTCTAAAGATAGGTGAATTTACAAACTAGGTATTATTTTAGTAATCTCATTTTTCCCTGTTCTTTTTTTTTAATTCTAGCCCTTCTTGAACTTTAAATGTCAGGGCTCCCAATATTTTTTTGTAGATCACTAAGCAAAGCAAGCCTTAATTCTTCGTAAGAATTACTATGAACCCTCTGAGCTCCTATAATGAAATGCCTAATTTTCTGAGTATTTGCCTATGTGTTAATCCTTTCCTGTGTAATATCTTAGTAGAGGGTTTGTTATTATGCTGCAACATGACTGATGTTCTCCATATCAGAAACAAACCATGTATGATCTAACCTAATACAAGGGTCTGCCGAGAGCTGTGGGGCCACCAGGTACAAACTGATCGCTACGATTATTTGGCAGTGACGTAAGAAGCTGTTGTTTTGCTATCTACAAGGCCAAATAAATATAATTTTGTGTTTTTCCTATGAACAAGCTATTATTTCAGGGGTAATTCCATAGTCTGTCCATAGGCTGAAGGATGCCAGTTTCTGGTACATATTAGTAAGACCTGCATCAGCAGGGTCTAACTCATGCACACATCAATCAGCCTCTTTGTATTTGATATGATTTTAATTTTGATCTTATGTCATCTATGTTCTTATACAACCATTTAAATGGTTATGGTAAGGCCTTATATCCCTTCTGTAGTCAGCTGAAGCTCACATGAATTTTTTTATTGGTCCAGGATTATATATGAAATTCTCTTAAAATATTTTTTTTAACAAAATAGCAAGGTCAAGATTATTACAAACCTCTATACAAACATCTCTTGCTACATTCACTACAAGGATAAAGAGCAGTGTTACTTGGGTGAGTATTGTAACCCATGGGCCTCTTGTTTAGAATGAAATGTGAAGATAACAACAGTGATCATTCTTAAAAGTCAGTATCTCACAATTGTAATGCTTCTTATTAGATACATGGACAAGGAATTGATCAGAAACAGATGAGGGGAATAGGTCTCTCCCTTTTATTGTGAGGAATATATTCATCAGTTATACCTTTAAAAATTGGTTCCTATATAAATCTATACTAAAAAAAGTGTAAGATTTACAGTATTTTACTGAGCGGTCATAAAATAATCGATTTTTGACCGCTTAGTGAGATATTGGACTGTCGATGAGATGTTGGACCGCTTATGTCACAATAGGGTGGGATCAGCTAAATCTTATTTGCATTCGTTTGTGTTTGACAGTGACGGAATTGACCAAGTTTTACTGAAGTGCGGGTAAAGGAAATTTACATCATGGAAGTGAGCACAAGATACATGTATGTCAAAAAAATAAATAAAAGATATAGCAAAACATTTATTGACTGTGTTCTCGGGCAAAATGTGTTTTGACCACACTGTTTGCCTTCGGCCTAACATCCTTAGGCCTAACATCCTTAGGCAAACAGTTTGGTTCTTGGGTCCGGCAAAATGCATGTTGCCCTCAAACCCAGTCTCTAAATGTACAATATTGATAGGCATTGAGTTCTCTCTCTTTAATTGTGAGGAATATATATATACATTTGTTGATGGGCATAGTTCCCTTCCATTAATTTTGAGGCAAATATAGATATATTGATAGACATAGTTCTTTCCCTTTAACTGTGTGGAATATTTACATAATGTTGATAGAAATTGTTCTCTCCCAGTGTAGATCCCTTTCACAAAATAATAATAATGAATCACCCATATATTTACAGAAATATATGGCATAAATTTTGATTTTTTTTCAATTCTTGCTTGAATGTTTAATCAATATATCCTTGATTGAAAACACACCCAAATAAATAGAGCAGTGTATTACATATTTGCAAAATAGGAATATCATTTTGGCATTTTTTTTTTAAACTTTGCAGTACAACTATATAAATGTACTGTTTAATTTAATGGTAATGCTTTTGTTTACAGAGCTTTTGAAATTCGAATAGTTTTAAAACGAAAATTGGGTTTTGTTTGTAGTTAGTATTTATTCAAGAGGTACTTGTCAGTTGAAAGGATCTACGTGAAAGTGTTATTTTATACAGATGGAAATATTACCGTAACAGATCTTGACGGATTACAAAGTAATTGTTCAATATTAATAACATTAAAATCAAGTGAATAGAGAAATTGCAGATGTAAATGGAATAAAGAGCAATTTAAAGCCTGAAGTTTTTGCTGTATTGAACACAGTTGTATATATTAGTGGTATATGATGATAAATCAGTAAGAACAGGTGCCCTGTGTACACTGTAGATGACACACTCAGAATTATCAATTACCAAAGGTGCCAGGATTCCATCACTGAGACACAGGTATAATCTGTCAATCAGGACAGAATCAATCTGTACAGGGCTCATCATGGAAACTTTACCTGTCTATACATCATAACAGAATCAATTAATTCATATCCTGTCACAGTCCATCATTGAAAGAACCTGCAGTGCCACTTTGTTCTGTCTTAAATCAGGAGTCGTATAGGCCTCTACAGTCATTACCCTAAGTCAGGTCTGGAAGCTATCAGGAAATGGAAACTTAGTCTATAAGGAAGAAAAAAACAAGTTATAAGATTGTGTTGTTTGTCAAAAGTCGGGGGGGGGGGGGGGGGGACTCCACTGTTCAGTTATTGGAATCCTCAGGAAACAGGGGTCATAGTGTAAAAGTCATTTGTTTTTGGGTTTTTTTAAACATTAAGGACCAATTATAATCTGGAGACCATGTACAGTAATTGTCTATAGAAAAAGATAAAAAAAAAAAAAGTGCAGCCATTTATAGAAGTGAGAGACTGAATCATGCCTGCAGGTTTTCTACTTTGCTGTCCTCCCTCGCACTATTATGTAATACAGTGTAGGTCCCCCTCGCACTGTTATGTAATACAGTGTAGGTCCCCCTTGCACTGTTATGTAATACAGTCTAGGTCCCCCTCGCACTGTTATGTAATACAGTGTAGGTCCCCCTCGCACTGTTATGTAATACAGTGTAGGTCCCCCTCGCACTGTTATGTAATACAGTGTAGGTCCCCCTCGCACTGTTATGTAATACAGTGTAGGTCCCCCTCGCACTGTTATGTAATACAGTGTAGGTCCCCCTCGCACTGTTATGTAATACAGTGTAGGTCCCCTCGCACTGTTATGTAATACAGTGTAGGTCCCCCTCGCACTGTTATGTAATACAGTGTAGGTCCCCCTCGCACTGTTATGTAATACAGTGTAGGTCCCTCTCGCACTGTTATGTAATACAGTGTAGGTCCCCTCGCACTGTTATGTAATACAGTGTAGGTCCCCCTCGCACTGTTATGTAATACAGTGTAGGTCCCCCTCGCACTGTTATGTAATACAGTGTAGGTCCCCTCGCACTGTTATGTAATACAGTGTAGGTCCCCTCGCACTGTTATGTAATACAGTGTAGGACCCCTCGCACTGTTATGTAATACAGTGTAGGTCCCCCTTGCACTGTTATGTAATACAGTGTAGGTCCCCCTCGCACTGTTATGTAATACAGTGTAGGTCCCCTCACACTATTATTATATAATAGGCCCATGTGTGTTTACTTTTATCCATATTTCTGACAACTTTGCAATCACAGACAGAATGACATCAGAGCATGTAGTTATGCACAAATTATGATAAACAAAGCTCTTGACATTCCACAATATGTTCATAAATATTCCAAACATAACAACTAACAGTCTCTGTTTGATTTTGTAATAGGTACATCCAGTAAATGTATACTGTTTTCATACAATGCATACAATGTTAATTTGAAGTGCATAAAATACATGTGTACAAGTCAAAATAAAAAAAAAATGCATCTCTTTACAACTTTGTCATTGAACTTATTAGTAAAGTACTAAACACTTTAAAATCTTGAAATTCCTCCTAATATATGAAGGAGGCATGGCTATAAGTGTTTATAAGATGACGTACCAAGAGATATTTTCCGTGTGCTTTAGCCAGAGACTGTTTTGAGGGGTATTTGACTCAGGCAGATTTCCCGTTCTCCGATATAAAGCTCCAGTGTTTCGGCACGATAAGTGACAGAGGAGTCGTTAACTTATATGTATTAGATGGGCTTTTAAAGGGTACTTGAGTTTTGTAATGTGGAATGTGGTCACAGTAGGGATGAAACCTCTTCTTCCATTGTTAACTTCCTTGTAAGCAGCAGCAAATGTCACGGTCTCATGGAAACGTTTTCCAAATTTTTTTTTTTTAAATCAAAAAATTAACACACTGCATTCGAAATTTGACATTTTCTATTTATCTGTCAAAAAAACCTCCCCTGAAAATGATTTCTTTTCTTTCTTTGAGTGTTTACGTCAAGTAGAAACTGAATAGATGCCCTCCAAGATAAATGATTATGGATCACATCTCAAGGTCACAGACATAAAAAGGACATATGTCTGCATGACCTTGAATTCGTCACTCAGAGCAGTTAATGCCTCACTTCTGATAAGCATCTCAATGGCACTCAGAAGTTTTTGTTTTCTGAAGGGGGACCTATAATAATGTTTCAGTTTCAATTGTTGAATTATAAAGAATGGCTTCTTTGTCAGGCTATAGAACCTCTTGTTAAGTAGTGAAATCTGTACAAGTGGTTTGCTGGAGGACATTGTTGGTTCATCATCTATGCCTAGGAACTATCTACTGTATCTTCTTTTGTTTCATTTTTATCAGTTTGTCAATGTCTTTAGCCCTTTATAGTACAAACTTTAAAACTACAAAATTTGAGTTATTTCACTTTTTTTTTAAACACTAGATAAGGTAAGTGTAAAATTTGTCAAGGTCAGACTTGGAGGTTAAAGGTCAAATAGGAATGATACCTACAAAGGAATTAGCTCGTACTCCTGTAATGAAGATATGGGGCATGAGTGTATACTAGAATTATATTGTCTGTCTGTCTGTCTGTCCATCTCTTTTACAAATGTTAGCTCAGCATTTTACCAAGGTCAATCGCCAGTGTAAGAGGTACTTGTACATTGGTGTATCTATGATACAGTCATCAGCTACTGAATCTGGCCTATGTTCTTCATTTTATGCTTGAGAAATTAGTATAGAACAACACTTAGTGCTGCTTCATTGGATGCTGTATCTGACCTACAATTTAAACTTAAGTATCTGAAAAGAAGCAGAATCATTTAGTTTATAATCAGCTGATCACAAGTGGCAATATTAAGTAAAAATAATTTGTACCTAAAGATGTTGTCAAAGCAATATTTGAAATGTGTCATGTTTTGAATGTGTTTCCAAAAGGAGTATCAGTACCTATTGCTAGTAGTTAGGTGTATGAAGCATATCTTCCAATAACATGCCTCTAACCGCCAAACCATTAAAGTAATCCTGACAAACCTCAATGCAGAGACTCTTTTTCATACACACACGGTTTGTATTCTATTTTCTAGATCCAACCTGCCCCTGCTGTCCTTTCTCTAAATTCACCTCCTGCCCCTCCAGTGGTGACAGCTCTTATCTACTGGTGACCCTGGGGCAAATATTGGAGTATAATGTCACTACAACCAGCATTGATATTTATACAACTAAACAGCATTGATTTTATACAACTAAACAGCCTTGATATTTATACAACTAAACAACCTTGATATTTATACAACTAAACAGCATTGATATTTATACAACTAAACAACATTGATATTTATACAACTAAACAGCATTGATATTTATACAACTAAACAGCATTGATATTTATACAACTAAACAACATTGATATTATACAACTAAACAACATTGATATTTATACAACTAGACAGCATTGATATTTATTCAACTAAACAACATTGATATTTATATGTCTACCTAAGCAGTACACCAGACGTTTATGCACATAATTACGTAACATTTTAGCAGCAGAGCTAGATTCTCCTGTTATATTTTAAGGTTCTTTAGTCCTTTTATCTGATCAACTTTTGTCATTCTGCGGAAATGACTCATAGAAGTTTGTTGAGCAACTTATTGAATTTCGTGTACGGTTAAGATTCCCAATTGCAGATAAGACAGACTCATCTATGAAATGGGGTGTTGACCCAACAACCTTAAATTTAAAGAGTTTGAAACTTCAATTCAGTATAAGTATTGATTTATTTAGATCTGTATCTGAAATCTGTTCAATTTGCACAATTGAAATTAAGAGTGAATCAATATGTGCTGTCTTCCTAATCCATTTCTCTTTATTAAGAAAATTTGAAATCAACTTTTTGTTAACATTATGATGCTAATTAAAGCATAGGGATAAAGCTTTCCTGTACCAGGTTAAGAGTATAGAGAAGTTCATCATAGAGAAATGTATAACCTTTAAAGGAAGTAATAGCTCTCTCTCTCTCTCTCTCTCTCCTTTTACACCCCTCTAAGTCTTGTCAAACATTTAGAGACCTGAGCAATGTGTTGATGGATGAAGACAAAGTCATATTAGCTTCTACATCCAGTCTTGTGAACCTTATGACTGAATTTCACTTAATGAGTAAAATTTGAAGTTAACTTATGGTAAGAAAATATTGTGACTGGATTTAAAAAAAGGGCGAGGAATATAATGTAATGCTTTTGTTTGTTTGTTTGTTTACACATATACTGGTTTTTCCTCTCTTTGTAGGTAACAAGTGTGTAGTACTAATTGTATTGTAAAAATTATGTATGATGAATGAAATTCTCACAAGGACTGCATGAGAATGCAAAATATGACAACTGATGTGAAACAGTCTCACTGAAAACAAAATACCCCTAATGAGGAGGGGGATAATTCTGCTACAGAATACTGCTAAAAGGGGGGGGGGGGAATTCTGCACAGATTGCAAAAAAAAATTAAATATTCAGAATATTCAGTCTACAGGAGACTGCTTTGAGAGTGAAAAAAAATTCTTGATATTCTGTTTTAAATGTAATGGTACTGATGTCCCATTAGAACCACAGAACCTCTATATGTCTATATCCTACAAACCACAGACACCTTTATACGTCTATATCCTACAAACCACAGACACCTCTATACGTCTATATCCCACAAACCACAGACACCTCTATACGTCTATATCCTACAAACCACAGACACCTTTATACGTCTATATCCTACAAACCACAGACACCTCTATACGTCTATATCCTACAAACCACAGACACCTTTCTACGTCTATATCCAGGTGTGATTAAAATAGTTTGTTAAAACTTTGACAGTGGGTTATGTTAGACAGATGCAGTAGAATGAATTGTTTTCAAACTTTAGAACAAACTCCAGTATTGTAATCACTGTCACTATACAGATCATAGAAAAAGTGAATCAAGTTTAAGTCTGATTTACCGAAAATAAAGTAAACTTGGATGTCAGAACTGTGCAATGATTTATCAAAACTCAGATTTCCCAAACTTTAGAGCCCCACCTAGTGAGTGAAATAAATGTGAAAACCGTGTATTATGTAATATGTTACATTTGTTTACATTTTTAAATCATCATTTGGTAAATTCGTACTTTATCTCGATTTTTGTGGCTGTTTAATGTCAGTTAAGCTAACATTGAGTGGGAGGGTACTGGTTATTTTACACTACATTGTGTTCCAGACCTATAGCAGGGCTCTATATTGACGTGCATATTAAGATAATACATCGTGTCACCAGAACTGAAGAAATTTGTTAGTACATACATGTAGAGCTATTTAGAAATTAGTGAATTAGTAATACATAATAAATGAATCAGATTGAAAAAAAAAAAATTAAATTTTATAAATATTCTGAATGCGAGATATGACTTTTAATCTTATAGTTATTAGAATTCCTTTGTATTGGACACAGATGATTCCATCATGTCTCCTTAGGTCTCTAAGTCGAATCTGTAGAACAGTCAATTTAGTGAAAGCTCAGCTGAAATGCCAGTTATATTGACAAAAAAAATGTCATGTATAATTTATATGGAGCACTTGGGAAACTGAATTAATTTTCACCTGGAATACATAATTGCCACAATATACAAAGAATTAATGACAGGAAATTGTGTGTATGTATACTTTTATGATAACTAAATTTATTTAATTTGACTGCATGTTTTCAAGAAAATACACTGTCTTTATATAAATATGAATTGAAAATGATTTTTTTGTTGTTGTTAATTTATTTCCTAAATAGAAGGGAGACAGTGGAAAAAATTAATGAAAGTCAAAAATTATTCCATTTCCATTTCATTAATAATTCATAGAGTGAGAAGGTTTTTTTTTATATGGTTTACTTAAAATTCAGTTTGCTAATGCATTACAATACCGAAAGGCCATTAGAGCAAAATAACCGTGCATTTCAGGTAGACGAGGTGTGTTTAAACACAATGGCCATGTTCACCATACTTCAGCATAAAAACAAATCAGCACAACTCCATTTGCATAATGCAGTTATTACCAAACCCAAGATTCATTCACAAAAACTTTCAATTTGTGTAATAAAAACCTTGGACATTTAAACTGGATGACTGACTTCGATGCCTTTTTTATTGCAGTATTTTCGATGGAGTGAAATTAGTTATTATACGTAGTGTGTTCATTGATAATTTATCGCCCCACAGAAAACAATCACTCAGGCACATTCAGTAGTTTATGTTCTCCCCACCATTCACAATGTCTCCCCTCAGCCAAGACAGGGGTATAGTTCTCAGGCTCTGGCACAGTTTTACGATGGAATCTCTCCATTTTTATGCCCAGGCTTGGATTTTTATGACAATTCTGTTACTTTTCCGTGATTGATTCATGCATCTTTTCACTCTCTCTGTCTTTCAGGTCCACAATGTGAACTTTGCATTTGAGTTGATGCAGGACTCGGGACTGGCCAAACCCAAAGCCAGACCAGAAGGTACAGCCCTCAAGTTCTCCACCAACTTCTGAAGTCTTAGTCTACATAAACTTAATTTCTTTTCTTTTTTTTTTTTGTTTGTGTGTGTGTATGTGTGTGTGTGTGTGGGGGGGGGGGGGGAGGGAGGTATATCTACATAGACTTAATTTTTAGATTCCCATCCCACCAAATTAGCCAAAAACATAAGAGATGGATGAATGTTATTTTAGTCTTTAAATGTCTATCACACAATCATTTCATACCATTTTTTAGGCCTTTCCTTTTATACTAAATTTGACTATGGAATGTACCATCTACCCGATCAACACATAGGGCTCATGGTGGTTGTGACTGGTCAACAGGGGATGCTTACTCCTCCTAGGCACCTGATCCCACCTCTGGAATTTCCAGGGGTATATGTTTTATTCCCCTGTTCACAGAATTGTATTGTTAAAAGTTTATAGGTTTTTTTTGTTTTTTTTCTTTTTAGATCTATCCCTGTTAGTTATCTTTGCCTTTTTCATTCATACAAGTTGCTCAAACTGTTTACATTGTTAATGCTAAAAATGAGAACCATTTAAGAATATAAGTACATTATTTCTTACTTTTTTAATACCAAGTCCATTTTTTTAACCTATATTTAAAACAGTATCTGATATTTGTTTTATTGGACAAATTGATTGAAATTTAAAAAAAAAAAAAAGATTTTTTTTTTCATTGAGACTTTTCAGTGTCATCATAATTATAAATTAAAAAATGTCCACACAAAGTGTAGATGTTTTAAAAATATAATTAAATTAATGATGTTTTGTGGAGTAAATGAACCTCATCAGACAGACAATAGATCAGACAGGACATCATTTTGTTGAAGACGATTATTACATTAAGAGATATGATTGCCTTCTGTAATATTTAACTTGAAAAAGTGATTTTCCAAACAATAAATGTTTATCTTAAAAAGATAAAAGAAAAATTGATAAATCATAAAATGTGTTCCGAAATAAAAGTTCAACAAATCTATTTTGATCATTTGTTTCATTATGTTTAAAATTTAATAAATTCAATGTACGGAGTGATGAAGCGTTACGTGGGTGGTGAAGGGATTGAGTATCAGGTACTGGTGATTTTACTCCGCAAAATTGATCTTATCTAAATAATGTTAAAGAAAATAAAACTACAAGTTTTGTGATTTGATCAATCATTAGATATTGTGCTGAAATGAATCCTCTTTTCCCTCAGAATCTATTTAATTTTATGAGAATTACAGTGCTGTTTTAGATAATAACTGTGTACTGCAAGATGTTTAAAATTAATTTTTAAATTTTTTGTTGCAGATGTTGTTAACCAGGATTTGAAGTCCACACTTAGAGTCTTGTACAACATATTTACCAAGTACAAGGGTCAAGGTCTGTAACCATGGAAACAGTAACCAAGGACAATCAGGATGCTAAAAATACTCAATAAAACATACGCAGCAATCAGGAATGCCATGTTCCAGAAGTAAACGATTCAATCCTGGAATTTCGTTTTTGACCGTTTTACTGAAAACAGATTTTTTTAATGTAAATTAGGTGATTGAGATATTTGAACATGTTGAATTTTGAATGATTCTGAAGTTTATAAAACTTGATTGTACCCCTTGCAAGTTTCCAGAAGAAAACAGCTGGATAATATAGATTAAGGGTTATTTATAGCTATTTATATTTTAGTGAAACAAGATGAAACCAGATAGGCATTATACCAAAAAATTTAGTTATGAAATGCATTGATTGGAATAAATTTCTTATTGCCTGGGACACAGATGCTGTAATGGACTATAGGTATATTATAGGCTATGACATTTATATGTAAATATCAGGAGCCAAAGCTCTCTCCCTGACATATGAATGAAAATTGGCATTTTTCTAAAATTTTACTCAAATAATTATAAAATAATCCACTGTATTTTATTTAATCATACGTAGTACATTACACATTACAATTGACAAGATTGGGTTCTGAAGTTTTCTACCAACAAAAAAATAAGGTACCTACTTAAAGCAAATAGAACAATATGAGATTTTGACATCTAGAAGATTAGGACATCATGGTTAATGGATTAATATATTTGTACAAACATATAACTGGGTCAGTTGTGTGTTTGAGTTATGATAGATTGACATGCTTAATCCAGGTCAAGTTGGTGCTTCACCCTCGGTAAAATAACTTATCTCCATGTTCCAAAAAAGTCAAATGAATCACTGTTAAGGAGACTTTGTACACTTTGTTACATAATGCTTACAATCTGTCCACACTCCCCACCCCACCCCCTCCCTGAAAAAAAAAAACTTGTACATGGAACCTTTTTTTGGCCCTAGTACAATGTCTTTTACATATGATGTCTACAATTGAAATTCCAACCCTTTTTTCCCAAAGTTTGGAATACCTTGCATGCTGTGTGTTGTATAATTGTTTGTACAGTCTTTATTCCCCTAACATCCACACCTATTCTACCAATGTCACTAAAATAAAACAGAAACTCTGTTTAACCAGTGTTCATTTTAAAGAGAACACACTAGTGCAACCCCTAAACCCCCCCCCCCTACCCCCATCCCATCCTAAAATTTGTTGTTGTTTTTTTTTACTTGCATAAAAATATTTATGATTTTAAATTGTAATGCATATTTATCTATTTTTATCTTATAACTTTTGTAGCATTACAACCATAAAAAAAAATTAATATAATATCCTTTTTTTGTTTGTCAATAAGTTTTGATCAAGCATGTTCCATCTGAGTGGAAATCTTAGATCCACCACAGCTTTCATCATATCTACTGGATCCCCTTATCCGCTTTGATCTGCACTAGAGTTTGTTTTAGATCTTCATATGTTAGTGTGTATTATATTACCCTGTGTGTTTGTTCTTTTGTGTTTTGTATATTTTTTAATAACAAAAAAATAAAAGCCAAATTCACTGTTGCTGCAGTCACAGACAAAATGTGCTGAGAAACTGAAAATGCATATAAACAAAGGAAGCTTTGTTAATTTCTGAGGAATCGTAGCAATTACAGCGGACATTTATACGACAGAGTTACCACATTTTGTTATACCTGTCAGCAATTGTTTACCATATTGTTGTGTTAATGTTACCAGAGTTAGGTCTGTTTACACATAATGCTACAGTTTGGTGCCTCGGAGTGCATTGCCGTAATTAAGTTAGTTTTACTTTAATCATTTTATCAAGTGCGTTTTCTAATCCAGTCTAAATGCTGCTGATTTTTAAACGTGGTTGTAAGTTTAGTTCTTGTTTTAAGTTAATTTCTATTTTCAATTACTGCAATTGCTGAAAAATAGCTGTTATGGCTCCTAGCTGAAATGAATCACACAGTTATTGTAAACGACATGGCATTACAGACGTGGCAGACATCCCTTTAAAATGGCTGCGTGATGTTGAGATTATCGTCAGTGATTGACTGGTCTTTCCTTATACCAGTATTTTACCATATTTTTTGGTACATCAGTTCCCTGGGTAGATGTGTGGAATGCTAGAAGCAAAATTACATCAAGTGCGCACATAAATTTTCTGCCACCTTAAGTAAGTTGTGCTGTAACTTAAAGCACATGGAATCATCCCAAGTGTTGGAAACACCAATGTTCATGCATTGAGTATCAATGTTAGACCAGTATATTGTCTGCAGAATGCAATAAGGGTGTAAACTATAGGATATTGTTCCTTATTCTTTAGAAGAAAAAAGAATTCTGATTTTTATTGGTGTCAAAACATTGCTTCCATTTTTCTGTGATTTTTTTTTAACCATGATAAGATGTTCCAAAAAATGAAATCCAGGGAGGAATTTTTGGGTCAATATTTGCTCTCTGAGCTAATTAAGTATTCTTTACATGTGCTTTGATTTGATATGTGTCAAACATTTACTTTGTTTTTTGTATTATTAATGGTGCTACTGTAACCTAATTTAAATAGTCTTTCAAAGCCAAGTGTAGATCATGTATATTAATAAAAGCAAATAATAAGCTAACTTCTGTCTCTAGAGTTATATATTTATCAGTTTTTTGAAAAGTGTTTCCTATTTTTATCATGTTTTGCATGTTAAGTGTAGAAGTTTAAGGCTGCTTACCCATCATGTAGGTAGTGTTCTGCATGTTAAGTGTAGAAGTTTAAGGCTGCTTACCCATCATGTAGGTAATATTTTTTAATGTTCTTGGTTACATCAATAATGTTTGAATTCATAATTATACTGCTGAACTGTAGGTTTGAGCAAGGCCTGGGTTGTCTGCTCATGATAAAAAAAAGTCTATTTATGGATGATTTTGCAACATGATCAATAGTTTTATTTGTCTAGCTATTGCTAAAATTTGACTATTTCTATATACAGAAATAAATTATCAACATAGGATTTGATGCAGTTTCTTTGAACCATATTTCAGTAGTATAAGTCTTTTTTTTTAATCTTTCGTCAAACACTTTCTATAATATAAAAATTCCTTATAGCATCATTTTAGGGACTTGGAATGTGTTGATAAATTCTGACCAGTGTGTTATATCATGATTCCAGGATTTCAGGGAGAATGCATTGATGAGTTCTGGATCTTGTGTCCTAAAATTTGGACTAAACAAAGAAATCTACTTATTGAAATTGTGTATGAAGTTTCTTTTATTTTTTTAAATCAAAACCCCAAGATTAATGGCTAGGAACATCCCAAACCATATGAGCTACAATTGTTGTTAGATTTGATACAAAGGAAATATGTCAAGGTCATAACAAAGGTCAAGGTCACAGTAAATGTGTTTGTAAAACTCAACACAAAATAAGGAAATCTGATGTCAAGGTCAGAATAGAGACAAGGGTCAAATAAAATGTGGTACCAAGGTTTAATATTCTTGAAGAACTTTATTTATTGGGCCAAATATGAAGCTCTCTCTCTCTCTCTCTCTCTCTCTCTCTCTCTCTCTCTCATGATAAGTCCAATAGTGATGGTTTATACTTTTTGTGTGTTGCTGTGCACTTTTCCGCGCGCTGGTTATCAATCGCCGGTATCTCTGTTTTTTCTGACAAAAATCATCTCTTTATAATGTACAGATAGTTTTAGATATAAAAAAAAATATCATATAGAGAATAATATTGAACCCCATACATCTATTTAGAAAACTTTTTTTGGTTCAATAACAAAAATTAATGCCTGTTAAATGGCATTTTTTTTAATAATAAAATGCAGATATAAGATACACATCATTCTAAAGAAATAATCAATACCACACTAGTAAATAAGTGATTTTTAAGTACACAATATATTTTTATTATCCCCCAATTCCTTTTTCATATGATTTCTTTGTAGCGCATATAAACATAGTCTCCCAATTATTTTACCAAATATTTCACTATAAATTTATATAAGCCTATATAGGTATAGTATATAGATCACTGGTTTTATTTAATATATACAACATAATAACACGCATCCCCCTTTACCACTTAAGCTTATTGTGTATTTTTCGTTTTTGCAAGAGATTCAACCTCACAGAGATGAATTTTGGAGGGGTTCACCCACCCCCACCCCAGGATCGGTCCCTGCCTCTTAATCCATGTGCATATGTTTGAATTTTAATAAACACAAAGCAAAACAAGGTTGTTTTGCTCATTTACATACAAACCTACTTACAATGTGTACTCGCACTAGTAGAAAGAGTTACCATGGGTGGATCAAGGTTTTCTTGGGGGGGGGGGCTGTTCATACACCCACTCCCCCCCCCCCCCAAAAAAAAAAATTTCGACAAGCAATTTTTATTCAGTAAGTGTATAAAAAGAATCCATCGGGGGGGGGGGGGGACTGACCCCCTCCACACCTTCCTGGATCCGCTACTATATTACCTTGGTCGGTATATCCTAATGTATATCTAGCTCATATTGTTCGTGTTATGTTATCTGTCCCTGGAGACCACGTGTTCCACACATGGTTTCACTTTACAGCATCATTATGTGTCGAAAGCCATGGCAATTAATGTAAAGAAATCGAATGAAGGCTTGTTTATTTATTTATTTATAAATTTATTTATTTATTAAATTAATTATCTTTACTTAGATTATCGTGTTTTTTAATTCACCCCCCCCCCCCTTAAAAAATTGCATAATACAAAAACAGGTCAATGCTCTTTCTGAGTTAATTCGTTGCACGAAAAAAAGACCAATTCAATTATTCCCCCTCTGTACTTTTGGGGGAGACATTCGTTCTAGGAATGACTGACATGCAGATTTTGTTCCCGGTGAAGGATAAACGCCACATTAACGGGCAGGGGGTGGCTCTTGTTCTCTAGGTGTTTTCGGTTAGTTAATTAAAACAGGGGGAACTTGATCCAAAGAATGCGTGTAATTCCTCCAATCATCATTAGAGCTCCGTCAGTGCTGGCCAAGAATCCACGGAACATTAATTTCAAAGATAAACTTCTCTCAAACAAAGCTTAGAACGTCGTCATCTTGTGTGTAGCTTTCTTCACTGAAAATATTATTGTAAGAACTCTTGTACAAACTGGAAGGCGATAAGGACAACCGTTCAGGGTTTATTTTGTGGCGGAGGCGAATTTCATGGTGTAAAGTATATTGTTCCTGTATTCTCTTTAGAGAAGTGGACAGGCTTTCGCCTACATCCATGACATACACCATTTCGGAATTTTTGTACAGTACAAGAAAAATATATATATACCCCCTTTTTTCTAGCTAATTTAGCTAATATATATATATATATATATATATATATATATATATATATATATATATATATATATATATATATATATATATATATATATATATTCGTCTTTTAATGCTTTGTAATCCGGATTTACGTGATGTCTGGCGGCATTTTGACATAAGATTTTGATTTATTTCCCCGGGATGCTCTGAACTTTAATTGACAATCTGTCAATGGCTGTTATATGCGGATTTTCTGGTAGAGGAGCTGTTTGAAGTGTGAGATGACTTGTGTTCTTAATGGCCAGAGGTCGCAAAATCTTGTTAAAAAGTGACGAACGATCTTTAATGCTGATAGGAAAATATTGACCCATGTTGTGTCCTATCACTGCACGATCTTCTATCATATTGCGCAATCAGAGTATAGTGCTGTAAATTATATGCAACTTTTTTTCTGTAATTAATTTGAAGATTATTTCAACAAATACTAGTAACCTAACACCCCCCCCCCCCCCACACACACACACACACAATTTTATGTACGTATCTCAGATTTCTGACCTAAATGTATATGTGATTTTTTTTTGTTACGATATAGTGTTAAAACCAGTAATTTCAAGATACACAAAAATCATACGAAGAATATGTTTGCTTTACGGATCATTTCAATTTATTGATTTTTCAGTTAAAACGAATTTTAACGTACATTTATTTTCTTTAAAACACACACACACACACACACACACACACACACACAAAGCTGGTAACCTATTTTACGTTTGATTTCGCCTACTAAATACCTAGATACTTCTTAATTTTTAGTTAAAATAAAAGAAATGAAATAATCAAAGACAGAACGCTTTTTTTTTCTTTTTCAAGTAGAAGTGACCAAAACATGGCAGAATGTCATAATAAAATTAATGAATTAATTTAAGATAAGAAATCTGTACTTACTCCCTATACTTCTGTCATCTGACAGTGTAAAGCATGTTGTGTATATATATACTCGTATATATTATATATACTACATATTGAAATGGGGAGATATTCAAGGCCACCTATTCCTAGAGAAAAACGTGTTTGTCATTCTTGAAAACATTTATTTTGAATGAAAAATATTTTGTACTTTATTGTCCTAGTTATGATCAGTATAGATTACGATATTGTGATATATTTTATGCTCAATGTTACATGAAGGAAAACCCTATTATTGACATTATCAACCCTCCAAGTATTAAAATTGCTAGAAGATTAACTTTCTGAAAAAGTGCTTTGATATTAGAAAAGAAAAACTTCAACATAACTGATATGCTTACTGGAATTTTTATTGATGTTATTGTTTGTTGTATTCATGACTATATGTCAATGTATGATGGTGTTGTCAAATGTGTTTGTGTTCATATTTTCAAACTATCAAAGTTGTAATTGTATTCTGATTTTCTGTCGTATGAGGGTCCAACTTTGGTCCTTACGGTGCATGAGAGAAAGCATAATACATGCTTAATGACTGACTGGTCAGTTTATTCAAAAGATAATTCTTTTATTATTTTAACTCCTACAGGTTTGTTCTTTAATTCTCGATAATAAATACAGTTTAAACTTTTAAATGGACAGTGTATTTAGTTTACAATGAAAAGTGTTGATATTACCCTATTGTTAATTCTTAAATATCACATAAAAGAAGATTGAAAATGTAATCGTAATTCAATAAAACCGTATTAATTATTTTTCAGTTGTTATCCTTTCTAAGATTATCCCATCAGTACTTGAATATAAACGTAGAGGTAGTTTGCATGTGATTCACTGTGTTATCATATCGATATATCTAGAGTGATTCCACTTTTAAAACATATGTATATACAGTATTCAAATGGTGTGTTTGTGTGCATGTTTGAATCTTAATCTCTCAGTACATCCTAGACTTGCTCAATTAGAATAATTTGATTGTAAAATTTACATAATGCTTTATGTGAATCATGGCCGTATATATAGATTACTATAGTAAACAGAGATGCTATATGCTTACAAGTGCCCCCTCATTGAAAACGTCTGTTGACCCTTTTTGTTTTGTTTTGTTTGTTTGTTTGTTTTTTTTTTTTTTTTTTTTTTTTTTTTTTTTGTTTGTTTGTTTGTTTTGCTTGTCAGGAAATTGTTGGTAGTGCCCCCTCAACTGTCAACTGAAAATGTATGGTGTGCCCCCCCCCCCCCCAACAGAATTTGTTTTCTGCGGGCCTGTGACTGTATGCCAAAATGTTTGCCGAAATTAGGACATTATCATACACCAATGAATAAAATGTAGTGAGTATTTGACTTTCTTGAAAAAAAGAAGAGAAAATTAAAAGATTGTAATATGCCCCACCCCCTCCCTACAAAGTTACCACTACGACTACATCGTGTCCTCTCCATCAGAAATGGTATAGGCACCTTTCAGGCCCGTAGAAAGCAATTTAACTTTGAGGGGGCACAACTATACATTTTCATTTGGGGGGGGGGGGAGAGCTCTATGCACTACCAAAATTCCTTGACAAGCAAAAAAAAAAAGGTCATCAGACGTTATTATTGAGGGGGCACAAGCTTATAGTAGCTATGTTTTCCATAGTATTCTATATATCGGCAAAATTATTGGGGGCACGCCCCCCCCCCCCCCCCCCCCGGTTCCTACGGCCATGCCTTTGCAAAACTGAAACAGAAGTCATATGCAATTACTTTCCTGGCTTTGTACAAATTTGCCACTGAATATTCATGTATAGATCTTAGATTCTAAGTCAACCTTGTGGAAAAAAATAATAACAGGTATTTTAATCAATAGAATCAATTTCAATTCCTATTTCCCTTCTGTTTCCAATTTCCCGCGTTAGAGTACTAATTACCTGTTACGCAGGAAAACAAAAGCCCCCGCTACAAGTGTCCAAGCACGAATGCTTCTACCTTTGGGAGAATATGAAATCACGTGTTCGCTATTGATGGAGAAACCTGAAATATGATATATAGTCTAATATTGTTATTATTTCTAAAATGCTATACCCAACACATAGTTTTAATCATTAAAACGGGTTGTTTTTATGAAATAGATATGTTTGTATATATTTCATGTTTTGTAAACATTTTCGTACTGCCCGTCTAAGCTCCGCCCATGCGCAAGGTGAATGCGCAGTAAGTCAGTACGTTGTCCAGATTCTTTGTGCCATTCCTCGCATACCTCGAAGTGAGTCTTTTTTGAGTTTTTAATTTTAATTTTTTCAAATAAGTTGTTAACAACATCTGGATTAAACTTTGAAAGGTAAGTGTATGCTTGTTACAGTGAATTTTCTGTCATATTCGGCCAAGAACCCGCGGTCTATGCGCGGCATGGCTGAAATGTCGTGAAAAGCTTGGCATCCCTGGAATAGTTGTCATACTTCTTCGCATAACTTCCGGCCTCTATAAAGTTCACCTGAGTCGTCTTAGCACTTTCCAAGGAATCGGTTGATTTGGAAAGCCAGATATATGGCGATGTTTATGGAATATTTTATTCAGAATTTGAATGTTCGGGAGAACGAACGTGACCCAAATCTGAAAGGTAGAGTCCCGTGAACAGCTCGAATGGCCGACCGCCGAATGCATATCAGAGGTGTAGTGATGGAGGTATGCCAGTCGGGCCGACCGTTCTGTGTGCAGGAATTCATATCAGGATTTTGTAAATTCGTTTTATTTTAATTCCATTTTATAGAAGATATATTCTGTCCATGTGCTGAAGTTTTAGTTATGAATTGGGATCAGCTGATTAATCAAGGTGATATGATTTTGTTATGACATTTTGTCTGTCTGTTTACAATGGTCGCATGTTAGTGGGGCGTATTATGACAACTCTCTTGTGGAAACATGAATTGGGATATCATCTTTTCTTTTAATAATGGATTCACATTTTCTCCAACAGTGTTTTTTTTAAACCTGTTTTAACAACAGTTTCACAACAGGGACAAATTATCAAGATAATAAATTTGAGCAAATTAGATAATTGATTTTTGAACATCATACAGCATACAAGTTATGAATGTGATTTTATGAAATGTTTTTTACATCAAGTTTACATGCGGACATGTTGGAAGGTACAGCATAAACAGAGGAAAAATGTGTTTTATAACGTACTTGACAAAATACGGGACAGGGATACTTGAAATCTTGAGAGGTTTTGAGATTGGTATGTCCGGTTTAAAGTAATGCGATGAATAAGACACTGTATACTGAAAATTGTGTGTCACCTTACAAATGGCTTGTTTTAACAAAATGGTTGTTAAGGGAATATGTTTTAAATTTTTAATAAATTTAAAACTCCCAACTTGAAAAATAAAATATTTATTATCTTCTGCAAGACTCCATTTCGAATTAAGATGAACAGTTGTGTCATATAAGTTTCGAGTTGTGTTTTGTTTGTTTTTTAAAACCATTTGTGTTAATTATAGAACTTGGAAGATGATGTAATTAGCCACCAAACTATAGACATTAATTTTGTTTAAATGGAATCAAGAAGAATACTCCCCACACAAACCTAATTGTATAATTGCTTTGTTAATGACCCCCTAATTATTTACTAAACAAAGCAGTGAAGTGAAGCGAGGACTTTTGATCAATGATTTGTTTTTACAGATAGCATTGGGGTCATACAAGTAAACCTCAATATGTTTTGTGTGGGGACGTCTTGCTAAATCTTAAAACAGACACTTAAAACAGAATGAAAAAATATATACCTATTACACTTGTCACTTATCAAGGTCATTGTGAACAAAGACCTGTTTACCAAGACAGTTGATAATTAATTAAGCTTTATAGTAGAAAAGATTAAGTTGAAAAATTGCAGGAAAAATTCCTATTAAGAATTACATCAGCTACCTATCATACTGTCATTTTTGCATGCACTTTAAAGTAAAATTAATTTTAAATGATGGCAAATTAAGAAAAGATTTGGTAAGTGTAAGTTAAAATAATATGAAAAATAAAAGTTTGTTCTTGACCTTCTGTGGAGACATATTCTTTGATTAACTCACTAAAGCCATATATATATGAGTATTGTGGTCAGTTAAATACCTGTATAGTATTTTATCCCTGACTGGCTTAATGGTGCATTAAAGGGAAAGTTTGGTTTCACAAGCAATGCTAAGTCTATACTCCACTCCTACATTAGCACAAGTTTTGCTTTTTTTGCTTTTACCTTTTTTTTTTTTTACTGTTCTTTATGTCTACCTGTGTTTTATAGGTGAGGGGTGTGGATGTCTTCCGCGTGGAACAATGAGAACCTGGGGGCAGACCCCCTCCCCAAAGATGATCCAGATAGTCCGGAGACCAACAATAATGATGACCTTTCAAATGATGCTGAAGGGGTGTGGAGCCCAGACATAGAACAGAGCTTTCAGGAGGCCCTCGCCATATATCCACCCTGTGGACGAAGGAAAATCATTCTCTCTGATGAGGGAAAGATGTATGGTAAGTAATTGAGTTACAAAGGGAGGGAACTGAGGAAAAAATGTGAAGGGAAGAGCTATAAAAGTAGGGAACTTTAGAGAAAGTAGAGGGGAGGAGTTAAAAAGGTAGGGAACTTGAGAGAGAGTAGAGGGGAAGAGTTAAAAAGGGAGGCAAATGGAGAGAGAGTGGAGGGGAAGAGTTGTAAAGGTAGGGAACTGGAGAGAGAGTAGAGGGAAAGAGTTATAAAGATAGGGAACTGGAGAGAGAGAGTAGAGGGGAAGAGTTGTAAAGGTAGGGAACTGGAGAGATGTAAAGGTAGGGAACTGGAGAGAGAGAGAGTAGAGGGGAGGAGTTATAAAGATAGGAAACTGGAGAGAGAGTAGAGGGGAAGAGTTATAAAGATAGGAAACTGGAGAGAGAGTAGAGGGGAAGAGTTATAAAGGTAGCGAACTGGAGAGAAAGTAGAGGGGAGGAGTTAAAAAGGTAGGGAACTGGAGAGAGAGAGTAGAGGGAAGAGTTATAAAGATAGGAAACTGGAGAGAGAGAGAGAGAGTAGAGGGGAAGAGTTATAAAGATAGGAAACTGGAGAAAGAGAGAGAGTAGAGGGGAAGAGTTATAAAGATAGGAAACTGGAGAGAGAGTAGAGGGGAAGAGTTATAAAGGTAGCAAACTGGAGAGAAAGTAGAGGGGAGGAGTTAAAAAGGTAGGGAACTGGAGAGAGAGAGTAGAGGGAAGAGTTATAAAGATTAGGAACTGGAGAGAGAGAGAGAGAGAGAGAGTAGAGGGGAAGAGTTATAAAGATAGGAAACTGGAGAAAGAGAGAGTAGAGGGGAAGAGTTATAAAGATAGGAAACTGGAGAAAGAGAGTAGAGGGGAAGAGTTATAAAGATAGGAAACTGGAGAGAGAGAGAGAGAGAATAGAGGGGAAGGGTTATAAAAGCAGAAAACCGGAGGGATGGAGTGGAGGGAAGAGTTATAAAGGCAGGTAACTGGAGAGAGAGAAGAGGTAAGAGTTATAAAGGCAGGGAACTGGAGAGAGAGAGTGGAGGGGAAAAGTTATAAAGGCAGGGAACTAGAGAGAGAGAGAGAGAGTGGAGGGAAGAGATATAAAGGTAGGGAACTGCACAGAGAGAGAGAGAGAATATGTACACTATTGTAAGTTGTGTAGGGAAGAACTTCCAGGGGAGAATTTTAGAGAGATGGGTTTTGGGGGAGATGTATGGTAAGTAATGGAAGGGGAGAGTTTAATAAGGGAGTAAATACCAGATGGGAGAGACTATGGAACTCTGTTCTTTTGTAACAGTTGTATTTGAGTACAGAAAGGTCACTTTGAGCAGACCAGGGGTTAGGGTTCACAATTCAGAAAATATTATTGAAAAGATATTTGAACAAGAAATCAAAATTATTTTAAAAAAAACCTTCAATAGATCTAATCTTTGAACTAAATATTTGAAACTATCATGGTCAGTAGTTTTATGTTTCTTGCAAATTCAGTTGAGTTCGAAATAATACCATTGGGGGGATTGATCATTTAGGAAGTACAATAAATTGTCTGTTTAACATAGGAGTAGACAGGAATTACTAAGTCACTTTTAGGTGTCTTTTTAATACTGACAATTCAAATACTGAGGGACGTCAATTCCAGGTAGAGCTCATTGTTATGTTTGTACTCTTAGTCTCGGCCAATAATTAGATTTTGATGGTAAGGCGTAATGCAGTAAATCACATTTGACAGCCTGTAACTTCTCCTGATTGCTTAATGCGTCAATATGGTAGGTCATTTCCTTCTATTAGCCCGACCTTTTCAGGTGAGACACAAAGATGGCCAGCCTAGTGTGGCCTCCTATCTTAGGTTGTAGCTACTGGTTTGCTGCTTGCTTTAGGAATGCAAAATTTAAATTGTAACATTTTGTTTTTCCTCTTTTTTGGGAAAATAATCATGAAGTAGAGCTATTGACTGGATATTAATACAGAAGATGGCAAAGGTGTGCAAGAAACATTGAGGAGTTTGACATAAATTTTATTATTGGTAGTCAATGCAGGAAAATGGAGAATTATTTCTGATGACACTGTAAATCAGATATTGATGTCACAGGGGTCACATTGATCATGGAATGAAATGTCAACGCTCAGCTGTGACATGTACAAGAAGATATGTTGAATATGTGAAACATTTGACAGCATTTCAATCATCACTAACCCTCCCCCTGATCCCAAAGGACAGCTGGGTTTATTAGGGGAGGAAATGATAGAGAGATTGTCTTTATCTCTAAGTCATTCTCTCTATCCACTAACCACAATTCTCTTCTTGGATCATTGAGGCTTCTTTTCTTGGCAGTCTGAATGTTTTTATTTTTGGCCCATATCTGCTGAATGTGCATTTGTAGCTCAGAGGGGTAAATTTGATCTCCCTTCTTCTTGACCAGTCATTGAGGTTTTGTTCAGGTGGGGATAATGAGAGGGGGATCATACCTGGCTAATCTGACCAGGTGATACAGAACACAAATAGAGATTTAGCTGTGATAGGGTGACTGACTTCAGATGAAGTTTCCCGTTTTATCAACACTCCGAGACTGGGCGACAACAAAGGCCATGTTTGTTCGTAAAGAGGGGGCACTTATTGTAGAAGTACTGTATGTGGTTTGACCTGGGGGTAATACCCATATCTGAGTGATCTCCACACAGACCAGCTTTGAATAAAACTGATCAGCAGATAAGATAGACATCTAGTTCTCTCCTCCTGTTTAACAGATAACAGTGGTCTCCAGATTTTAATTCATTTCATTCATTGCTTCACTCTCCATTAGTATGAATTACAAGGCATTCCTAATGATTTTAAATTGAATTTGTAAATACTTCAGTGGTAACTCTGTTTGGGTTGTGTATTACACAATCTTTTGATAACTTTAATAAAAAATCCGCCCACTTCTTGAAATTTGTATTCAAATAGATGTACTTGTACGATATGTTTATCTGTCTTGTGTTCTTTGCTGAGAACATAAAAAACGTTATGTTTCAGACATGTTTTTTGCCTGTGTTACAAATCTTAGTCGGTATTTTGAGTTTTATTGTTGAGTCTTGTTGAATGAGAGCTCTTCAAGTTTCCAGATTTTCGTAAGACCCAGGGACAATAGACAGGTAGAGGAAACCACATAAGAAATAAAGTGCCTTTTTTTTTTTACACAGATGAGTCATCACTCAATGCCAAGGTGTATGTATAAATGATGACTAATTCCTGTTACCTAAATCAGGACCCAGTAAGTGAGAACTCCATACAACTGTTTACTAAAAGTTTATTCAGTTCAAGAGCAGAGCAAATACACTTAATTCATACTGTCCAGTTCTTTAAATATGCCACAAAAATAAATATCTTGGTGGTCCCAGTTAATGCTTCCCTCTGCAGGGTCAGTAGAGCCAATCTATTCCCCCTTCAGGTCCCCCATGTAAAAACCCCTCTGACAGTATGCAAATAGATCAAGTGTTGGTGCTCTGCCAGAAGTTTACCTTACAACCTGGTTAAAAAGCTCTAAAGAACACACCACAGAACAGAAAAAAAAATAGGGCACACTAATACAGAGGTGTATTGTCTACTTGTCTGAGTGATAGCACAGGTTGTAATTCTACCTGTAATCAGGTAACCTTGTTTGTTAGCCAGTATACCTGTCTTGTAGAGTTCTCAAAATAGCCCTTGGCCTGATGTTACGTGTGTAACTAAATATACATACATACAAAAGACATAGAGCATTAGAACCTGTGTGTGTAAAGAATACCTAGAAAATAAACAGAGGGAGAAGATTGAGTGATCCGTACCGAGATAAAGAACACCTGATGTGTTTCTGTTTATTGTTGAGGCAATTCTCTTGTTTTACTGAAGGTTTCCTCTCAGTTTTTGGTGCATGGCAGATTTAACACAGTCCTTTAACACTTGAAGATAATTCCTTGGGTACAGAACAATGTTAGTGAGACTGGTGGTCTTATAAAGACCAGTGGAGACATTTATGATGGGGGATGGTCAATTTCAGGGGTCCTTTGTTGTTAAGTGATTAGTCCTTCTTTATTAATATTAATCCGTGCAGACCAAAAGAACTAGACACTGACCAGTTAAAAGGTGACCAATACTGGACATTGACCAAGCAGAACTGGTCACTGACATACAATACATGTATATGGACTAACAATGACCATGAAAAAGTTATGATTAAAACATATTTCTCTTAAGTAAATAACTTCTGTAGGACTCTTATGAGGATTAGCTTGACATGTGTTGCATATTGTTATGATATTATAGTAAAAGCTGCTCAGTTCCTCTTTATATACAAATTAAATTTAAGGGGATAGCAAGATTTTCTGCATACAGTGTCTAACTGTTTGGAAATTGATTGCAGACAGAAGCAACCTGAAATGGGTTTGAGCAAGATAAAGTAATTAGCATTACTCATAAGAGAGACAAAGAGGGTGGGGTGGGGCATCACACAACATATATACACATGAGAAGCCAGGAAATTTGCTGTTGTGGAGACAGATCAATATAGGGGGCTGCCCCAGAGGATCTTGACATCTTAGAAATCCTAGATGCCCCTGAGTCCCAATACCATTGTTGCCCTGCCTTTGGTAGATGCCTGAATCCAATAGTGTTATCCATGGTAATTATCAGTACTTATCAGGCCAACATAGCCTATACTTGGGACAGAAGTTTTGTCAGTCAGACAGAAAATTAATATCAAAGCAAATAAATCTACCTAGGCAGCAGTAGGGTGCGAGAGTGGCCGGCGGCAATCAAAAGGAGTAGCTAGGAGCCATTGGTGGTGTCAATCGGACCAGAGTTGTCTGGGGTTTATAAGAAGTTAACAATCAATAACAAACTTATCTTAATGACATTGTCAAGCAGACAGGTGTGCTGCACACCTGAGATTAATCAGCAATAAAGATTTTGTGTAGATTTTGAAACAGCTGTATATCCTTCCAAAATAGTATTGTATTGTTATGAAATGTCAAAATGGTGAGAATTGCAGTTTGATGAAGTTTTTGCTTTTTGTTTTTTTTTTCTTCTTATAATATGAAGTTTATACCCCAGAAAAGTGTCAAGTTGACTTTGTAAGGATTTGATGAATAACCGAGTAAACACCTGGACAAATCAAATCATAAGTTTACTATTTATAGACGTCTGTAAGAGCATATGTAGAATTGATGTTTCATGACATTGTGTATATTAATTATATCAAAGCCATACATATTGACTTCATTATAAATGAAAGATCTTTACTGAAAGTACAGTTGGATGTAAACTATATATATAAACAGCTTTCGCTGAACATTGAAGGTGCTTGTTGAAGACAATTTTAATGCTGAATGATCTAAGACAAGCAATTAATGAATTAGCATGCAAATCTAAAGGTACACATGCCTATTTTTTAATTCCAGGTCGAAATGAGCTGATTGCCCGATATATCAAACTGAGAACGGGGAAAACCCGGACGAGGAAACAGGTGTCCAGCCATATCCAAGTTCTGGCCCGCAGAAAAGCCAAAGAAATTCAGGCACAACTTAAGGTAAACCTAACTCTAGTTCCCACTCAAAAGTAAGGCCAGTTTATAGATAAATAGAGAGGTAAACTCAACTAGTTTCCACTCAAAGGAGTAGAGCCAGTGGGTTAAAGATCTACTACCCAAAGTCTGGTCCATTTGAGAAATAACGAAATATATTGAGAAGTGACCCCCACCCATATCCCCCTCCAAAGTTTGAGAATAGTCGAGAAATACTGGTATTTTTTTATCCTGGCTGCTTCAAAAGAAAGGCTTTTAGAGATAAATTAATGCATGTGGCCTATATACTGAAGAAAAAAAAGCTTTTTTACATAAAATGATAAACAGGATTTTTCAGAAAGTTAACAGCTATTAAGACGGGCAAATACTTAACTTGGCAAGCATTAATTTGTGCAGAGTATTCAAATTTTTCTGAATAAAACAGTTACGGGGGGGGGGGGGGGGGAGAAAAAGGGTAGTAGCTTCAAAGGAATCTGAGGAGTATATCTGCTGTGGGATTAGTGGACTGGAGTAATGAAGGAAGTGTTCCCTTATCAGCCTGTACCAGATAACCGCGGCTCAGAGATAAACCAAAATCTCTATGCGTGTGTGATTTATTTTTGTACTTTTTTTGTAAGTGTTTTGAAATATACATACAGGGGTACAAACTCTGTTGCTGTGGATAGGTGGGGAAGAATGGAACTGATGTTTGTAAATTGTCCTGCTGTTATAAAACCCTTTCATTATTTGTACAGTTACTTTAATTATGAATCTGTCTTAAGATTGGGATTTAAAAAAAGTGGTTTTGAGTCACTGGTTTAATTAATGAAAAAAAAAATCTCTGTCTCTCTGTAAGATGTACTTTTGACACTTTTCAGCAGGGAAACCTGCCTCGTTTGTCCCTCTGTGACTAATTTTATGCTATACTGACGGTAGACATGATTTATGTACAAGAAGCTCTTCTCAAAATGCCCTCACATTGTGCATATTAAAAAGAAATTTTGATTTGATCAGATATATATAGAATTATTAGAATTTGCAAATCAAATGTCATTGGCCGTTTGGTGTAAATAGCCCAGTCACATTTCTGCAAGTGATGAATCATATCACATGCAGTCTAGAATTTTAAGATTGGTTTTGATCCTGAGGGAATTATCACTTGAAGATAAATTCTGGAAAAATAATTTTTTCTAACAAGAAGAATTTTTAATTGAGTAAAATTTGGGAAAGGACATTGTTCACTCATGTTGTTATATGTTTTTTTTTCTAAAAAAAGAATAAAATCCACAACCATTAAATGTCAGATTTTTTATTTTGATGCAATAGTACAAGGATTAATAAGATCTCATAATGATTTTCTTTTTTTTATGAATCTCTGTAGGAAAATCAATTAAACAAGAAAAATAAACTTTAAATAAAAGATTGAAAGGCAGATATGATGATAGTGTACTTGTATCTAAATTTGATTCGGCCTGCCTACACCTCTGCATTTAATCAGTCAGACCAGTAAAAATATACCTTCTGTAATAATATGTTTGATGTATGATGGGTACATATTTTTAAAAAGTAGACCAATTTGTTTTAGTTTAATTGAAGTTGTTCCTCAATTTTGATTATTTTAGAATATGCTGAATGTTTTCATGATTTGACAAGGACAATTTGAAATCAGAACAAACAAGAGTGATTTTTATTTTTGAACAGGGAGATGATTATTTGTAATTTTTCTGATTATTTTCAGTCAATCCCAATGCAGGATCAGGCCGCCAAAGACAAAGCTCTCCAGAGTATGGCCTCTATGTCCTCCGCCCAGATCGTGTCCGCTAGTGCTATCCATAATAAGGCCCTTGCCCAGGGCCTGCCAGTGCCCAACATGGGCAGTGTACGACCGTCCTACCCTGGGGGACCCAGTGGGTCTCAGGTAAACATGTTTTGTCACCCCTCAGATGGCCAGGTGTCAAATTTGAAATCTGACCGTTTTACTTTTTTTTTTACGTACATTGTCAGCCTAGTGTTTGAAGAAAAATCCTTGAATATTCCTTTTTCGGGTTCAGTCCATATATTTTAAAGGTTGTTGTTCTGCTAAGTCTTTTGTTACTTGGAAGGTTTTCCAGTCCATTTATCATTGTCAACTGTTTGATTTTGAAATATTTTTTTGAAATTAAGAAAGAAAAAATTGAAGTGCTCTTGTAACCTTTACTAACCAGAAACTTAGTTTTGTACAGAATCATTTGATTTAAAATTATTAAAAAAGATTAAAATGATGAGAGTTTTTTGTTCATTTCATCTTTTTCTGTTTACAGTTTTGGCAAAACAACATGGGTCCCCAAGAAGAGTAAGTACTGGCAGTAGATCCAAAAAAAAAAAATCTTTGTTCAACTCCACCCTCAATATTATGAAGTTCTGTCCACCATTTTCTTGGTTTTTAAAGAAGAAATGATGTCCCATGTAAGATTTACAAAACACACATCAATAATTGCATAATTTTATCAGCACCTTGTACTTTTTATTTCAGTGTGAAGCCCCAGTTTGGTAACTACAACACAGATGTGAAACCCCCATCATCCATGAATGAATCAATGCCCCCCGCCTGGCAGGGACGCTCCATTGCAGGCCCTAAACTTCGCCTCGTTGAGTTCTCCGCTTTCTTAGAACAAACCCGAGACCCAGATACTGTGAGTATACACTGCAGTCAAGAAATGTAGGGTCATTACAACGTAACATTCTACATGATTGAAACATCATTAAGATTTAATAGGCAAGGTTCTTTATATCAAGATTTAGACTTCATTTAAAAAAAAAATCTCCGACCAAGTCCATAAGTTTTAGAATATAGTTTTTTCAATAATTAAGTAAGAATATACTTACGTAAAAATCACATGAATGACTTCTTATTATTCACATTAAAATTGAAAACCAGCATAAAGAATAAAATAAATTTCAGCAATGTATAGTTTAAGGGTGCAACGATAAACCGTTTGACGGTATATCGCGGTATATTTTTCCACGGTTCAATTCACGATACGCTAAACTGATATCGCGGTTCGGTTCAATCGGTCCAGAATTATCCGTTTTGTCCGTTTTATTTCCTTCTTTACTATTTCAAAATGGCTTCCGCGCAAAACGTGAGGTCGCCGATAATGCATTTACGGCAGTTAAGCTCATCTCCAGCATCTTACAGACCTCAGATTTAACACGGAGAAGAATTTAATGTGATTATAAGTTATAGATGTTAAGAGAAATGATAAACCCGTTAGATCTAAACGTATTCTTTGGTAATACACGATATTCCATCACGTGTGTATTTCGATGAAAATTCGCTGTCTTGTGACTAAAACCTATTAAAATATGACAACTGGTTTTCTACATAAATAAAAGGAATAAAAGAATGAATGTCTTCCTTTTTCATTCCAATTTAAAAGGAAGATTATTAGCAGGGACCTATATACTATAGGTCCCTGTTATTAGGAAAGGTCCCTGTAGTTCCCTGTAAATGTTCATCATTGGTTTAGAATTTTGTCACAACTCAAAGATCTACCTAACAATCCAATTCAAGTTAACAAAATGTTATTTTAGTTATTATTAAAAAATGTGAACATTTTGTATAACACTGTCAAGTTTAAAAAAAATATGATGACAAACTTGAAAGACTTTTTAATCTTGTCATGTATCGTGATACGTATCGTATCGTGAACTGAATACCGTGATACGTATCGTATCATGAGGTTAGTGTATCGTTGCACCCCTAGTATAGTTCTAATTTCTTTTGCAAAATGGGGTTCTGATCTGTATTTAATGATGTGTTTTAAACAGATAAATTTATTTCACTTGCAATGCCTGTGGAATTTTTTTTAATAAATAAAGTATGGAGATTCATGTAGAACATGAATTTAAGTCCAACAAGCAGTGTTACTTGTATCCAGTGTTACCTTCATCCTAACACAGGGACTTTATCCAAAAGCTAACAACACAACTACCTGTCTGACTCAACAGGCCGATTGTGTAAAGTCTGATATCACACAGTTATAATTTCTTCCCATTTTCTAAAGGTCAAGTCATTCAAGAGATATTAAGTAAGGCAGGATAAAGAGGCTTATAACTACACTGGGCTATTGATTTCTCATTGATCGCAGCCCATCTTTGATCAGTTGTACCTTACCAATGATTACCTGGGGTGCATGCATGTATGAATTCACAACTATATCTTAATATCAGCCGAAACATGATAAATAATTAACTGGGGAAGAGAGATATAAAATCAGGATCAATTTTATCATGTAAAGTTGTTAGGTTTTACATTTATCAGAATACTAGCAGATCCTGACTTAGCGGAGTTTTAGATTGTTCAACAATATCAATTTCAGTTGCAGTGAAAATTGATAAAAATTTCAGACAAAAAAAGTCTGGTAAATTTATCATATAAAATATGAATGATACCTTGGGGGGAAAAAAGTGAAAACTTAGAACCAGGTGGTAGAGTCAAATCTTCTATTGTCAGTTTATATTACCCGTATGTGTTTACGTTTTACCAAGTTGTTTTCTTTGTTTCAGTTTCACAAGCACCTGTTTGTCCACATTGGATCCAATGCAAGCTACTCGAACCCACTGCTAGAGGTATTATAATTGCTCAGTGTAATTTATATGAAGATATTAATAAAGAGTTAGGATTTAGTCTAGAAATGGGGTTGATTATTGATTCATATAAATAAAGTGGGAACAAAGTTTAAATTTTGTGGTGAAATGCTCTGATTGTTCATGGATAGTGGAAGCAAAATGACCTTGTGTGTGACTCCAGTTAAACTCTGTTATAACCATGAGGACTGTGAGTTTACTATATCAGTAAATTCCTTATATTTGTATAATGAATTTCCTACATGTATGATTACTGAATATATTCAGGAAAGTATTAAATACAACACTTATCTTGGAGTACTAAGGCTAAAAAAAAAATGTGTTTCCGGTAACCCCACTGACCCTAATTTTTACCCACTGACCTTACTACTTTTTATGCAAAATCCGGATTTTTGAATTGTACTTTTGTTCACTAGGACAGTCAGTAAAATGCATGTCTCAGATACCCGTATAAACATGTCTATCCAAGTGTTTTAAAGAGTACACTCATTTTGCTGTGTATGTTTATTCATGTATGTATATATGACAAAAAACAGCATATTGAATAATTTAATGATGTTTTCAATATAAAAAGTAAAGTTTAATAAAGTTATTGCCTACCTACCTACCCTAATTTTTTTTTTTTTTTTTTTTTGGCATGTTACTGGAAACACGCATTTTTTTCATTTGGCCTAAAGTTTTCTGAGGATTTGAATTTTAAATATAGATACTGATACTTACCATAAAAGTCAGTTCAATATTTAAAATTATGAGATTTTGAAAAATTATCTATAAAAGATATAAATTTCATTGTTTTTAACCCATACGGCACACAAAATCAGTTTGCTATATCCATAAAGTCATTATACCAGAGTGTGTTGTTCTTTATAACTGTAAAAATTTACAAGGTATTGATAAGAAATTTGTTGGGGATCCCAAAAAACTTTGCTATGTCTGTAAATTCGCTGTATCATCCATGCTGTATGAAACAAGTTTTACTCTATGTGTTTGAATAAAACAGCTGTGTTTACAAGATACGAAAACAAGAAATCTGAAGGAATACTTCTAATTTGTAGGCAGTTGATATCCGGCAAATTTACGACAAATTTCCCGAGAAGAAGGGAGGCCTAAAGGAGTTGTATGACAAAGGGCCGCAGTCCGCTTTTTTCCTTGTCAAGTTTTGGGTGAGTTCAGAAGCAATGCAGCAGGGGGGAAAAATCAGATTTATTCTAAAGTATCCATATACAGATGCTTGACCTAAAAGAAAGATTGAATGACTATATAACTATTTTTGTTTCTTGGCATTCATCATATGAACAAACCTAAAATTACTCTTATTGAGATATTTATCTAAAGGAAATTTACATTTCAATTTTTTGTGTTTTTAGGCGGACATAAACACAAATGTCCAAGATGAGACGGGGACGTTTTATGGGGTCACAAGTCAGTAAGTATTAGGGCTGAGAACTAGTTTAGAGGATCAGTAAAGCTTCAAAAAAATTTTCTATTCATTTTGAATGCACGAAAATTTGAGGTTTTACACTAACAAATATGTCTTGCCTTTAATTTGCTTTTTATGGCTACTTACTACTGTTTTAGTTAGGACTTGTAATTTTATCTTTTAAATGTTTGTGAAATATGACTTGCAGGTATGAAAGCAATGAAAATATGGCAATAACTTGTTCCACCAAGGTGTGTTCATTTGGAAAACAAGTCGTGGAGAAAGTAGAAGTAGGTCCAAAGATTCATTAAAAAGAAAGATTCCTCCAAATATTCAATTGTTCAGAAAGCAATAAAACCATTCTGTGATGCACATTTAGAAACTCGTAGTGAAATATTTAAAATGAATGAGGTACCCAGAAGTAAAAATTTCTTTGAATTTACAGAACATTTGTTCATTTATTAAAAAAAAAAAAAAAAAAAAAAAAAAATTAATTTGATAATAATTGTGACATTTCATTTCAGACTGAGTTTCCCCGTTACGAGAATGGTCGATATGTGTACAGGATAAACAGATCACCTATGTGTGAATACATGATCAACTTTATACATAAACTTAAACATCTACCAGAAAAATACATGATGAACAGCGTGCTAGAAAATTTCACCATTCTACAGGTAAGGACGGTAAATCGCCAAACTTCATTATAAGCGTGTTTTACTGTATGAGAACTGTCTCGCACAAATTTGGATGAGTAATACTGAATGAGAAATTCTAGAAATGTAATCTAAAGCCCTGATTTTATTTTTATTTGTTTATATTTATAGGTTGTCAGCAATCGTGACACACAGGAAACGTTAATGTGCATATCCTATGTATTTGAAGTCTCTACCAGTGAACATGGCGCCCAGCATCACATATACCGCCTGGTGAAAGACTAGCCCCACCCCACACCTAATGCTTTAAATAGCCTCAGCATCTAGTGCCACAAGAGAAGTCACCTACAGAATGTGCCACACCCCCTCTGTTCTTCCATCTGATTGGGTGAATTCAGAAACACCCACTTCACACATCAGAGTTTTCACATAAGGCAGCTCCCAAACTGCTAACAGTGACATTTTTCTACTGCTGTTGTTTTTGACGGAGGCTTTCATGTTAAGTCTCGCGTAAATCTTATATTTTTATACATATGCAAATTTATTTATTATTAAGAAGGAAAATGAAATCATTGCTATATTGCTGTTTTATCCCTGACTTTACAGTTTATTTCTGTAAAAAATGTAGAGTTATAAATTCTCTCATTATCCAACACACCCAGCCTAAATGATGTGAACAATTTATTGGCTGTGTTTTTAGAATTTTTTTCCTTCATCTTTGAAGTTTGTATAAAGATATATCACACAAAAGAAATGCCAAATATATCATTTTCTCAAGATGCATTGTTACATCCACACACAAAAAACAAGATTTTTTGACAAGTGAACTTTTCACCCTGTTCATTAAACCCAAGATTGTGAGAGCTTATAAGCTTAAAACATTGTTTTGTTGTCTTGTAAACATGACACTTTCACACGTAAAAGTCTGAGCAGCAGAGTAAATTTACACCTATTTTTTACTGGTACATGTATTACCATTATATTTGAATAATGAACGTGAATCTAGAAATTTATTGCAAAAACAATGTCAGACATTGTTTCTATTTTGTAATGCTTGTTTATAAGTTTTAGGTACCAATTCCATGTAATCTAACTGTATTAATCGTAAGCAAAAGTTTGGTCACAGATATATACATATATATACTTGTATATTGTAAATGAGAAATTAGTGTACCAAATTATTAACTATGAGATGTAAACAAATGATCTTTTGAAAATTGTAAATATTAAACATTCTGTAGGGCTTCTATTGTCTGAATTCTTCCATGCCAATCAAAGTCTGTGTATGTATGTGTATTAGAGCGAGAGAGAGAGAGAGAGAGGGCCATAGGTGCCTTTCAGAAATTTTGAATAAGATACATAATAGAATATAAACATACTGTTTTGGATGAAGAAATTTAAGTGACTTTGTTTGGTCAGCTGTTAGTTTATGCTTCACTGTTGATTTTTTTTACTATAACTTTTTTAATGAGGAAGTTTTAAATTTTATGATGAAATGGTTGAGAATATCTTGTTAAGATTTTTACATATTTTGAGAATGACTGTTTTAGGTTGTTAAAGGTCAAAGGTTGTAGTACAAATGGGGGCATGTGATCTGTGTTTTATGAATTCACTTATTTTTGGGTAATGAGTAGACATTTTTACAAAGGGAGTTAACGAGTTTAAGAATTTCACTTAGCATAACAAAGAAGAACACCATACAGAACTTCTCCAGTAGAGAGCACTGATTAGGAGGGAGAGTTCATTATTGTGTATGTTGGGGAGGTGCTGTTGTAAATTTAGAGTGAGGAGCATTTTAATGTTTACATTGATCTCAGTTGTATATTACTGCATTTGTATATTGTGGCATTCAAACCTTACACATTTACAAACATTGATGTAGAATTATTCACGATCATTTGAGTATTTCTCCCCTTTCAACTATGCATGATGTCCCGTCTGTATGTCTGCTGGTTATCTATAGGCGTTTGTTAAGTGTGTACCTTGCATGTTTGGATTTTTTGTTCATTGTATAAAATCCTGTTATCTATTCATATATTACTCCAATATACCACACAACTGGTAATCTTGGCAGTCCATACCACACAACTGGTAATTGTAGCAGTTCATTTTTCTGCAAATTGATCCATCAGGTAAAATTCAGATTTCTGCATTTGAATTTTCATGTTTCCATTCAAACTGCTATCCCAAAAATATTGAAAGAGAATATTTTGCGATATGTTTTTTTTTTTTTTTTTTGTAATTTTGACGGAAAGAAATAATTTTTCAAAAAAAAAAGGACAAATGCAAAATTACTTGTTACGTGGTATCTTCTGTCTGGAATGATTTAAACTAGACTTCTTCCCCCCCCCCCCCTTTTTTTTTTGAAAAAAGTTTTTTTGTCACATTTATTTTGTTCAGAGTGGGAAATGCTGGAGTTGTTGTTGTGGACATATATTAATCTTGCCTTTACCAAAATGGTGTATGTGAAACTGTTGATATAGACATACCTATGCAATCTCTACCTTCAGACTTTTTCTCTCAGGTTGCGTAATCTTTTGCACTATGTCCCATGGTCAAAAATAACCCAAATATAATTGAAAAAGAAAACAAAAACATGCAGCTATTTTATTTATTGATAAGTGAGGTAGTGATAGATAATGGTTTCTTTTAACAGGGGTGGGGATGAGGAGTCGTAAGAAAAATTGATCATTTTTATATATTTTACACAGAATTCTTTTATGTTTGAAGGTAGAAATAGCCTAATGTGGTGCTAGTATGGAGCACCCTCAATTTTTTTCTAACTTTAAATCGCTACTGATTGTTAGTAAAAGAACACAGATTGTGACCTATTACATTTTAGGGAACGGGAAATGAGAGTTATGAAGTTACCGCGATTTGATGACTTGTATTTGTGAAGTAAATCTTGGTGCATTTTGAAATAGCCAATATATTTTTGTGTATTTATGATGAAATGTATATGAACGGATATTTGCCCCACCAATTGCTATATAGTGCCTTTATAAACTTGCGTCCAACTCTGATAGAAATTTGTGATGGCATTTTCTTTTAAGATTTTTTACATTCACAATTTCTAGATCATCATATTAAAATAAGAAAAAATAAAAATAAGAAGTTAGGAAAGTCTCATAAAAAATCGACAGACATTGAACAATACTAATTGAAGTAGTTCTATTGGAGTATTTTTGATAGGAATTTATGTATGAAGTAATGATCAAAATGTATATATTTTTAATCATGATGTAATATTTCTCCATTGGGATGACGCAACACTTTGAACTGGTGCACATTTTTATGAATACTTACATATTTGACTGATTATAGATGACTGCTAACATTGGGACCCAGCATTCACACTTGTAGTCAGTTAGAGGCCATTGTACATTTGACAGCTGTATAATGCTTTGTTGGAGAATGGTTTATTTTACCTGATTACACAGGTATTAATGTTTTGTATAAAATCAAGGAAAAAAATACAAACAATAAAACAAAATTATATATATTCATTATTTCCTGTTCATTATTTTACTATGGAACATGTTCAAGGAAGACGACTCGTATCTTATTTGTGAAGTTGTCTTTGCCACTGCAGAAAATACCAATGGGCAAAAAATGTATATTTATCACTGTAGCCCCCCCCCCCCCACCCCATCCCCAAGATAGAAGAATGATTTAATAGGTTAAGAAGTAGGTTTCTTATAACAAAAAAGCTTTGTCATTGGAGGTTGATTAGTAGTTAAGAATCGTTTAATCATAAGAATACTCAGTTAACGCATGCTTTTGGTACCTGTGTTTCTAAATTAATGAAAATCTTACTGTGAAAATCATCAACCATAGATTCAACACCATGCAAACTTACTGACCACATCCTTTAACAATTTTTTACACAATACTGTTTCATGCATTAAGGTAAAAACAGTCTCCCTTCTTGCAGATGATGAAACAATTTCTTCCACATGTGATGTAAGACCTTCTTAAGCGCAGTGAATTACATTAATTACATTGATTCTTCTGACTTTACTGTCCAAAAACATAATTAAAAAGTGGTGTAAATCATGTGAATTCTGAAAAACTCCAAAGACCTTTTAGTAAAGGAAATGGGCAAACAGGGTCTGTAAAATGCCTATAGCTTCGAGTGCATAAAAGTCATATTCAATTTGAATTAAGTATATCTAGAGTAAAGTTCTTATCAATCTTATAAGAATATTTTTATTAGAAGAAGCTTCTATAATGACGACATTAAATCACTTATCTTAAAATGGCAATAATTTGTAGGGAACCTCGATCTTTCAACTAGCGACAAAATTTCATAAAAATGAATTCTGTCGAAGATTATGTCAAACAATGGTTCAGATATGAGGAAATCCTTGACACTTTGAAAGAATGGATTAAAAGTATTAGGATGTTGAAATCTCGTGTAAAACGGTTAAGACAATGTTTACTTAGATTGACTTCTACAGAAATTCAATTCTAGAATTTTTTTCTCTATGAGTTAAATATTATTTGAGAATATTATAGTTCAAGAATCAATTCATTTTTAAATTTGGTAAAATTTCATAAATGAGAAATATATATACATACATTTCATTTTTTTTTTGTCTTTTATATCTTGAAAAGCAAGGCCAGATTCCCGAAGACTTTAAATGTGTCTGAGTCAAGGTCTTTTACTATTCCTACCGTTTATGCTTCCATCGTCAAAGCCAGTATATAGTAAATCCCCCTCTCTAGTTACCGCACTGCAACACGGACTGTACCCAGACTTGGTTCAGACTGATCCCCTTCTGTTTATTTGTGCCATTATGATATTATCCCCCACCCCACCCCCACCCCCACCCCGTTCCAGGACTGATTCTTTCAAAGACAGCTGACGTTTTACAGCTTAGTATGTTGATTTCTACAGTAGAGATTTTAACTGGTTTGTCTAGCAAAGCCATCTCGCGGAATTCCGATAGGGAATGTTGCCTTGTTCGCCATGCCATGAAATATGAAGAAAATGAACGGCAATCATTCTAAAAAATGCATTGAAACAATACAAGTAGGGAGCAGAACAAACATGGACCTCTAAAATCTTCAGCTTTGGGATCAGGTACAATTGAGGACAATCATCCCCTGTTTACCGGTCACACCCGCCGTATGTTCCTTGTCATGATCGGGGAAACGGAAAATCTGTAGACAATTCAGTGAGAAAATAATGGCATAAAAATGTATGAAAAAAGTCATTCAACATTCGAATTTACGACAGATTATATTTGCTGACAAGGACATGGTCATTGTATCGATCATAGAATTTGCGAAATGTTGACTTTAACGAGGCTGTCGATATCTTTGGATCATCAACGTATTTGCCATTGGCTTTTCTCGTTTTTAGAGATGGTGCGTACGTAGCGTATGCTCTTGCGTATCGAATCAAGTGGGAGACATAAAATCCATATGCAGGAAATAATGGTATATTGCTACATAAATAAGGGGAGCTGACGATAGATAAGTTGAAGTCATTACGTTTATCATGAAGTTTTGATGTTAGGCTCCCATTAACGTCTTTTTCTATTAAAATATTTAAATATGAAACAGATGTGTCAGACTCTGTGGTGTCTTTTATTTCAAGTTCACTTTAAAAAATTGAGGAACAATATGAAAAACATCTATCCTTCTGTCTTCTGGAACAAAAATTAGATAGATTACCCGATCAGTATGTACTGGTCCCCGCTGACAAAGCCGGTAACAACATTGTCTTTGTTTTTAAGGCTCATAATTTGAATTTTATTTTAGAGGAACTAGGATTTAATTCTCCAAGTAATCCAACTTACACCCATACCTCCCTTTCTAAGGAGGAAATTCTTCAAAACCATATCAGTCTTAAATATTTTTAATATTCCCAACAATCAAAACGAATTTGAATTACCATACCTATACTGGATTCCAAAACTCTATATAAATCCTTACAAACAATGATACATAACGGATTCCAGTAAGTGTTCTACCAAGCATCTTTCTTTATTCCTCACTAAAATATTAAGAGCAGTGAAAGAGAAACTTCAGGGGTACTGTACAACAGCATATTTGAGATGTGGTGTAAATCAGATGTGGGTACTTAAAACCTCCCAAGGAACTCTAAGAAAATTCGAAATCATAAAATTTTAACAAAATCAATAACATCAAAACGTACGACTTTTCATCACTTTATACAACCATTCCGCACGATAAATTCAAGTCCAGGCTTTTGACATCATAGATAGCTGCTTTTTCAATAAAAATGGAACTCGTATCTATCATCAGCTTCCCTTACTTATGCAGCAATATACCCTTATCACCTGCATATGGGGTTTACGTCTCCCAGTTGATTCGATACGCAAGAGACTGCTCTACATACGAACAATTTCTAAAACGAGGCAAACTGTTGACAAACAAGTTGATGAAACAAGAATATCAACAGTCTCAGTTATCAAGTTATCATTTCGCAAGTTCGCATGGTCGATACAATGACCTTGTCAGCAAATAAATTTATCATTAATACGAATGCTGTCTGACGTTTTTCATACTAATTGTCTACGAATTTTCGGTTTTCCCGATCATGATAAGGAACACACGGCGGGTGTGACCGGTCGACAGGGGATGCTCACTCCTCCATGGCACCTTATCCCACATCTGATATATTTAGATGTCCGTATTTGCTCCGCTTCCAATTTGTATTGTTTCAATGGGCTTTTGAGCTTGAATACTGTTCGTTATCTCCATATATCATTACAGAGAATGTACTCTTGCGTACAAATCATTATAGAGAAATAGCCACCATATGCAGGTGATAATGGAATCGGATTTGACGATGGAAAAGTTGAACTCATCCTGTGTGTCATGTTGTTTGATTGTTACCTTGCCACTTATGTCTTTATATAAGGAGCGGGTGTGACCGGTCGGCAGAGGATGCTTACTCCTCCATGGCACCTGATCCCACCTCTGATGTTTTTGAGGTCCGTGTTTGCTCTGCTCCAAAATTTGTATTGTTTCAATGGGCTTTTGAGCTTGAATACTGTTCGTTATCTCCATATATTTCATCACTCATACGTGAACTCTGCACATCTTTTATCTTGTGTTAACTGAGATATATAAAGTTGCCACATGAATAAACGTAGTTGATATATCTAAATATCGAACCGAAGGCAACAGAAACACCTTTTTCTTCTGTTGAAGAAGTGTTTGACATCCGCTTCATACAAAGACAGGATTGCTTATAAAGGATCACAATTTGTGGCCTACGAAAGAGCCATTGTCTAAGAGGAACAGCAATTATAGTTCTATTTTTATTGAAGAATGTTGAAAAGTTTGGACTGCAATTTTTGATAAGAAATGGTTGTAAAAAGTGTTGACAAGTCATACGTTTTGATGCTATCTTTAGGGGGAAATGTGATTTATCTGAAAGTTAAAATTCCACATTTAATTTACTCAACTTCTTGAAAACATTTTAACACGGTACGTCTGCAATTCCTTCCTTATAGTAGTTCAAATATTCTTGCTAGGACGAAGATGTGGGCTTGGTAAAACATTTCCTTGCAATGTATGTTTTTAAAGGAGTTTAGGAATCCAGTGTTCACGGTAACTCAAAGTCACTTCTTTACAAGTATTTAAAAACTGAAAAGTGATTTGAAGAACTTCTTCTTTTGAAACGGAAACTGTGGATATAAGTTGGATTGTCAGATGTATAATTAAAGTCAAGCTATTCCCGGATTTCAATATGCATCTAAAACTGTTTATTCATCATAATAAGGTGTTGAGTTCTTCCTCTTCATATTTAGCCCCTCGTTTGACATAGCTTTCGACGGAATTCATAATCGAACTTAAAGGGACGTAAAATGACACTGATTTGAAAACTTAATACATGTACTGTTATAAGAGTTGCTTCCCATTTGATGTTTTAAAGCATTGCAAGTCGAATGCGCACCCTAACTACCTCCGCCCCTTTCGTTTGGGTTTAAGTTTCTGTTCGTAATTAGTGTTGTTCGTGTCTGATAAATAAAATCTTGAAATTTAATTTATGTTAATTTCAGTTTGTACATATTCTTTTGTAATTTAAATAAATTTACTAAATTTTTTGGAAAGCAAATCGAAAAAAAAATTGTTTGTGGTCAGACTACATTACTAAATATTCTGTTAATTATAATCTGAAACTTAAATCGACGAAAAACATATGAGAAGTGGCCTTTTAAGATATTGAAATGTAGACCATCTTAAATTAAAACATTGTACTAGTATATAAGAAGTAAAATCAACACACGTATAATGTTTTCGTTTGTGACTTTCTACGACCTCCCTCAATAAAGATTCTTTATCTTTATATGGGGCGAATCCAATTTTTTTTTCGGGGGGGGGGGGGGGTTGGGGGGGGGGGGGTTGGAGGATTTGCATCCCAGACCAAAAAAAAAATCCAATCCACAAATTTGTTGACAAAATACATAAATAAATTTTAAAAAATGAAAATAAAACGTTTCCCAATAGTGAAACACTATTTCGGGAGGAGGGAGGGTTTTTCCTTAACTTTTTATCCATGGTTCTTCCTACCAACTTAACAGGGGGAGGGGATGTCCAAGGTCATTTTTAGTTACTTTACTATGAACATTTAATAACTCCGCAAATCCAGACCCCCCTTCTCCGCCAACCTCCTTCTAGACCCTCGTATGTTTGTAGGTGTCTTGCCGAGTATAAAACGTTATGAGGAAAACACTGTTCATTCATTAAAATATGAAGACTAAAACATTGCATTCAAATGACAAATGTATGTTCTTCTGTATGACATATTTTTCTTTAGAAAATGCCGAATGAGCTCAAATGACACAATCTTTAATAAAGGATGAATTCTTCAACTTATTATTGTATTTAAACAATATCACTAAGTGCTGGTATTTAAGATAAACTATCAATCTGGACCGTTTAATTTTAGTAAAATAGGTGGGGTCAGGCCATGTTTTTCCTCGACACTAAGGATAAAAAATAATGTAACAATTCATTTAATACTAGTACTTCAATTTTGAAACATGACATGCATGTTCTTATTTTTACATATAATACCATATACATGTAAGGTCAGATTACACTACCATATCGAAATACAAAATAATAAAAGTACGTAAATTAGATATCGGCTAACTCGAATTTCCCCCAGTTTTCTAAAATGTTTAAGGAATAGTTATTGTTTTATTCTTCTGATGTTTAAATTTGATTTTTTCTTATTTTTAAGTCTAGTAGAAGAAGTCATAAGCAGATTCAGAATGAAACGAAAAAAAATCAACGTTTAAAAAGAGAGAAAAACAGTTTTTACTGAATATTCATGCAAAACGGTTTATAGATCATACTTCAGGAAATCCTTTTAAACTTGATTGTTTAAAACTGTGAACAAAATTCATCCCTCTTTTGTAAATTTGAAAAGCAAAACGTATTGTATTTTCCTACGCAACTGTTCCGCCAAAAGTATAGTCCCTGTTAGATTTTTAATTCACCGTACCATTTCCTTGGTACGTTGTACAGTTGTAAGAGGTAAAAAATCAAGCTCAAAAATCCATAGAAACAATACAAATCGGGAGCAGATCAAACACGGACCGCTAAAAAGCATAGAAGTGGGATCAGGTGTCATGAAGGAGTAAGCATCCCCGTTATAGGGAGTTATAGGTATAAGTTGGATTACCACTTGCAGATTTAAATCCCATTCCCTCTAAAATACAATAAAAATAAGCATTACAAACAAAGACAATGTTGTTACCTGCTTTGTCGGCTGGGACTAGTACATACTGATCGTGTAATCTAATTCTTTTTTTGTCATATCTGAAAAATTATTGAAGACAGAAGGATAGACGTTTTCATATTGCGCCTCAATCGCTTGATGCGAGATTTTAGCATACATCTGATACATATAATCCATTCTGACAAAGTGGCAAGGTCCTTTTTTCATGTTTTGCCCATCGCCTGGCGTAATCTTCTACAGAATTCATAATATTAATGAAATTATGAGGCCAGTTGAAAGATTGGGGTTCCCTAAATTTTGGTCCTTCTAATATATATATATATATATATATATATATATATATATATATATATATATATATATATATATATATATATATATGGATTATATGGACTATAGTTTGGAAGCAATAGTCGAGGTATCAACTTTAAATATGGTGGAATACAAATATTGATTAAGATTATTCCTTATATTCCTTTGTTGGCATATTGAAGTTTAAGGAACAAATTTATCTGATAGGAAATTTATTTTTAAAATACCAACAAATGTTTTAATGAGTATATGATTTTTTTCCATGATGCATATTGCCAGATATGGTACTGAATAAGGGGCATGACAAAGTATGACATCTCCATGTCATATCGTTCACTCAGATGGACATTCCAAAATGGAGACCATTGTTCATCAGTCTGCACGTGTAGTCGGTACTTTTAAAATATTTCGTCCACAATACTAGTAACTATAATGCATATCAGCGCAATACTTACCTTTTCTTTAGTACACCGTTTTTACGTAAGCGCACACTGTGGTAGCTCATATATCTTTGATATTCTTTAAATGACGTTTAAGATTAATTTAATTTTTTATATTCTTTTTAGGGCAGGAAAATGTAATATGGTTAAAATAAACATACTTACTTCACACAATGATTTCATTAAGAGTTATTGGACTCTTTGATTTAACATTTAGAAACAGCCCAGAGTTCAGAAGTGTCGTTCAACTTTAAGTTAAATTGTGTCCTTGATATTAAATCTTTATCAAAACAATTAACTCATATTAAATTTCAACAAAGAATTCGCATAAATATTATTGGAATAAAAGTGCAAGCTATAGAGGTTAAGCCTGCTAAAATCAACATCAACAAACTAAAAGCCTTATCCTTTACCCGTGTTTTCTTTCTGGTGGGTATATTTTCTTTATGATAATTTTTTTATATATCTGATTAACGGGAGAAAGCATTAAATGAAGTATTTAATTCACAATGTTTTCAGCATTCAGTACAAAACCATACACACGAGGGGAGACACTCTTCAGACGAAGACAGAAATATCGCGGGAAATTACCCCCCCCCCCCCCCGACAAGAATGGAAGAAGGAGATGTTTAATGTTTGCTAGACTGTCTCTCCACAAGAAATCTTGATAAGCTTATAAACGTATTACAATAAAAATCTTAGACCTAAGAGAAAGGAAAAATAGTGAAATCTGTCTAATCCGACGCCTGCGGAATCCGTTTCACTGCAAATTCCGACTGTTAAATTCCCATTCTTCTGTCTCCTATGTTCTTAACACTGTGCAATCCGACATCCTGTCTATTCCGACATAAAATTTGTCTCTCAGTGCATGTTTCCTGTATATTATACTTCTATGTCGCACATGCAGATACTTGACTTCCCTAGATTTTATTTCAAATAGATGTTGCGTGGATTCTTTAATAGTAATTTACCAATCAGAGAGTTACAATATATTCATGTAAGTGACAGAGGTCAGTTTTCTTTGATGCACGTTTTACTTTATTTACAGATGTATTTACAATATATTGTCATCTGCATAAAAACCTTTCAACATAAGTCAGAAAATTAGCTATTTTATTCGTAATAACAAGACAAACCCTTACATCTCATGGCTCAAAGCTCTGGAGTACTAATAATTATATAAGTACTATAACAAGGTAAACACTTACATCTCATGGCTCAAATCTCTGAGATCCTGATAATTGTATTCGTTCTTAAACAAGGTAAACCCTTATCCAATGGCTCAAAGCTCTGAGCTAGGTACTGATGTATCATTACAAAGAAAGGGAAATTTAAATCATAGGTTGAGTTCAAGGTCATTTGTCAGTAAGCCCGGAATTTTAAATGTGTAGTGATAATTGTATTCGTTCGTTTGTTTGTTTGTTAACGTCCCTTCGAGAATTTTTGAATCATATATATTGAGACGCATCAAATTGCCGCTGGAGGGCTGCAAATTTAAACCTGTACTCGGCACTTACAGTCTTTGAGCAGTGAAGGATCTTTTCCGTGCCAGCACCTACTGCGACACGAGACCTTGGTTTATAAGGTCTCATCCGAAGGACCGGTCTCCACTTTGCGCAGTGGGATTCGAACCCGCAACGTAAGAATCAACTCCTTACTCTGCGACTCTAGAGAAAACGTTCTAACCACTGCACCACGCTGTACCGCTGGGCTACGCTCTAACCACTGCACCACGCTGTACCACTGGGCTACGCTCTAACCACTGCGCCATGCTGTGTCAATGCGCTACACTCTAACCACTGCGCCATGCTGTGCTACTGCGCTACGCTCTTACCACTGCGCCATGTTGTACCACTACGCCATGCTATAATGATAAGTAATACATCCCAATTATGTATCAAAACCAAGTACTTCCCAATTATATATCAAAACCAACTTGTACATCCCAATTATATATCAAAACCATGTACACCCCAATTATACATCAAAACCAAGTACATCCCAATAATATATCAACACCAAGTATACCCCAATAATATATCAAAACCATGTACACCCCAATCATATATTAAAAGCAAGTACACCCCAATAATATATCAAAACCATGTACACCCCAATTATATATCAAAACCAAGTACACCCCATTAATATATCAAAACCAAGTACACCCCAATTATATATCAAAACCATGTACATCCCAATTAGATATCAAAAGCAATTGGAATTTATATTTATATCAAAACCAAGTACACCCCAATTATAGACCAAAACCAAGTACACCCCAATTATATATCAAAACCATGCACATCCCAATTAGATATCAAAAGCAATTGGAATTTATATTTATATCAAAACCAAGTACACCCCAATTATATATCAAAACCAAGTACACCCCAATTATTTATCAAAACCAAGTACTTCCCAATTATATATGAAAACCAAGTACTTCCCAATTATATATCAAAACCAAGTACATGTGTACATATCAATAATATGTATCAAAATTAACCAAGTACACCTTAATTATATATCAAAACCATGTACACCCCAATTATATATCAAAACCAAGTACACCACAATAATATATCAACACCAAGTATACCCAAATAATATATCAAAACCATGTACACCCCAATTATATATCAAAACCAAGTACACCCCAATAATATATCAAAACCATGTACACCCTAATTATATATCAAAACCAAGTACATCCGTAATTATATATCAAAACCAACTTGTACATCCCAATTATATACCAAAGCCAAGTACATCCCAATTATATATCAAAACCAAGTATATCCCAATTATATATCAAAACCAGCTTGTACATCCCAATTATATATCAAAACCAAGTACATCCCAATTATATATCAAAACCAACTTGTACATCCCAATTATATATCAAAACCAAGTACATCCCAATAATATATATCAAAACCAAGTACATCCCAATAATATATATCAAAACCAAGTACACCCCAATAATATATCAAAACCATGTACACCCCAATTATATATCAAAACCAAGTACACCCAATTATATATCAAAACCAAGTGTTTGATAGAGACTGAGCAATATCAGTCGTTTCAGAAGGCACAGGGTGTGATACAGAGACAAGGCAATTCTCATGCATGCCACATATCAAAACCCAAAATATATCTCATAATTCCATAAAATTTTCATACCTCTTTTTTATGCCACCGCATCGAACATTCGGGGGTATATAATTTTCCCTGTCCGTCCGTTTGTCTGTTTGTCCGCAAAAACTTAAACATTGCCCATAACTTTTGATTTGTTGGAGCTATGGCTTTCGTATTTCACACATGTATTCCTGTGACAAGACATTTTTGGGGGTACCATCATATTTGACCTTTTGACCTTGACCCAGTTTTGCAAAATTTTACCAAACTTTAACCTTGGCCGTAACTTTTGAACAATTGGTGCCAGGGCTATCATACTTAAAATGTGTAAAATCCTTGTGACAAGACCTTCCTTTGGATATCAACAATTTTGACCCTTTGACCTTGACCTAGGAGTTTGACCTACTTTTGGAAAACTTTAACCTTGGCCATAACTTTTGAACGATTGGTGCTACGGCTTTCATATTTCACATGTGTATTTCTTGTAAGAAGGCCTTTCCTTGGGCACCATTAATTTTGACCATTTGACCTTGATTTTTGACCTACTTTTGAAAAACTTTAACCTTTTCCATATCTACTCAATGGTTGCTGCGGCTTTCATAATTCACAGGCATATTTCTCGAGACAAGACCTTACTTTGGGTAGCAACATATTTGATTTGCATTTGAGAAAGTTTAACCTTTTCAGAAAGTTGCCATATAAGGCCATCGGTGTTTCACAAACACATCTTGTTTTCTAAAGACATAGGACTGCCTACGAAAAGATTGAAACAAAACCCTGCCTCTCACTTTTCAAAAGACGGGTGTGGCAAACAGAAAGACATACCTCCTAAATATAGATGCTCCACATCTCATGTTTCAAAAGATATAGGGTTGACCTTTAGACAGACAGTGCAACACGTTCAAAATATGAATACACCGTCTCTCATGCTTTAAGGCATAGGGTATTGCATATACAAGCCAGATTTAAACATACATTGTACTGTCTTATCTAGAGTACGGCCTACAGACATGGACAAACTGACAGATATAGAGTACGGCCTACAGACATGGGCAAACTGACAGATATAGAGTACGGCCTACAGACATGGACAAACTGACAGATATAGAGTACGGCCTACAGACATGGACAAACTGACAGAGATATAATAAAGTAATCCTCATATAATACACTACTTTACAGGACTCGAACCAGCACTTCTGATATACTGAAAAAGAGAAAACAAAGTGATCTTCTTATTACGCATGACTTTACAGGACTCGAACCAGTCATTCTGACATATGATACAGCATTCCGTGCATGCGCGGATCTAGAGGGGTGTTGGGGGTCCGGAACCCCCCCCCCCCCTGAATTTGCAGATTTATTTAAAGTATATACTGAAGCAAATAAAACACAACTTTGGGCTCCCTGGAAAGCGGGGGCCTCACCACCACCACCACGAAATTGGTGTTTTCCACATTTGGGAAATGGATTTTACCTCTTTTTTTGGCTTGTCAAGAAATTTTCTGGGTTTAATACGTTTGGAAAGGGAATATAGTTTTTATCTTTTCTTTTGTTTGTCAAGAAATTTTTGAGTGGAATTTTTTTTCTTTGACTGGGGTGGAACCCCCCCCCCCCCCTTTGGAAAAAATTCCTGGATCCGCGCCTGCCGTGGTAGACTTATGCAATGTCCAAAGGTGAGTTGATCGTATATTAATATACCAATCAATCTCATTAAACACTTTCAAAGCAATTGTGTGTGTGTGTGTGTGGGGGGGGGGGCATCGGAAAAACAATGACTTCCAAGGATGAAACCTCGATGCTATCTCAATATAGTAATACATTCTATTAATGGATAGTCCGCCTTAAAATTCAAATCTAGTGTCCTATCGTTTTTATTCTTCCCTTCTTAGTCTAAGGGTGTTGTACTGATTTGAAGCAAGGATAAAGAAAGAAACAAAAGTCGACATCCGACAGATAAACATACGATAAATGTTTGATTGTCTCTGCAGAATGCTTCGCCTCACTGTCTACTGCAACAATGAGACAAAACCACATGGAGAGATCGAGGGAGTTTCAGTTTTCACGCTGTGTAGGGTTGTACAGATATTGATGCCATGGGGTTCCCTGCACTTTACCGATATTATGGGGACCATACAGACTGTTTCCTTACTTTGTGAATTGAGGTGTCGTGTATACCTATAAATCTGGAGCCTGATCACCATAGCTCTGGGTTTTTGGTTATGAAATGCTACCTGATATTTTTATAATAGACGTTTATGGGAGTATGCAGACTGAATGTTGAGGCTTTGTGCTGAGAGAAAGAAATAGAGATAGGGGGTATTTACTTGTAGCATGCTTGTTCTTCCACTATATATGTAGTACTAGTGACAACACAAATATTCAGTGATCGATCTCAAAATTTGTAAACAATACAGATCAAAACACGAATACCAAAATTAGCACAAAATCAATTTTCTTAAAATTGCAAGTAAACTTATCAGTCAAAAAACGGCTCAACGATATGTTGTATTTGCAAGACCATTAAATTGATAGAATTTGCAAATGCTAACTTTAAGGAAGCTTTAAGCACTACACACTAAAAGAGTTCTAGTTGTAGAGTAGTTTCATGTAGTTAGAGTGATCTGCCCTTAGAAGTAAGATAGAACAAACAGGAATTTACAGTTAATGACACAATTTTTAATAGATTTTTCACATTATATTAGACCAAGAGTGAGTAATTGAACACACTTTTTTCCATTTATTTTCTCAATATACAGTACACAGTAGTGATTCTTGTTCACAATAAGTCCATTGTCTGTGAACATTTTTCCTGTGGAAATAAGGCAGGTACTCCATGTTGAAAATGAAGTAGATAGACTCATTATGTTCATTCCTATAAGATATATCTTTCTCAAAGTCCAAAAAGTTTTCTTTAGTGTTTAGAGCTTCCTTAAAATAGCCCTGTTTCATCTACTTATTTGTCATTACTCTTCCTCTGTTTAAAAATTCATCGAACTCGATCAGAACATACTCTTGATCTATTTCAAATTGGAAGACATAATGATATGCAGGTGATACTGGAAATTACTTCACAAACAGGTGGAAGTTGTCAATGGAAAAGCTATAAATTAAGCCATCACGTTTGTTACAGAGTTTATTTGTTACTGTTACTTTGTCATTAACATCTACAGTCAGTAAAACATCCAAATATGTGGCAGACTTTGTGGTGTCTTTTATTTCGAGTTCAATAAGGTATATCTATAGGACATATGCGGGAAAATGAATACTGTTAAATTATAATAAAAGTCGTCGATACATCTAAATCAAAGCCACTGTAAGAGTTTTCTTCTCATATAGGCCTTTTTGAATGAATCTGCTTCATAAGAATAGGAAGAAAAGTATAGCCAGCTATCAAATAATCACAATTAGTGCCCACCGGTATTCCAAGAGATTGTTGGTAGACCTGGTCTCAAAAAAGCAATCAGTACCAATAGTTGTTACGAAAATGCAATAATTACCGCTAGTTACAATGAAAATGTAACCAGTACCATTAATTATACAATGAAAATGTAACCAGTACCATTAATTATACAATGAAAATGTAACCAGTACCATTAATTATACGATGAATTACAATCAGTACCACTAGTTATCATGAAAATGTAACCAGTACCACTAGTTACAATGAAAATGTAACCAGTACCACTAGTTACTGTGAAAATATAACCAGTACCACTAGTTACAATGAAAATGTAACCAGTACCACTCATGAAAATATAACCAGTACTACTAGCACAAACGAAAATGTAGGAAGTGCCACTAGTAACAATGAAAATGTAATCAGTACGACTGATTACAATGAAAATGTATTCAGTTCCACTAACTGCAATGAAAATGTAATCATTGCTACTGGTTACATTTTCTCATTACTACAAGTTACAATGTAAAAGGCCCTCAGTACCACTAGGTACAATGAAAATATAATCAATACCACTAGTTACAATAAAAATATGATCAGTATCACATGTTACAATCAAAATGTAATCAACACCATTAGTTACAACGTAAATGCTATCAGTATCACAAGTTACAAAGAAAATGTAATCAGTATTACAAGTTACAAAGAAAATGTTATCAGTATCACAAGTCACAATGAAAATATAATCAGAACCACTAGATACAATGAAAATGTAATCAGTACCACTTTTTACAATGACTTTGTAATCAGCACCACTAATTACAATGTAAAGGATCCTCAGTACAACTAGTTACAATGAAAATGTAATCAGTACCACTTTTTACAATGACTTTGTAATCAGCACCACTAATTACAATGTAAAAGGTCCTCAGTACAACTAGTTACAATGAAAATGTAATCAGTACCACTTTTTACAATGACTTTGTAATCAGTACCACTAATTACAATGTAAAAGGCCCTCAGTACAACTAGTTACAATGAAAATGTAATCAGTACCACTTTTCACAATGACTTTGTAATCAGTACAACTAATTACAATGTAAAAGGCCCTCAGTACAACTAGTTACAATGAAAATGTAATCAGTACCACTTTTTACAATGACTTTGTAATCAGCACCACTAATTACAATGTAAAAGGTCCTCAGTACAACTAGTTACAATGAAAATGTAATCAGTACCACTTTTTACAATGACTTTTTAATCAGTACCACTAATTACAATGTAAAAGGCCCTCAGTACAACTAGTTACAATGAAAATGTAATCAGTACCACTTTTCACAATGACTTTGTAATCAGTACAACTAATTACAATGTAAAAGGCCCTCAGTACAACTAGTTACAATGAAAATGTAATCAGTACCACTTTTTACAATGACTTTTTAATCAGTACCACTAATTACAATGTAAAAGGCCCTCAGTACAACTAGTTACAATGAAAATGTAATCAGTACCACTTTTTACAATGACTTTGTAATCAGTACAACTAATTACAATGTAAAAGGTCCTCAGTACAACTAGTTACAATGAAAATGTAATCAGTACCACTTTTTACAATGACTTTTTAATCAGTACCACTAATTACAATGTAAAAGGCCCTCAGTACAACTAGTTACAATGAAAATGTAATCAGTACCACTTTTTACAATGACTTTGTAATCAGTACCACTAATTACAATGTAAAAGGTCCTCAGTACAACTAGTTACAATGAAAATGTAATCAGTACCACTTTTTACAATGACTTTGTAATCAGTACCACTAATTACAATGTAAAAGGCCCTCAGTACAACTAGTTACAATGAAAATGTAATCAGTACCACTTTTTACAATGACTTTGTAATCAGTACCACTAATTACAATATAAAAGGCCCTCAGTACAACTAGTTACAATGAAAATGTAATCAGTACCACTACATGTTGCTATAATGAAGAAGAAATCATACATATAACACCCATCCCCTTTGATTATTTATTACCTTTATATATAAAGTCAGGGATAGTTTGTCTTTGGACACATATTAAAATTCAAACATCATTTTTCAAGGACAATTTTTGAAACAAATTAATATAAACAAGTTTTAAATGCAAAATTAATTATTTGCTAAAGCTTATGCACTTTTGCTTAGCAGGTAAAAAATGCTCAGTATGGATCACCTTAGCATAAAAGTACTTTAGTACACTATATTTAATAGTACACTATATTTTACAATAATAAATCACTGTATTTATTTTTAATAAAACAAAGTATCAAAGTTTTTACTGTAGTATTGTGTAAATGTAAGTATTTTGACTATGAAATTCAAACTGTTATATTTCATCTCAATTTCAAATACTCAAATGATATTTTTTGGTATTGAAAGGAAAGATTATTTGTATATTCAAATATTATTTCCAAAAGTACCATAATCGATACGGAATTTATTAAATGATAATGCTCTAAATCACAAAAAAAGATCGAGAATAAAATTTCAAATAAATCCAAGTGTCACAGTAAAATTTCAAAGTTTTCTAGTAACGTTTCAATGTGTGAAAGAAAAGTTTCAAAGTGTCAAAGTAAAGTTTAAACGTGACAACCCCAAAAAATCTAATTGAAGTTTGTCAGGGGTCACTCGGCCAGCGTTGTATAAGGATGTCTGAGCATCTACCAAATACTGTTTTTTCTGTATTCATCCGATCTGTAAAACCCCTACTGCATGTACTGTACTGCCAATTTAAATGAACTGCGTAAGAACTACACGACTTTATATACCTTTCTGGCAAATGATACTTAATCCTGATTGGTAAAAAAATAAAAGTTTTGATTGATTATGATACTGAACATAAAGAAATTCACCGGATGTAAGTTTGCGGAATTCTTTCTCCAGATTTTTCCCTATAAACCTACAATATTAATAAAGTGATCGGCATGTTTTCAAAAATTCAGCCGATTTTTCTTCGCAATTAAAATGTGTGCTAAACATTACTCATATTCTCTTAACCCCTCTTGATGCAACATACCGAATCTGTATAATATATTGAGAAAAGTGAAAACAAGGACAGACACCTGTCATACCATGTACTGTACTGATCCACTATTCCTAGATAATTAGGGGTTATACGGTAAACCATATCATACATGTGGCTCCTATGATTCTATGCCCGCTATGTTTAATATTTGGGAAAATTGGCAAATATTTGTCAGGTGCCACAACAGATGACGACGAACGAAGTCCCATCACGAAAGATAACAGGGATGAAGGGGACAGGTTTACCGGATAACGCCAATTCTCGGAATATCTCGCCCACATCAGGTCACGAGAAGTTGTCCTGACAGCCAGCAGACATTCGAGGTATTCCGATTGCACTGTGAGATATCAGGGTCAGCTGATCTGGAGTTCACTGTCCTCTTCTTCTATATGAAGTTAATATAACTTCAGTATCATGTACTTAAGGAGATGGGTGCATGAACAAGACGTGCAGAATGCCTATAGCTTCAAATATATAAAAATCATATTCAATTTTATGAATTTAGTATTTAGAGGAAAGTTATCATTATTGAAATTCATGAAAATATGATAAAACAGAACATTTCTGAGGAAGATTTTGTCGGCAAAAATTATTTTGTTATTAAAAAATAATGTGGTATTCGTTGGGATCGATGCCCTAACCCTAGCGCTAAGTGTAACCCTAACCACCTTAAACCTAACCCTAACTCTAGAATTAATCCCAACCCTAGCTTCAACCCTAACCCGTTCATCCCCAGCTCTAACCCTAGCCATAAAAATCCTGAGTATCATTTTCCTACGCTATACAGCTCATGACAAATAGCGGCATTTAAATCATGTTTGTGATATGACTCTTGACTAAATGGACTTCATGTATTTCTCGGAAAGATGCGAATGTTGTGTCACAAAAGTGTATTTTTGAGGTATAATGGGTCTTTGCTACATGTTTTTGTTAACCAAAAAATGTATATTTTACGCAAACTTTGAGGATAAATTTTCAAGAAAAAAAATGGAGCGAAGACCCACTCATATCGAAAAAGTGTGTTATAGTATGAGAAAATGATCCTTTTTGCCCTCTTTTAGTGTGTGTATACTACTTCATAGGCAAATAATTTCAATCTTTGTGAGATTTCTGCAGATTGTGGAGATTACATAAAGTATACTTTAATGTTAGATGAAATATCAAAAAGAATTTTGTTATAATTGAAATTTAATTTTTCAACCTTCAAGTTTGTCGCACTATAGTCATTTCGCTCGCCTTGTTCGCCCATCTTCTTTACTTCCCTACTGAAAATTAAAAAAAAAATCTTACTCTGGCCAATAACTAATCCAGATATTTGGTTCAAAGGGCAAGGTGGGTATTCCAGTTCAAAATTTCACTCAAATTAAAATCTTATCCTCATAGATTTACAGAGTGTCTATAATTTTAATCTGATATGTTTAGAATATAATAAAGTTGAATTCCATTTAGGCTTTGGGCTTTAAAACAAAAACAATATTATAATGCATGGAGCGAACTATTCGTATTTACAATGTTGCGGGATATCCAATATTAAAAATAGCAAACTATCGCGTTTTGATTATCATGGTTTAGCAATCGAGATTAAATATGTTTTCAATCAATCACATTTGTCCTAAACCTTATCCTTTGACCTTGATGTTGGTAATTGATAATTATGCATTGATTTTTAGGTGTGGATAGCCTATCATAAATATGCATTGATTTTTAGGTGTGGATAGCCTATCATAACTATGCATTGATTTGTAGGTGTGGGTGGCCTATCATTATCTTCATTTCAATTCATCTGTGGGTGAATCAAGATTAGTAATTTTGAACTCATTATGTCTTCAACTTGACCTTAGGAATGATTTCCTAGAATCCGTCTTGACTATACCGTTAAGATTTGGGTAAATTTAGGACTTCTTCGCGGTGGGCATGCTTTATCGGCTATAACTTTTTGTCCCCCTCTTTTGCGAAAGCGAGGGGGACATTAAATCTCATTCGTCGTGTCAGTCTTTACTTCTGTCACAAAAACTTTAATATACTGGTCATAACTTTTGAATGAGAAAAGGTAGGACTTTCATATTTGACATGTGCATTACCTGTGAGAAGCACTTTCTAAATATGTATGATTTTGGACCCCATGACCTTGACCTGAAAGTTTGACCTACTTTTCAATAATTTTCAATATTGGTCAAAACTTTTGAATGAGAAAAGATGGTTTGACATGTGCATTATCTGTGACAAGGCCTTTCCGAATGTTAATTCTTTTTTTTACCCCGTCACCTTTACCTCAAAGTTTTAACCTTAAATTCAGTACTTTAAAAAAAATTGATAATGGTAATTACTTTTCAGGCGCGGATCCAGGATATTTTTCCAAGGGGGGGGGGGGTCCACCCCAGTCAAAAGAAAAAAAACGTAAATTTCTTTACAAACGTAAAAAGACGGGACACACAGACAGTAACAATTTGCAATAAATAATTATATCCACCCCACTAAGACACTGAAAGCGGGGGTGGCGGTGATACAATTCTCTGAATTTGCTTTTTTTTTTTAAAATTATTTTATCGAAAGACTTTAACAATATGACTACGTCTATTATATTTCAGGTTTTCATTTGTTATCGTATTCTACTATTTTGTTTTTGACGTCAGTTTTAATTTTTTATCTCGATCGACCTTATCCTTCAACATTTGAATAAAACTAATTTATCGTAAAAATTCGTAAGAGTAACTGTAAAACAAAAGTCCACGTATAGCTCAATAAAGGCTCAGAAGTCTTCGACACGGAAGTTTCGCTTGTAATCATAACCTTTATACATTTACGAAGTTCTATAGATAAAAGGTTTACATGTGGAGTAACTGTAAAATAAACGATTTTTATATAGAGAGTAATTGTAAAATAAAAGATTTTCTTGTAGAGAGTAATTGTAAAATAAAAGACTTTCTTGTAAAGTAACTGTAAAATAAACGATTTTCATGTAGAGAGTAACTGTAAAATAAAAGTTGTACATGTAGAGTAACTGTAAAATAAACGATATTCCTGTATAGTAACTGTAAAATAAAAGACTTTCATGTAGAGAGTCACTAGAATAAAAGATTTTCTTGTAGAAGGTAATTGTAAAATTAAAAAAAACTTCGTGAAAAGTCACTGTAAATTAAACGATTTTCGCTCAAAGTAACTGTAAAATAAACGATTTTCGTGTACAGTAACTGTAAAATAAAAGGTTTACACAAGTAGAGTAACTGTAAAATAAAAGGTTTACACAATTAAGTAGAGTAAACTGTAAAATAAAGGGTGTACATGTAGAGTAACTCTAAAATAAAAGGTGTACATGTAGAGTAACTGTAAAATAAAAGATTTTCTTGTAGAGAGTAGTTGTAAAATAAAAAAAAAACTTATGTGTAAAGGAACTGTAAATTAAACGATTTTCGTGTACAGTAACTGTAAAACAAAAGGTTTACTCAAGTAGAGTAACTGTAAAATAAAAGGTTTACATGTATATAGAGTAACTGTAAAATAAATGGTTTACACAAGTAGAGTAACTGTAAAATAAAAGGTTTACACAATTAAGTAGAGTAACTGTAAAATAAAGGGTGTACATGTAGAGTAACTGTAAAATAAAAGGTTTACACAAGTAGAGTAACTGTAAAATAAAAGGTTTACACAATTGAGTAGAGTAACTGTAAAATAAAAGGTTTACACAATTGAGTAGAGTAACTGTAAAATACTAATAGTAAAAGGTTTACTTACTTCACCTATTCGTAACTCTTGGGAATAAATTATTCACGTGTGTCTCATTTTCACCTTTGTAAAGTTCAGCAATTTCTACCGCATTGACCCTAAAAATTTAAAGAATGGCAACGAAACACTTACATCCTGGACCTCGATTTAATTATTTCAATAAATATCCTATGTAGACAATGGCTTTGATGAATGTCACAATTAATGCATACAATAATAATGTAAGGTAATATCAAGAAAAACTAATGTTGAGCAAAACATGACGAGAAAGGGATCGACTTTAGTAGGAGACTTTGAAAAAGTTCACGTTTAAGAGGGTCGTTCAGTCGAGTAAGCGTTGTACAATTATCTTCTAAGTTCCATTTCTACATAAAGAAGTGCAGTGCACGGCGTCGAATTCTACATATATGAATAAAGACTTAATACAAGGGAAAAAAATCATAATTATCATACATTTTTTTAATTATTATTATCACATAGAAAAGTAGATGTTACAGGGGGGGGGGGATAAGAAAAGAAATGGTAGAAATATGACCCCATTGTGATTTATATACCCATCAGAAATACAGGATATGGAAAGAGGGGTGGTGCCATTTTTATTATTTTGTCAAGTAGCGAATCCAGGTTATTTCCTCTTAAAGGACTCTCTATACATTGGACACTAAATAGATCTTTGGTATTTTAGGCAATATGAGTGATGTGACATTATATTTAAAAAAAAAAATAAATTGAAAATCTATATTTTTAGAATTCAAGCATTCTTAACATTTTATTAGGCCGATGTGCATGCATCCGGGGGTGTCCCCCTTTTCTACAAGAAAAATCCTTAGCTGTTAATTTAGTATGGAAATTTTCATTTAAAGGCTGATCCTATATTATTATTTGTGTTGAAAGAGAGAGAGTGAGGACCCCCCCCCCTCTAAAAAAAGAAAGAAGGAAGGAAGGAAAGTCAACGAAATAGATTTTGTGATGTGACGTCATTTGTGCTTTTTTCGCTTGTCAAAGTTTTTTTTTTTTTTTTTTTCAGGCACCTTTTCTTTTGCCCCCCCCCCCCTTTCTCCAACACACATAAATTGGAAAAAAGTTGATGTATGCTTATGCCTTTGATGTGAATTGCCCAATGTGAAAGATAAATTAATTAAACACATTATCAGCATGTACCCCTTTTTTTAAAAAGTATAAGCAACAGTAATCCCTATTCATCAATTAGAACACTTTTCCTGGGGGTAAATGGCTGTATGGCACTCTATGCTGAAAATGAAATATTTACACTCTCGTTTGATACATGTTTCTTTATGTTCAAAAAACATTTTTCATGAGTGTATAGAAGAATTCACGATATTTATTACCAGAGACACAAATAACGTGTCAGTTATTTATGTCTATGAGGTACGTTTGGGAGTGTAAGATAATGAATGCATTTTTGCTTATTAGTTCTTTTCAATTAAATGTAATTTAAAAAAAAAAAAAGACAATTAATGGAATAATAGCTCTACATGCCTGAGAAAAATGTCTTTACCATGTTGATGATATTTTGACAAAAAAAAGGTGCGTGTTTGGAACATCAACGTCCTTCGCTTTCTACAACGACAGCAGAACTTCAGCACAGACACGTCTCTTGATATTTTACATTTGAAAATAAACAAAACAATTTCCCTATTCTAATAAAATAAAAAAATAGATGTGCATTGATGTGAGCAAGATGAAAAAAAAAAAATGAGTGAAATGGTATATTTAAAATAGATCTATTGTGTTCACAAAATCTCTTGCACACATATAATCTTTTCTTTTCTTTTCTTTTTTTTTTTTTGGACTGTTTTTAACATCAAAAGTAAATAAAAATCATTTGATGTCTTTGTGTGTACCACCTGAAATGGGTTGTGAGTATATTCTTTGATGTGCAGAAAAGATATGCAATCAATATATTTACCACTAAAAGTGTTATAAAGTATCACGTGATCTTTCAGGAATGTCAACAATGTTATGGGCGTAATCGCATGTCAATCACACACGGGAACGGACGAGTCCATTTTATGAGGGGAGGGGAGCTCAATGAGCGAATAATATTTCAAATGATTTCGTCCTTTGAAGTTCTGATTGATGACTGCTGCTTAAATTATGTAAATTTGAGTATTTTCTTTTTGTATAATGAATTAATTCTTTTGCAAGTCTGGAAAATTAGACATGTTTATATTTAGGTCAACTAACCTGACTGCGGAATGTTACCCCTAGATAATACAGACGTCCAATACCCGAATATTGAATTTAGAGGAGTCCTAGTGCAGGTTAAGAGATTTTTCGGGTAAGTTTTGACGCCTGTTTTTACCTTTTGATTACTATCAAGTGTTTGATGACATATTTAGTTGTATTTCACCCCTCCTTCAAACCCTGGACATCGACAAACGTAGATCCGTTAAATTTCTCGCTTGGTATTCATAAGAAAACCTCGGAAGGCTAAACAACATGGCGGCGCAATTGTCAATATCGTGTAGAACTGTGTAGCAAAAATCTCTTTTATTTCGTGAGGACTGTATTCTGAGAGAGTGTCAGTTGATTTTTGTCAGTGTGGACTCTGTTGTGATGAATATTTTGTAGGCAACAGGTGCCCGTCTGGTGAAACATATTGGAAAGGTAAGAGACTCGTGTTGTGTCACGACGCCTGGTCGCTCACGTTTATGCCGGGGCCATTACAGGCGAACATCCCTCACTTCCTCGACAATGACAGCTCAGTTCGGTCAATTCCTTTGCAATTTAGGGGCAGATTGATGTGAAAGTAGTCTTTAAAATATTTAGCTTTGTTTCCTTTTCTTTCAGAATTGGTCACCGGCCTAATTCATTCACAATGTGATTGTGTTTGGGTATTTTTTCTTCTCCCTGTGTGGTTTGGAATATTAAGTGAAGGATTTATTTCTGTAATTGGATGTATATGCATCAGCTAGATTTAACGGGAAAGGAGTACACATGGTAAAGCTTCCATATGATTTCCCGAAAAGAGGACCTCACGTCGGGCCGCAGGCCTCTGGTCATCAGCGGCCCGAATCGGCAGATGCTACACGATCTGAGAGAAAGTCTCAGTCACATTCGCGGTTCTCAGTCTGACCAATCAGATCCACTCCCGAATCGCCCAGAATTATCCCAGAGCACACCAAACTTGGTAGAAAGCAAGTCCAGTTTCTCTAGAGATGGCTACAACAGAAAAGCTCTGGCTCAGATTCGCAGTAAACTGCGGCCGTTCCAGACAGACAGGAATGACGATGGGATGTCTAACAGTACAGGAGCCTCCTCCCAGGCCAGCGAGGAGGGGGAGTCTAAAGGGGCGAGCCTAGAAGAAACAACTCAGGTCAGTTACAACTTAAGTGACAGCCCTGATGGTTGACCACATATTAGTGTTAAGACCAGTCCATGTTGATTTAGACAACATCATCCTGAATAAATTTACCCCACAATATTAGATCCATATCATGTTCACATTGCGTTCCTTAATATTGTGGTGTAGCTTTATTCAGAATGGTCCATTGTGGGTTAAGTTCATGTACAAGGTACCCTGTGTGGTAATGATGTGAGTTAACCATGCTTACCTGATTTAATGCTTGAATTTAACTTTTAAGTGTGGACGGGCCTTAAAAGGTTTCTCACATATAATTGTGCAATGGTGAAAATGTTTATGTAAAAATATCATCTTCAGTTACCAAACATTATAGCATTTTACAGACTTTTTCCCATAAATGCTGGTCAGTTTTCTCAAAATGTCACTGACATAGGTTCTTCTCTGGGTTACTATGGTTAAGACCATTTCTAATTGAAAACCAAAGATGTATTTTACAAGAAAACAAAGTTTTGATGGATTCATAGAAATCGATGGAAAAATTCCGAAAGTCTGACATCAATTTAGAAGCAACCATTGATCAGTGTAATTGATCATCATTTGCAAATTGTTGATTGTATAAATCATGATAAATATATAATATATATATATATATCACAGTGATTGTATAAATAAATAATATATATATCACAGTTGTAATCGAGAGTAATGGATGTGATGCCAATGGATGAGTGTGATTTTTTCCCTTTAAAGATTTTTTAATTTGTATTAATTAAATGTTATATTTTTTTTTTGCTCCACAGTTTGGCAAAAATTTAAATCTATATGGTTTTCATGCTTGGGTTTAAACATTTTAAGAAATTCCTGAAATTAAAACTGCTGTTTTTCTCCTTTGAACTTTCAGTTATTTTTAAAAACTTGTTGAAAGTGGCTCAATCCAGTATTTTTGCAATTTGCTGTGCTCAGGTGAAACTAAACGTTAGGAATTTTTGAAATTTAATAGAAAAGTCATGAGTAGGTCCCAGAAAAAAATGTATTGCTGTTTTAATGTCATAGCATATTGGAAAGTTTGTTTTAGAGTAAAGACCTTGTTGTCCAGAGAGAGAGAGAGAGAGAGAGAGAGAGAGAGAGAAGGGTGATTCATACATTAGGCGAAACTGAACATGATGCAATATTTGCCAATACATGTTGATGCACATGAGTTAAGGAGAGTAGTAAGTTTGTAGACAATGAATGTGTCTGGTTCTAGGTGTTAATTTAAACATATCTCATCTAAATACCTTGTGAATAACCTATATTTTTAGGTGATTACACACCTTCACCTACCTTGACCTGATTTTGTCACTGTGACCTGAGTGAAAGAATGTTTTGTTATCTAAAAAAAAGAATTGTTTAACAGCAAAAAAACAAAAAACAAAACAAACAAACAAACAAAAGAACATAATGTAAAATTTCATATTGTGATCTTCTTCAGAATTACTATGTAATGAATTTAGGGTAAGGCTTTTTTAATTTAACTAAGTGCCTCAATGTTGTCACCATTCATGAATTGACAGAGGTTTCGGAGTAATATGTTCTTTCACAGGATGAAGAGATGTTCCAGGGTAATGGCCTCTTCTACAGGTTTTAGAGGGATTTCTCTTTTACAGGGTTAGAGAGTCTGGTCCTAAGTAACGGAAGCCTCTTACGAGATAAATCTCAGAGATGCTCTGCGTAGCACAGTGGTTAAAGCATTCTGTTGTAGAGTTGCAGTGTAAAGAGTTGATCCTTACATCACAGGTACAAATCATGCTGTAGGATGTTGATTTCCGTCCTTCGGATAAGTCTGTGATAAACTGAGGTCCCAGGTCTCAGTTCCCTCATGGCTCAATGGCCAAAAGTGCAGAGTACAGGTCTAAATTTACAGCTTTCTGCTGGCAAATGGTGACATTTTAACTTGTCAAAGAGTGAAAAATTCTGGAAGGAAGATAAACTTGATAAAGTATCCAGCAAGTGACCAGTCAAGATAAGAGAATATCCTCAGTAATAGAATCCATTCACAGGATTAAGAGAGGGCCCAGAGTAATCAGCCTCCTTCATTCAAAAGTATATGGTCCCCCTATATTGACCCCATTTTTATTTTATATTTAAATTGTATGTTTATATACATAAATTTTCATCCATGTTTAGCATGGATGAGTAATTTGAGAGGTTCTATAAACCATTAAAGGGTATAAGTTCACCCCATCAGTTTGGTAGCAAAATATTTTACATTCTTCCACGTCTTATTGTCAGCTATATAGTGAAGGACATTCAATTTCATATTTTATGAATAAAACACAAAATATATTGTTGTACATGTTGTAAGATGTAAAACAATTATCTACTTGAAAGCAGGACTTTGAGACAATATTCATTCATAACAAACATATCAGATGGATTTGTTTTAACTTGGAGCCACAACCAACATTACTGATATATATTATCACAATTCAATTGATCTACATTCTTTCATATTTGTATTTATCCTTATATTTTAGTATAAATATGGCATGTGATGTAATAGTTTCTATAGAAAAACACCCACCTGTGTTTAAATGGCAGATATTTGATAACATGGCCATTGTATAATTTATAGATTGATTGCTTTGAATTTATATTTTCTCCTTCCTGAATTTTAGATTTAATATGATAGAATTAAATAGATTTTGAGGATGCACAGAAATTTTTGCTGGTTCACAATTTCTTCTGAATCAAAAGTTATTGAAGATTTGGTAGTTTTCAAAATGGAGATGTGCTTATAAAAGTCTCTGAGTACTGTTTATAAATGTTTGCAAAAAATTGAAAAAAGTTTAATTTGTTGACAAAAAGTCCTTCATAATACTGTAAATCATCAAATTTTTGCAACACCTTATTTTCGCTAGATAGGTATTTCATAATTTATAAGTGGGAAGAAATTTTCACGAATTCTAGTTATTGTGCTGTATATGTAATCTATACTAAAAAAAAATTCCTGTGAATGACATTTTTGCGAGCAGACCATCTTGCATAATTACATGAAAATAAAGTTCTTGTGATTAAATAAAAAATGAATTACAGTATATAGCTGACACATGATGAAGTATGGGAAGGATATATACGAAGGGGAAAATACAGAGAGATTAAACCCCGGAAAAACTTGTGTGAATTACCAGAAGTGGTGCTGCATTGTATCTTAAATCTTACGTAATTATCAATATACACATTACTAGATCCCAATTGTAACTTCCTACTGAGCAAATAGGAAATTCAAATGATGGGAATTCAGTTGGTGAAAAGTGGAATAAACTAATTTTCTCTTTAACTCAATTTCCGTCTTAAAACAATTGTGTATTCACTTCACTGGAAATCTGGAAGCCAACAGTGTTGGAAGGGGGGTTGGGGCAGTTAATAGTAGCCTAAGCTGTTACTGTGTTATTATTTTTTTTTGTGGGGGAAAATTTTTGTAGATTGCTAAAGATGTATAGATTTGTAGCAGGGGTGTGCAATTAGCATCGCCCGACGCCCGGGGCTACCATTTTTTGGGGTCGGGCTAGTTGTTCTCTGCATGCAGGTAGCCCCTTGGGCTAGTAAAAATTAAAAATACCAATGTTATAAATGAAAATCACTACCGGTATTTTCACTTATTTTTTGCTATTAAAGTCCCAACCAATGAAAAATTTCCAGGCAGAATGCTCCTATTGTTCGTACTAAATCTCCATAAACTTGTCCATTATGCAGCTTATTTACTTCCAAAAACGATCGTTTTTTTCGTAATCCGAATTTCCTCCATTCATGTGTTTATGGTAAATTAAGGCAGATATCTATTATATACGATCACTCAGTCAACTGAAAGATAAGTATTATGTGATTTACGTGTACATAAAATATATTTCCAGTGTATTTAATAATTTAAGATAAAAAAAACGATTTCACTTCGTTTTATATGAGCTAGTGCAATATGCACAGAGAAAGGGAAAAAATAATTTATTTAAATTCATTTTATTTTCTATCATAATTATTAATTTATGCATGATTCAATTTTACTAGTGAGAATAAAACTTTAATTTTAAAAAGAATTACCTTAAACCCCTGACTTATTCAACAATAATTTATTTTTTCGTAGTTGTTACTTTTCCCACCTACATTTGGGCTAGTAACTTTTTACTTGGGGCAAGGAACTTTACTGCTGCCACTAGCCCATGGGCTAGTACTTGATTTTTTTAATTGCACACCCCTGTGTAGGGCCATAATATCATAGGCCAACGCTTCTTTATGAGACATAACTTACAGGGCTCAAAATAATTGGTGGCCCGCCGGTCTGGGACCAGTGAATTTTCAATCTGGGCTAGTGCATTGCAGAAGGCATGTGCCCTTTGGGTCAGCATTTTTTATGCATAACAAAATTCATTCAATGTCGGGCTAGTTAACTTGACAGGGTTGTGTGTCCCAACTTCTGCTGTTTCTTGTTTTGTTAAGTTGTACATCTAAGTATTAAAATATAAAAAAAATATTAATATTATGGTTTTGGGCCAGTCTTTTTAAAATATACTGGCCCAGTGGGACAGTGAAAGTACTAAGCTGACCAGTAAAAATTTAAGGCGATAGTCTGAGTGACCAGTAAAGAAAAATAATTATTTCTAACTCTGGCTTAATATCAATATTCGGTGTTGTTTTATCTTTCTGGAAATAAGGATTCCACATAATTAATGAATATTAAACACAAAACGCAGTGATTCTACAGTATTAAAGTAAATTTAAATTTAAACTTGGGAGATAACAGTCCTGATCCTAGCAGTCTAATTTAAATTTAGGATATCACAATTCGGATCTTAGTAGCCAAATAGATATTGATAGTTTGGACAAAAGTTATGAAGCATAATTGAAATCTGGAGAAGTATCAGCCTGATCAGAATCCAGTTCCTGAAGTATAATACTGCTTGGTAATGGTAGCAACATTCAGATTCTGTTTGTAGTTTGGAGAATCCAAATGCTATGATGGAAGCATCCATATTATAGACCACAGGTGTACCGTTTCAAATCGCAGTGGCTCAGAATGTCATCTCTGTAGAAAATATAAATTCTTTGATAAAAATTTATTACATATTCTTTATAAAACCAGGCAAAGGTTCTTGTGTGGTCAGTAGTTTCTTGGAAACATTAGGCCATATATAGCTATAGCTCTTCATGCCATAATATATCTTTATTTTTTCGTACTGTATCTTCACTGCATTATTGTATCTTCAAGTGCTGCATTGTTGTTGACCTGTCTTCATTTTACCAGACTGTTGTTGACCTATCATCACTGGAACAAACTGTTGTTGACCTGTTTTCACTTTACCAGACTGTTGCTGACCTTTCTTCATTGTTGACCTGTCTTCACTTAACCAGACTGTTGTTGACCTGTCTTCACTTTACCGGATTGTTGTTGACCTGTCTTCACTTTACCAGATTGTTGTTGACCTGTATTCACTTTACCAGATTGTTGTTGACCTGTTTTCACTTTACCAGATTGTTGTTGACTTGTCTTCACTTTACCAGATTGTTGTTGACCTGTCTTCACTGTACCAGATTGTTGTTGACCTGTTTTCACTTTACCAGATTGTTGTTGACCTGTTTTCACTTTACCAGATTGTTGTTGACCTGTTTTCACTTAACCAGATTGTTGTTGACCTGTTTTCACTTTACCAGATTGTTGTTGACCTGTTTTCACTTTACGAGATTGTTGATGACCTGTTTTCACTTTATCAGATTGTTGTTGACCTGTTTTCACTTTACCAGATTGTTGTTGACCTGTTTTCACTTAACCAGATTGTTGTTGACCTGTTTTCACTTTACCAGATTGTTGTTGACCTGTTTTCACTTTACGAGATTGTTGATGACTTGTTTTCACTTTATCAGATTGTTGTTGACCTGTCTTCACTTTACCAGATTGTTGTTGACTTGTCTTCACTTTACAATCTATTGTTGTTGACTTGTCTTCACTTTACCAGATTGTTGTTGACCTTCTGCACTTTATTAGATTGTTGTTGACTTGTTTTCACTTTACCAGATTGTTGTTGACCTGTTTTCACTTTATCAGATTGTTGTTGACCTGTCTTACGAGATTGTTGTTGACCTGTCTTCACTTTACCAGATTGTTGTTGACCTGTTTTCACTTTACGAGATTGTTGATGACCTGTATTCACTTTATCAGATTGTTGTTGACCTGTCTTCACTTTGCCAGATTGTTGTTGACTTGTCTTCACTTTACCATCTATTGTTGTTGACTTGTTTTCACTTTACCAGATTGTTGTTGATTTTTCTTCACTTTACCAGATTGTTGTTGACCTGTCTTCACTTAACCAGACTGTTGTTGACTTGTCTTCACTTTACCAGATTGTTGTTGACCTGTCTTCACTTTACCAGATTGTTGTTGACCTGTTTTCACTTTACGAGATTGTTGTTGACCTGTTTTCACTTTATCAGATTGTTGTTGACTTGTTTTCACTTTACCAGATTGTTGTTGACCTGTTTTCACTTTATCAGATTGGTTGTTATCCTGTCTCTAGTCTACCAGAATGTTGTTGATCTGTACCTGTATAACTGTATCCATTGGACCTTTTCTCTGTTTAACAGTCTACATTGTACCCATTCTACTTTAAAACTGTTTCCATTGGACCTGTATCCATAGGACCTTTTCTCTGTTAAACAGTCCTTTTTGTACCCATCTACTTTGTTTACTTGGAGCCTGTTTTATACACCTGTGTATTAAGTGTTTCCATTGAATTGCTCTCTATATGCACGGGGCATGAAATTCCTCATGTATATATCAGGACATAAGAGAATTCCTGAGTTTATTGTAAATAAAGAGTTCTGGCCTGAGGCCATTATGCTCCAGTACATACAAGTCTTGTGAACAATGCTGACATATATACCTCTACATAGAATGACTTACAGATTATTTCACTGATTAAGATCTGACACAGAAGAGTGTAAAGATAAAGGCGTATAATTAACTTCAAACTTTTATAAATGTTCTATAACTCTACATTTATATCCAGGACATAAATTTATGTTGTATACATGTTAATTGTGTGTATACTCTTGTGTGTGTTTCTTTTACCTTAGACTTATAATTATCTAAAAGCTGAAATATTATATATGCATCATTAATTTATTAATAGCATGGAAAATTATTTCTCTTTACTTTCTTGCTTTTCACATTAGAAACCGGCCCCTCCCCATTTTGGAGTCCAGACATTTGTTTAACTTGTTAGATTGGTCTTCATTTTTCTTAGCATAGAAAACATTTCCCTATCTTATTTTAATTTAGAATTTAAATTATTTTATTTTTTAAAATTAAGAATCTTGTATTATTTAATCCCCTAAGTAAGTGGCAGTGATTGTCATATCCTTACTCAAGGAGACAATGACAGAAAATAGTAAAAAGAAGTTTGGTTTGTGTGGAGAAAAATGAGGACTTAATTGATCAATTTACTGGTTTTATTGTGGAGGGGATTCGATTAAAGAAAGGCTGCTCTTCTCAGATGACACTCGTGTCAGCTGTTGTGGATGACAGCTGTTACTGGGTCTGTACAGGGATAGGGTCTGACATCATTATGTTAGCTGATCTAGGTATCTTAGTGGTGGATCCAGACATACAGGGATAGGGTCTGACATCATTACGTTAGCTGATCTAGGTACCTTAGTGGTGGATCCAGACAATATACAGGGATAGGGTCTGACACTACGTTAGCTGATCTAGGTATCTTAGTGGTGGATCCAGACTCTATACAGGGATAGGGTATGACATCATTACGTTAGCTGATCTAGGTATCTTAGTGTTGGATCCAGACATTATACAGGGATAGGGTCTGACACCATTATGTTAGCTGATCTAGTTACCTTAGTGGTGGATCCAGACAGTTTATACTGAAACTTGAAAAAAAAAAAATTAAAAGTTGCATTAAAAAATTATTTTCTTGATCATTAGATAAGTTTTTGTTTCTAGCTAAATATCAGCTAGTTGTGTTATTAGTAAGAAGGCAGTTCACTTTGAAGGCTGGTTGAGAACTTATGGTTGTGTTGTGTTGCAATAAGAAGACAGTCCAGTAGGCTGGTTGAAAGCTTAAATTACATGTATTGTACTTAAAAGACCTGATATTTCACCAACTGAAAAGAAAGACACCATTAACATAATTAAATTTTGATTTGTTTGATCTAGATATAATAATGATCAAAAGCACCTTTTAAAGATAAGATTTGATTAAACTGAAGTATGCTGCACTCTCACTGGTGACCTTGAAATGTCCTTAAAATTCCCTTTCTATGGTTACTTTAAACAAAACATGTATATGGTAAAAGGTAAACTGTTAAAAATAAGATAAATACATGTATATATACATTCAATAGGTGAGGATCTCACTTGACAACTCGTGTCCTTGACAAGGTCATGATGGCAATACGCAATGTTTCCACTTCAGTGTGATATCACAGGGCCCTCTTTTTTTCTCTCTCTCTCTCTCTCTCTTTCTCGCTCTCTCTCTATAATATATATATATATATATATATCCATTCTCAGACTCCATTTCATCATTCTACATTCTTGGAGTTTTTAATCTGATCCCCTGTTTTGATTTTTTCCCCTCCCCATCCTTATTTCCAGCAGAAAGCCTACGTAACATGACATCAATTGAATTGGATGCTTGCAGTTAGGAAATGATGATAAAAACAATGTTATGTAAGATTCTGCGTCACTGGCAGAGATTCAGACAGAAGTGAAAGACCCTGGGATTAAGTGTGTTCTTGGAGGTCATGTATAAACTAAAGAAATCAGGATATTGTCACTGCACCACCAAAAAAACCCCTCTGTCTTCAAAGTAATTAATGGTAAACATGGTAAATACGTATAAAAGAAGAAAAAGTATCAGTATGAGGATGGTGAAGGGTTTGTTCTTTTGTAGTGGTTACGGCTTTGGTTTATCACAGATATTGCTGTACTTAGAGAATGTGGGGAAAAACTCTGTCAGACATTGCTTGAGAATCCTGTAGACTATTGGGAATGTGTTGTGAACATGTGACAGTATACACATTCCAATATTATTGTGAACCTATTTTGATTATGATGTTCCTTAGGGTTATATTAAAATGAGTTAGGGTTAAAAATGGGTAAAAAAAAAAAGAAGAGGTTTGTGAAAACACATTTTATGTGGTAAAAATAAAGATATCGGAAGTTTTGTGACTTCACTGATTACTTTTTCACAAAAGTAGAGAATATTTTCAACATCTTGTTAGCAGTCCTGTGAATTAAGTGTTAATTGTTTACCATGTAATAATCGTTAGTATTAAGTACTATGGTATACTATAGCATTGCATTTTATCACATCCTTTATAAATTATGTTTATATCAGTGATTCGTACTTCAACACAATAATGTGTGTAAATATATCTAATGTGTGTCTTTTATCTTCTGTGTAATGTCTTAGGTGAATAAACAGGGAAAAAAGACCTTTAATCTAAGTTTACTAACTTTAAAATCGAATTTTAATTGTTATATATAATAAAAAGTAAAAGTCTAATTATTCACAAGTACCATATCAAATCTGGGTGATTCTGTGGTGAGAGCCTCATGCATATTCAGCACCTTCCAAGTTATGAACAGAAATGGTGTTCTGTCATTTGCCCTTGTTTGCTTGGTAATGAAATAATTCACTGGGTCAAACAAGCCGATTAGAGAAGGTAAAGTCTATGTGAATAATAGCACAGGTATGTTTTATCACCTGACGGAGAGCTAACAGTAGCTTTCTGTGGAACTACGTATCTTGAACATTCCGTGTTAATATTCTGGTGGACGCTGATATTTAAAAGAGGAGAATTCTCTTTGAAAGGAATGCAGGGATTGTGGTTATAAAACATGCCATGACACTCGTTGTGATGTGCATTCAGGTGTGAGAAGAACCTAAACCTTACCTGGGCGGCCATATTGGTTTCATTTACACACTGGAAAACATAGGATGAACCTAAATTCTTCAGTGAGAAAGATTTTTGAAAATGGAATCTAATGGTGATTTAGAGAAATAAGCCCGCAGGTCAAAGTTTGTTTTTCTTGTGGATTTTTTTCTTTTCTTTGATGATACCTTGGAAGTTTTAACATGACAGACAGAACGGGACTCCGTAAACGTTACTTCAGGCCGAGCGACAGTTCTCTAGTGTCCGAGGTAATGTACGTCCGTATTACAGGGCTTCGTTACTTATTAAATGACTGGGCATTTAGGTAAAAAAAAAAATGTCCTCCTTTGTAATGCTTTTAAGTTTTTATTTAAATATTGAGATTTAAAACTACAGCCTTGAGGTGATCTTTAGATATACAGGAGTTTAAAAAAAGAGGTATTCTTTTGTGTTCAATGAATGTGGTATTAATGTTAGCATTGATCTGGGGCGATAGCATGTCTGAATTCTATGGACTCATTCAGTAGGTTTTCTCTCTCTTGGCTCACATGTGTTCATTAATTCACTCATAGGCCAGACATGTAAACTTTAGTTACTGGATGAACATGCTTAAGAAACTGCAGGGACCTTTTTTTGTCAGTTTCTTGCTGGGAAAGTGATTATTATTTTTGTTGAATTTTTTTCATTTAAATGATGAAGTTTTTTTTAACATTTTATGAAAGTTTGTATAAAATAATGACACCTCCCTCTAAATGTCAGAATTTAAAAAAATCCGTAGCAGTGGCACCTTCCCAGGCTGTTGTCTAGCTGTAAATTATAAAGCTGGGCTGTGATGAAGTGAATTAATAATTTGTCAGTGTTGGGCTTGTTTTGTATGATGTCTAGTAGGACTTGATTTGGCCTCCATATACATGATCTAGCACTTGGTATTAGGAGTTACGAAATTCATAACTTGTCACTGAGCACTATCACACAACTAGGCACCTTGTAAACAGAAATGCAGACAAATTTTTGTTCCATATTGCAGTTTTTATCTGCACAATATCTGCTTTTTTATATGTTTGAAAATTTTATAGAAATAACACAAAGTATTGCAGTGTTCTAAACATGTTGAAAATTGGTTTAAAATGCAAATATGTTTTACCCCTGCATTAAATATGCAACAGTCAGTGTGTTTTGGGAATATTTTAATTTCTGTTTATATCCAGGGTTTTCATTCAAAGTTTAAATGCCTGAAGATTGTGTACAAATTTTGAATTTGTCTATTTAAAGACAATTTCTGACATAAATGCCATCAAGGGAGAGTTGTTTTATCTCACATATATATTTCATATATGTACAGTCCTCAACAGCTCAATAAAGAAGGTGATAACTGTTCAAAAATAAGTAGTTCATTATCCCCTCACGCAACTAGTTGCGGAGGGGATATAGCATCGCTACTGTGCGTATGTGTGTGTGTTAGTGTGTCCGTTACAGCTTGTGGGCAAGATTTAAAGAGAACCTTTGCACTATCATTTCTCAGCCTTCACATACTTATGTGGCATTGTAAAAGGACGAATCCTATTCATTTTCAAGTTAATCCGTGAAATAGTTCTTAAAATATCGCGTTTTTACTACCTTCAAACCCTGCAATTTTGTGTACGAGTTGACAATACTCACTTCCGGTAAATTGGTTAAAATCCGGGTCGTTTCGATAGAGCTGCTTCGTAAGTTCCACTTCGTATTTGCGTATTGTCATATTATTGTGCGTGTCTTGAGAAAGTTTGTATGAATTAAAAGTGTCATCTCTGTCACTGAGTAACTGAAATAATTTGATGAACGTCGCAGTTTCAATACCAAATTACCACGCGTGTGTGTTTACAAAAGGGGCCTGAGGAATTCATTGACATCTCAACACCGGTATATTGTCATTTTTCACTACAAAAAAAATATTACTTCCGTGCGTATTTTCAGATTTGATGCATATTGCATGCTACTGTGAGGTTTACCCAGATAGGTAAATTAATGAAATTTAGAACATACGTGATATGTTTCTGCTAGGAATAAGGGAAACTGCCCAATCACATATGCTTGTTATGATCCAACCTCCCCCCCTCCCCCCCCCCCCCTCCCCATGATACAGTGTATGCACCTTGACTTTTGTTAAAATTTAACTAGTATTACAATACATTTTAATTTCTTTACCTTATTATAAACTTTATATAGTAATACTGGATACCCTTGATTACTAGGCCTAGATGAGTGTATCTTGTTTAACGTCCGTTTTGAGAATTTTTCTTGTATGGAGACATTGCCATTACCGGTGAAGTTCCTGGCGTGAGGGGATGCTCTGCTTAGCGGTGCTCTTGTTTTTTATGTACCTTCAAAAACTTCAAGGAAAAAAAAAATGAGAGAATATGTAGCCACAATGGAGATGAAATGATCCTCAACACATCAGAAGCTAAAGCATGTATCAAGATCATGACCACATTCATAATTTAATCTTATTTACGTATTTAAACCTTGAATTTTAATAAAACCAGTAAGACGTTGATGTTCAGTGTGTAATTTACACCTGTTAACTGTCAGGTATATTACAGGTAACAGCAGAATAAAAATATTAGTGTTCAACATCAGTAACAGTTCTTTGTGTCAGTTATGCAGTTTGACCTGTGTCATTACCACAATTTAACCCTCCTGTAAATGCAGCGCAGGATTGAAATTACCATGTAAAATTTAAAGTGCAGAAAATGCCTTAATAAGATGTCATTTATTGTATTTAAAATGAAAAAAGCAAGTCATCACAATTTTTTTTAGAGAGAGAGATACATGCAATGCATGACTTAATTAATTGGTTGGAAATTCTGGGGGTGTTCTGTTGGAATTTCTCTCTGTTACCATGGTTACTGTAAATTGTTATTTTTTGAATCAGACAATAGCAGGATATATAAGTTATATAACTCACATACCAACAGTGCTCTTACAATATCTCAAAGAGGAGCTTTAATGTTGCATAAATTTCTTGGATATATTATTTATTCTTCATTTCTATTTGCGTGGGGGGGGGGGGGGAGAAAAAAAGAAATGATTAAAATTAATGTAGAAATTTTAAGATGATAGAGATTTAAAGCCTATGATCTGTTTGTGATTGACAGATTTTGTAAGTGTAGGTTCCGAAAGAATCGGATCTAAGCCTTGTCTTAAAAGACTGGAGGATTACGCTGGATTGTCTAGATGAATGCCAAGAATGAATCGGTATAAACATCATAAAGAATAAAATACCTGAAGATATTTAAACCTCAAATCAGGGTCACCACAAAAAAGAGTTTGTCTTATAGCGGAGAATGTAGTTTGGTGGTCAATCGGTGTTCCCTTAGTATTTGTCTATTCTATTGTCCCAACAGCAATTTAAGGATGGTATTTCTGGTTTATGAAGAATGGTATTTCTGGAATCTCAACGATGCAAGAAAAGTCTAATAACCCCAAAATGCTTGTGACCTGAATGTGTACATGAAGACATTCCAAGAAGACTTACAGAAGGAGTCATTACCATAAATTAACGGAAGTGAACTGAAATCTATTTTGTTTGAAGACAATTCCAAAAATAGAACTATTTTCATAATAATAGTAAATCTAGTGGGAAAAATAACTCTAATAAATCTTCATTATCACATATTTTGAAGAAGTGATGTCTTTTCTTGCAGTAGATCTGCCTCGCATCAATGTCTGTGTGACTGTCTGTTTAATCAATTGTCTCTGTGATTCACTAAGTCTCAAGAGTTTAGAGTTTTGTCTCTTTGGTAGAATTGTTAGTTTTAACATGATCAAACCCCTGTTGAAGTGTGGGATTTCTTTTGAATTATCAGCATCTTCTGATAGAAGTCAGCCCCAGCCTTGTCTTGTGATCATTTTTTGCAAAAGAAATACCAAAGTTAGATCTTTGCTTTGCATTGTTGTCCATAACCCCTTTATTCACAACACAGTACTCTGCTTAATGGACAGGCATACTTTATCCATGTCTGTGCTGAGACGACTTGTTTAGCATTTTTCAAGTCTTACTGGTGAGAGGAAGAGAGGTTTGCCTAACAATCTTCTGTCTTCTCTCACAGGGTGGGGTGGGGGATAGCATTCCTATTTCTCCTCTCACAGGGTGGGGTGGGGGGTAGCATTCTCATATCTCCTCTCACAGGGTGGGGTAGGGGGATAGCATTCTCATTTCTCCTCTCACAGGGTGGGGTAGGGGGATAGATTTCTTATTTCTCCTCTCACAGGGTGGGGTGGGGAGATAGCATTCTTATTTCTCCTCTCACAGGGTGGGTTGGGAGGATAGCATTCTCATATCTCCCCTCACAGGGTGGGGTGGGGGGATAGCATTCTCATTTCTTCTCTCACAGGGTGGGGTGGGGGGATAGCATTCTTATTTCTCCTCTCACAGGGTGGGTTGGGGGGATAGCATTCTTATTTCTCCTCTCACAGGGTGGGGTGGGGGGATAGCATTCTTATTTCTCCTCTCACAGGGTGGGGTGGGGGAAAGCATTCTTATTTCTCCTCTCACAGGGTGGGATGGGGGGATAGCATTCTCATTTCTCCTCTCACAGGGTGAAGTGGGGGATAGCATTCTCATTTCTCCTCTCACAGGGTAGGGTGGGGGATAGCATTCTCATTTCTCCTCTCACAGGGTGAGGTGGGAGATAGCATTCTCATTTCTTGTCACAGGGTAGGGTGGGGGGATAGCATTCTCATTTCTCCTCTCACAGGGTGGGGTTTCTAGCATTCTTATCATCGGGGAACAGAGAGGGATTTTGGGTAGTGGAATGTTTGTTTGCCTTGGACTTCTTTCCAAACTAATATAGACTACCTGTCTGCTAAAACACCCAACATGACATTCCTTACAAATGCCCAACAAAACCTCCACAATGGGAAGAATGTGAATTGTGTTATTGCTGCTCAAAGGCCATGTCTGTGAAAACAAACACGCTACATGATTTTTTTTTTCTTCCAGTTATTTATGCAATGAAGCAGTGTACACTATGTGTATGATAAAACCCACATTTTAATGCCAAAGTTATGAGTTGATTCTATAAAAAGAAAACTGTCTTACTTTTAAATAAGTGTGTAATGACACTGGGAGCGGGCCCTGAAGAATGGTCTTACTCTACCATTGTCTTTCTGGAATTTCTTTTATCAAATTACAATCAGCAACTTAGTCTGGAAATAGGAATTGTAACTTCTATGTACCTAATTATCACAGGCATTCAAAATCTTGCAATTGCATGCTTTGAAAAAAAAAACCCAAAATTTAAACAAAAGGCATATACATGAATGCCATCATTAAATGGGGAGCTTAGAGAAGTTTTAAATCCTTTTGTTATGCAGTGTGTGGGGATTCCTAGCTAGCTGTAGGTATTGTATTAGTCCTCAGAAAATCTGTGAATACACTATCTAAAATCAGTAAACAAGACAAAATCATTGGAGCTGGACTTTTTTAGAATCGTAAACAGAGAGAATACACATTGACATATGCAGACATTTTGTAGAAATGAAAACAGATTCTAAAGTTTTTATGAGAGAAAAAGAGTGAAGAAGAGAGAAAGAAAGAAAGAGAGAGGAAGAGAGAAAGGAAGAGAAAGAGAAGAGAAAGGGAGAGGAAGAGAGAGAGAAAGAGAGGGAGAGAGAGATGAAGTTCAAAATTCTGATCAACAGTATCACATTTATTTAGTTTTCTTAATGGTCAAATGGAGAACAACATTTATCTTTAAATATCCCAGTAGTAGTTGCGGAAGGAACAAAAATGTAGGGACATGTACATGTGGTACATGTGGTCTGTTGTAATTAGTTGAAGTATCTTAGGGCAAATTCCTCTCTGTACATAACATTGGACAGGGGCCAGAGGTGAGAAAAGAAATTACTGCTGTTGTGTGTACGTAAGGGATTAATATTTAAAACGTTTATTATTGCAACTAATTGCTTCAGTAAAATACCTAGAATGACCTGGCTGTAAATGTCAAAACTGATCTGTCGCTGCCATCTATAATACAACACTCCAGCTGCTATGTAAACGACCCCCAAAAAAGCACAATTTATAATTAAAGGATAAATTTACGCAGTTTTTAATGTACTGGTGTCATATTGGAGGTCTTTAGGAATGACTGTTTTAACTGCTTATTCTGATCTCAGTGCAGAGAACTGAGGAAATCTTTAGATGAGTTGAAATTTTATAACACCTTATAAACTTTTTTCCAATGTCAATGGTTTTCAGGCCCAGGTGTATATCAGTTTGCAAACAATCTTTGGCATTTTTGTGATGAACGAGAACTTGTTAATTCTGGGTGACACATTTAATTCTTCAACCAGCTTTTGTGCCCTAGGTTATTCAAATATATAAAATAGCTTCTAGAAAAGGAGTGACTCACGTAACCATATATGATAATACATATGTGTTAAGAATAATTTTTTTTATTGTGTTGAGCGGACAGAAAGAAATATAATTTATGACAATTTATTGATAAGAGTTAATTCATAGTGTTCATTTGAATCTTTGAGGCTTGGGTAAAAAGGCTTCATATTTACAGACATATGCCAACAGTTTTATTATAACTCTGTAATCTTCCATAAATATTATGATAAAAATATGTGATATTCAGAATTAATATCTTAATGTGTGAATTACCTGTATTATTTTATATAAACTTTTATTCCTTTTTGAAACTAATCTGAATTTTTATAAGGAAAAATCTATTAGCAATAAACTGTTTAGGCATTGGAAAGGGTGCTGAAGGATTTACATATATATATATATATATATATATATATATATATATATATATATATATATATATATAAAAGGTATTGAAGTGTGAACAAAGCCTGAATATTAATTAGGGAGATTCTAGACAGCTTGTCTTCATTATAATCTGCAGGTTTTTTTTGCATAGTGCAGAGAAATTTCCTGACATTGTCAGATTTTTGTTCAGTTTTTAATTGTATTCTCCCACACAAAAATGAATTAAAGATAATATGGTGTTTTATTATTTATCTCACAGGAATTGTCAAGCCGCCTTTCTAAACTAAATGATCTAAAGGGAAAGAATGGAGTGAAAACAACAAGTAAGTATAACATGTACAACGTGTCAAAGAACAGAAAAATTAAAACAACAATTAATCATTAAAGATATCAAGACAAACTTCTTTTTTCACTTGTAGTATTTGCTTTTAAATGAGAATTATGCTACAGTACCTTAATTATCATAATGTGCTTTAGTATAACAAAGAAAATTCAGATATCAAAAATATGATGAATTTTGCCTTTTGTTTTCTTTGTAGTTGCAAATCCTTATTCAAAACCTGTCAAGAGAAAACCAAGCTTTGAGTCCAAGTACGGAAAGGCTCCCTCTGAATCGGACCAGCGGTCAGATACCGCTTCACCGCTGACATCCGCCGCAAGTCGGGTGCCACCTGTCTATGAAGTCAATCCTGCGTCAAGGCAGGGAACCCCCATATCCACCCCCAGTGTCACTGTAAATGGGGATCAGACTCCTCCTCCTGTCCCTCCGCGAGCGCCAATCATCACCTCTTCTACAGAGACAGTTGTCGTGGAAACCACCATGACAGGAAATCTTCCTACCACAGCGAGACTTCAAGCTCCACCTATGATGGTCCAGCCAGCCGGGGGACAGGTTTTAAAGACAAACCCCACTAACCCCCAGCAGTATATTGCTTTCAGTACGGTTCAAGTGGCTCAGTCTACCCCACCACCACCTCCTCAATCCCAGAATCCATCAACGCCATCGTCTTCAGGAAGTGGTCCAGTGACGCCACAGAGAGGAATGAGTCCTGTTGGCCGCCAGCCAGTCATCATCCAGAATGCCAAGAGCCACCCAGTGCATTATCCTTCAAATGTGATCAATAGTGCTAATGGACAGAATATCACAATAAAATGTCCCCCACCTTACAGCCAAAGTCGGGCGAGCACACCCGCCACAGTGAAAATTTCTGGAAACAATTTAAATAGTGTTCAAATAAAGTTACCTAAACCACAGAGTATAGGGACCTCACAACCCCAACCAATGCACACATGGGGGGCAAAACAACCTCAGATTGTGATGCAATCAGTGGAAAGTGTGGCTGTGTCAAAACCAATGTTACAAATGGCCACTGGTCCAGGCCAGTCACCACAAAACCCCCAGACAACGACGGGAAGCTACATATCGTCTTACCAGGCTCAAATTAATCCATCAAATAATGGGATTCCTTCAGCTACACACCTACAGGGCTCCAACAACATACAGATCCAAATCACTAGACAGTCTCCACAGATGTTGACACCAGAACAGTACGCTGCACATCTACAGAGCCAAGGACAAAAGCGGGGCATACAAACACGCATAAGTGCACCCCAGTTCGCCCCTAATGTTCACTATGGACTTTATTATCGTCCTGCATCTGATACCCCCACATCAACACCGAGATCAGACTCTCCGAACTCATCCAGAGCAACGAATCAGTCACCCATGTCCATTCATTCAACCACTTCTACTCCTTCTACGAACTCTGATATTCCTGACAAGCCACCACCTCCTTACCCTGGGAGGTCTGTTCAGGTGGTTCAACCAATTTTACAACCCGTGCCGCAATACAACCAGACTGCTTCCCAGTATCCACATCTTCCCCCACAATTACATCACCAAATTACGGCCATGTCCCCTCATGTTCCACAGGGGTTCACTCCACTACAGGTGCCTCATACGACGGCACCCCCTGTGTATCACAGTGATAGCCCTCAACCCCCCATTCCTCCCCGTGTGCCTTTAGTCCAAGTGTCAGAAAACTTGGAGGCCTCCCCTCCCCCTGTTCCCACCTCCAAGCCAAATGTGGGGGTTGGACCTCCTCCAATACCGCCCCCTCCCAATAAACAGACTCCGAATATAAATGGTAACCTTGGGAATGGTGCAAACAAGGAGGATGAAACTGACGAGACCTTATCAACTGTGTCAGACGCGAGTAGTACTCAAGAGAAAACTCGCTGCACCTCTCCTATGCCGGAGAGGAAAAATGAGTTCAAGGACTGTGATAGACTTCGCCCTGAGGGACGATTAAAAAACTACTCACCACAAGCCTTCAAATTCTACATGGAACAGCATGTGGAAAATGTTTTAAAGGCTTGCAAGGAGCGGGTGACGAGGAGGTTTCAGTTAGAACGTGAGATGAACAAAGTAGGTCTTTCAGAGGATGCTCAGCAACAAATGCGTAGAATGTTAAATCAAAAAGAGTCAAACTATATCAGATTACGTCGTGCCAAAATGAGAAGAGGTCTGTTTGAAAAGATCAAAACTCTTGGGGTTGGGGCATTTGGGGAAGTTTCGTTAGTGAGGAAAAGAGATGTAGGTCATTTATATGCCATGAAAACATTACGGAAAAGTGATGTGTTAAAACGAAACCAAGTTGCTCATGTGAAAGCCGAACGTGATATTTTAGCGGAAGCTGACAATGAGTGGGTTGTGAAGTTATACTATTCCTTTCAGGATCGTGATAACCTTTATTTTGTGATGGATTATGTACCGGGTGGGGATTTAATGGGACTTCTAATCAAATTCGGAATTTTCAAGGAAGATTTAGCGCAGTGCTATGTCGCTGAATTAGTGCTAGCCATTGAAAGTGTGCATAAGATGGGATTTATACACAGAGACATCAAACCAGACAATATTCTGATAGATAAGGATGGCCACCTCAAGTTGACAGACTTTGGCCTGTGTACCGGGTTTCGATGGACACACAACTCTAAGTATTATCAAAAAGGTTGGTATTCAACCCTTTTCTCATTTGAATTTAAAGGATTATTGAATATTTCTTATTTACAGTTTTCATGACATTCAGATGACATAATGTCTTCTAACTTAATATATTTATAGCGAGGTGATTCCTCAAGACCATCTTCAAAAAATTGTTTGGTTGTCCTCTCCCGACCAACTGGCTAAAAATGGCCCGACTCAAAACTTTATTTAACCTCCACTCCAGGAAGCAATTATTTTTTTTTTTATGCATTTTGGAAAAAAGATTTCGAAAATTCAGCTCTGAAATTGAAATTTTCTGAGAAAAAAATTACTCACCTACCTACTGACCCAATTTTTTCACCCTGAGTCGAGAGAGTGCAAATGAACATTATTTTAAAGTTGGCCTAATCTGCTTTTTTTATGTAAGTAAGACATTTGGTTCAGGTTCTTGAAAAAAATTACTTTATCACCAATTTTGATGCGTATGCTGCGTGCATGGATTTAAGGAGCATAATGATTTTATGATTATTAATCATTGAAAAACTGAATATCCTTATGTGACACTGTTTGAATCATGTTTAGGAACCTGTTTTTAATCCTATACTTACCTGGGTATTCTTTTCTGTAAGCTTATGTTTGGTTCTAGTGAACAAAACATATACATCTATATAATGATATGGACATCTAGAATTGTAACTTTACTTTTTATATACTGTATTTATAAATGAACTTGTGACTCAGATTGCAATGACTTGTTCTGACCTTGGGATTAACAACTTAAGATCAAGAAGCAGTTTTAAACTTAAGACAGAATTTTTTGTCATAAATAGAAAACACAAAACTTTAAAATCTTATTTAAAAAAAATGTTTCCATTAATGTTCCCAATTTTAATATTTTCAAGCATCATGTTAATTAGTGTTCATTTATGAAAAACAGAAATTTTGACTTTTAAATCTTGGACTGTTTCCTGGTCCTTTGTCCTGGGCTACAGTGACATGTCTGCAGTGAATTGCTCTGGTTTAATGAGTAACAGTCAGTATTTCTTTATGATAGAAGAATACCTTAAACCCAGTGCAGTCCTTTGTGGAACATCAATAATATTCTTTTGACAAGATATAACCTTTTGACATCTGGATTTTAAAAATTACACTGAGCAATGTAAATTAGGTTTTGCTGTAACAATAAGGTTTTTGTCTGTATAATTTATTTTTCTGAAATGATATTTCACATCAAGATGGTATCAGGCAATGCTAAATATTTCTCCTTATTAAATGGAATGTAATCGGGTAAGAATGCCTGGAATTGGAGGTCTAATTTCCCCCCAGAAGATAGTAGTCTTTGTATTGGGGTGTTTTGTTTGTTGTGTTAAAAACCTTTGAGGTAATTGTGTGGATTTCATCACACGGAATAAAAGCAATGAAAAAAGACCCAGGAATTTGATAAATAAATTCTAATTTTTTTTTTCTTTTAGGCCTTAATGAAATTTTAATGTCAAGTGTTCAAGTGCAAAAAGACTTGGATCCAAAATAAGATTTTAGTGTTGTTGCTGAAAAATTAGAATTAGATTGGGGGGGGGGGTGTTTAAGCTGAGATATATATTTCAAGACTATTTTTTGATGTATTCCGACCCATATTTTTCAATGTGGGTAAATAGGTAGGTTTTTATTTATTGATTTATTTTTTTTTGGGGGGGGGGGGGAGGGTATCTAACAGAATTATAAATGTTATAAATTACAGAGTTACACATTTATTTCTCCAAGATTCTTACCTTCATCGACAGAGTTCAGGTGCTTGTAAATAAAACAAGACCCCAAAAATACAGTCAAACCTCATTATGTCAAACTCGATGGGACCGAGAAAAGATATCTGAGGATTTGAGACATCAAGGGTAAAATACTTAAAGAATAAGTGGTTGGAACTTCAAAATTACTTTGACGTATCCATGGTATTCGAGATATCAGTGTTTGAGATACGGAAGTTCAACTGTATATGGAACCTAATTTAAGTTATTAAGTTATATGATATGTATTTTCCCAGAAACAAAAAAATATTTTTAAAATTAAAGAACTGATTTAGAAGCAGATTGCTCAGGTAGGGGCAATTTTGATAGGTTGTTGAGTACAACAAACAAATAAATTTTTATTGTTGGCCTCATATTTTATTTTTGGAAGAAAAGTAAATTATAATTTACGAAGTAGTGATTGGTGAGTTGTTAATTAAGGGGAAAAATAATTGTTGATTTAGTCTAAATTAGGCATTAATTTATTTACCCATTAAAATAATAAGTTCATTAACTTGTCTGTGATTATGTGTTAAAATTAGCTAAACACATTAATATGAAAATCTCTGGAATTCAACAGGAAGAATCTTGGGAATTTATAGCTAAAGCAAAACCACAGGACACAAGAATTTTTGACCTTAGGATAAATATATATTTATACACTAACTTAGCACTGTAGTACATGTATGTGTCTGTTATAGGAACAGAATGTATATATATGGGGAAAATGACTTCATGTTGTAGATAAAGTTTTGTATTATTTTAAAAGTGCAATACATCATGCTATATTCTTATATCATGTCTTTCAGAATTAACACTAGTCCTCCTACAGTATTTTTTTTTTTGGGGGGGGGGGGTGATTTACTAATGCATAAAAAATGCTACTTCTATTGTATTTTTCTTTCTTTTCAATAAAAACTGGTAGAGGAAGAGGGCTAAAATAGTCTGTGTCTGCTGCCCAATCCCATTCACTTTTTGTGAATATTGCATCTTACAAAACAAAACAAAACAAACAAACAAAAAAAAAAACTAGAAGATTTTAGAAAACATCAGGATACACTATTCTGTAATTTAAAAAAAATGAAAAATGTTATATGTCCTGGTACAAAATTGGTACAAACCAGTAGAGCTACAATCTCCTCATCACACATATTTGTTTATATGACATCACAAGACCCCAGACTGCAAATTATACAAATTAGGATATGTGAAAAAATTACTAAAAGAGTGATATCCACTAGAAAAAGGAGTAAACATGTGATGTATAAGTAATCATATATGGTAATGTATATTGTGATGCCTTTCTATTGACCCAGAATTAATATATGACATTAACAATTGACACAATACCTGTGAGGATGGATGTGGATAAGTTTTGTTTGTAAGTTCTCCTGGATTGACTCTATATAGATCACAGGAGAATAAATGTGGATACAAAGAGGATAAGACTGTAATTCTGTGATGTGGATACTCAGTGGATAATAAATGTGGATATGACAGTGTAATTCTATGATGTGGATAAGACACTAAGTGTGTTTTGGATTAAAAAGTGGATATATATCAAGTGAATTTGGAAGATGGATAAACACGATAAGTGTAAGCTTGTTGTGGTTTTAACAATGAAAAAATGTTTTAATTATAAAAAGTGAAAAGAAGTGAAAAGAAGACAATGACATCTAGAAAAAAGACACAATGGAATCATTTAATATTCAAAATGGTGGATAACTTAAGACTTACATAATCATGAGGATGATGCATTTAAATGTGGATACAAAGTGGATAAGACTGTAACCACTAGCTGCAGATCTGTAGCTCACTGGTCTGAAAAAATTGGGATGGACCACCAGAGAGCTACAGTGCCACCCATTGAAAAAGTAAATGTTTATTGCGCACAAAAAATGCACTTTTCTCGATTCTCCATCCCAATTTTTTTAGACCAGCAGGCCACAGATCTGCAGCTATGTAACCACTCACAATAGTGGTGTACAATTTTAAATTCATTACGATTTGGTTTTTTGTGAAGATTTGACTGGAAACGTATACAATTACTGGTAGTTTTAATCAGTTTATTATTTAATTAAGACAAATATAATGTAATTATAATTGATTTTATGTATATTTACATATACAATATATAAGCACAGATTGCACAGTATATTCTATGTATAATGCCATGTTTTACTTAATTATGAAGGGAGACAATTTTGAGTACAGACAGTGTTACAATTGTTATGTCAAGTGTTGCGATACATATTTTTAAAGATACCTGACAAGAATTAACTGAGTGTATTTTTCAACATTTAGTGCATGTCAGTAAGTTTACGTGCAGGGATTATGTTATCCATAATGCTTCATTACACCAAAGGGAGGTCGATCTTATGTCCCATTTTTCTGTACAACAATTGGAGAGCTCTGTATCATTCTTGTGTAATCCTTGACAATCTAGTAATTAGGACTGTTCTTAGCTGGTTCATTTACCATTCATTATGTATACCCATATCAATGTTCTGAGGTTCAGTTACAAATTCCTGACATTGTTGTCTCTGGGGTCACAAACCCACAAGTTGTCTAGTCAGTGTGAAATAATTATTAAGGTACTCCAGCTTAATATTATCATCCTTTATCATGATTATGTACAGGTAAATTTCTAAAAGAGGTGCTAATCTAGAATTAATTAAAGTACACCCCCCCCCCCCAAAAAAAAAAATGGGTATATTTCTGCATCCATTGATTGATCAAGTAGAGATGGTTTTCAAAACTGCTATTTAAGTGAGTATTTTGAATTCAGAGTGAAAGGAATTTGATGGTATACATTCCCCCCCAGTAGATGCTGAGATATTGATGATAAAGAAAGGATCTATATGCCCATTAAATTTTTTCTAATCATGTTAATGGACGATTAAACAGAGAAACAGATGAAATAAATCAGCACTGCTATATCAGACTGTGATAGGCCAGACTGCTGAAGAATTTCCGAGGTTTTGGAATGTGGTCAAATCAGTATTTTTTATCATACAACAGTTATTGAGGATTTACCAAGTGAAGCATATCAACAAATATAAACAGATAATCAGCATTCCTTCTTGTATCACGAGGAGAACTTATTTGTCAAGTTGTTTTTGAATCACTGAAGGATAATGTTGATCAAACATTGTGATATTCTTTTGTAAATAAACACACCCACCATTTTACAAAATTATTTTCATGACGGTGCATTAATCTTTTCGAGAGTTTTGACAACTTCGCGGTCATGTTCTCCAGACTGTAATATACATACACTCTCATTGACAATAACTGCCAGTATCAAACTTAATGATTTGTTAATGATTACAAAGGATTTTACTAACTACCCGAAAAAGTAAACAAACAGTCTTTCCCTTGTCACCATAGGGGGCCGTGTCATGATTTTAAAGTACTTAATTTTTGTCTAGTGACATGAAATTCTTTCCTGGTATTTATTTAGATAGAGGTTAAGATAGAAGAAGTTTGGCTACCGAAGGACAGAGTAAAAATCCAATATAAATGGGCGAATGATGGACCAAACTGATTTAGTATAAAAAAAAATGAAAACTATGAAGTGCCATATATGTCATTTTTTATGTAATAATAAAAAAATATAGTCAGGCGTAATGGAGGCTTTAGAACAGCTATGTAAACCTATGTCTTCATTTGTCGAAACTTTATATTAAAATTAACTAATAAACAGTAAGACATCTGCTTTTTGGGAGACAAGTTGTAAATGTTGCTTCCATTGTGTATAACACTTGATGAAATTTAATGTTTCTTTAAGATATATTTGTGTTAATGACCTTTTTAAACTTGGAATTTTTCACATAGCCTTTAAGTTCAGTGACTTTCAACACATTGTTGAATTTATAAACATTAAATCAAGGTGAATTTTGGTATTTCGCACATTGATATCTTGAATACCACAGATATGTTGAAATGATTTGGAAGTTCCAACCATTTCTTTTAAATATTTTGCCCTTGACATCTTAAATCCTTGGATATCTCAATTTTTTTTTTCTCTGTCTCAGTGAGTTGGAGATAACAAGGTTTAACTGTAATATTTTGTATATAATGTATATATATGATATATATTGTTAAAATTATGTCAGTTCCATTGAAATTCATTTTTAGCTGGGCTTATTGCTCAAAAAACAATTGCTGGCTATAGTCAGCCTGTTCAAGCAGGATGTTGACCCCACAGCCACCAAATTAAAGTTATGTGCTAAAATATAGTACTTACTCTCAATCATCGCTTTTGAGATAATAGAAGCGCTAAATAATTCAGTCCTAAGTCAAACACCATAGTTCATTTGCTATAAGGTTTTTTGATGGTCAATGTTGTCATAGCCTATTTATCTACAAAGATGAAGAAAAGCAGGAGAGGGAACCAGGCTGACCCGTTTGTTTACATTCAGGTTAACTCTGACCCTGATAAATTTGGACCGTGGTATTAGGTCCCCAAAATAAATTTGGTTTATCATATATAAATTTGATATTTTAAAATAAATTTTTCATCAAATTTTTTAAAATAGTTTTTAAATAAAATGTCATTGAAGCCCTTATTTTTATAAGTATCATTATTATTATTATTATTTTTTATTGTTTGTGTTACATATTATTTATATATCTGTTTTTGCAATGTACATGTATCATGCATGTTTCATCATCGTCAGAAACCCACGGGTGATCTCGTCTTTACTCATCACCTGTGGGCAAACTCGCTGAAATATCGCTGTAAAATATGCTAATTTGTTGATTATAGAAAACCAATCAAAAAGTTGGAACTCTTCAATTTTGAAAATATGTTTATTAGTTTGCTATTTATGGTAAACATTTTGACGCTCGTTAAAACGAGCGAAGTTCGTTTTAAAATGATTAAAGTCAATTCGCACAGGTCACTGACATTAAATACCAGTCAGAAATTGTAAGGGAGTACCTTTTTCAAACTGCAAAATGCACCGGTGAGTGGGTTTATTAGCAATCAGTGTGTTAACTAGGGCCTGTTAACTACGGAATAGTTTTGGCATTGCCGAACATACATAACCTGAACTTTAATTCGTTGATTTGCCATCGCGACTCTGTTCAGAAGCCAATCAAATGACCCACGCATATTAATTACATACGACGATTTTTCGGCGAGTTTGCCAACGGATGATGAGTAAAGACGAGATCACCCGTGGGTATCCGACGATGATGTTTCATGTAGAAAAGTCTACTCTGTAAATGAGCCAGGCTCTCTGTACTTTAAGTACTTTGATTTGACCATGTGTTCCATTTTTGATTTCTGGATTCTTCACTGTATTTAATTAATGGCATTCCTCAGTTTGGTTTTGTAAATATTTATATATAATATCACTGATGTTCTTAGGCCATCTTTAATAAAATGTTTGGTTGCCATCTCCCAACTCAGTATTAAAATATTGGGTAGGTCCTAGGGGATTTTTTTTTTAAAAAACTTGGAAATATTAAGTCAAAATAGTTATTAATGGGATGAGATAACTTAAGAATGAATTAAAAAGTAATTCTTTCCAGGAGGTTAAAAAAAGTTTTGAGTCAGGCCGTTTTTAATCAGTAGGTCGGTAGAGGGCAAACAATAAGTCAGTACAATTTTTTTAAAAATGGGCTTACTGAATTAGAATTATTTTGTGGATATAGATTACTCATTGTAGACATGAATAGTTAGCAGTATGTAAAGTTATGAGTTATAGTACCAAGGGTACGTAATGTATTACAAGAGTACGTAATGTCGTATTACAAGTGATGGCATTCTTTATTATACTGGAACCATTTTCACGGTGGTCATATTGCTGCAGTAGTATCTTATTAAGTGTCTCAAACAAACACATGGATTCTGTTCAGTGTAACTATATTTGAATTATGGTTATGGTTATTCAGATAATTAACATCTACTTTTGCTGTTGTGCTGTTGTACAATATCAATAATTAATGGATTCTAAAAATTTGCATTTCCAATACAGTAAAACAGGTTTACCTTGTTTAGACTGTTAGGTTTACCGTTTAGTGAACAATTTTGCAAATTCATGCTTTAATATCACTTGTATACGCCATTTTCACAGTATTTGTGTTTTTTCATACTCACTTATGTTATGATGCACTCTGCATCAAAATATATGATTAAACCCTTAACAATTATGACCAAATTATGACAAAATGGTACCCCTAACAAGTTAAATGATATATAACACTCCCATGTTCTAGACAATTAAAATATTAAAGATTTACTACCTAAAATATGGGGTATATTTTGCGTTATGCTGTTGCAGCTGAAAAATGGCTTTGTTTTCCAGTTTTTGTTTCAGGAGATTTACAATAAAAACTCTTAGTTATAGATGTCAAATCATTGTGAAATTATCCCTCTTTTATATGCAGTTTACTGTATGTAAATCAACAAAATATTAGCGAAATAATGTTTATAAATATGTGAAAATGCAGATACGTTATGAAATTTAATAAAATTCTACTGTTTGAACTTGCAGTTTAAAAAAATATATGTTAATGCATTACTCTTACTTTAGGTTCATTTTAAAATTAGAGTTAAATGATAAATGAAACAGTAGAGAAAAGTTTGAGTGGATTCTTCGAAACTTAAGAAAATGACACATTTTCTTCTTACTGGCATCAAAATGTCCCAAAATTCTGTAGTGTCCGCAACATGTACTTATTCTGGAATGCATTATGAATTATATTTCTTTTATTTTACATGTAAGAGGCCAGTACAGCTACTAATGTATCTACCAAAAAATATCAGACTTTAGCTCAGTGTTGCTTGGAATTCTGGCAAATATATTGTGTTTTGTAGAGTCCGCAACGCTGTAGAGTCCGCAACAGCTTTTTAAATTCACAGTTTCTTCAAAAAAATGTAACATGATTTCAATTGATCATCACTATAATTGTCCAAATATTCAATACAAATATGTAAGGTTACAAAACTTAGTGGAACTATAACTTCATACTTTGAATAACACCCATAACGACTTGTTTATACATAATATTCAAAATCTTTCAATTGTCAGTCTTATGTTATATATTGAAAGTTAATTTTCATGTGGTATTTAAAACTGAATAAGTGGAAACTAAAGAATATATCAAGATGTTAATTGTTAATTAATAAGTCTAGTTCTAATTAATACAGTTGTGTTGCGGACACTACAGTAATAACTATATACCACATTCATTTATTATTTTCACTTTTTATTTCAATAAATATTTTTGAAATGTAAAACACTTCTCTGATATTTTGCTCCTTTGATAATACAATTAGTTAACTGGATTAAGATAACAAATGGTGATTTTTGTACAAGATAACACTTCAAAGGCTGGGTAGCCATTTTTGACTAGCCTTTTTTATTTCCCTATAATATAACACCATTTACTGTACATATAGAACTAGTTAGAGATTAAGATTTTCAGTTTACTCCATTCAAACCAAATATGGTGTCATATAGCAATATTCAATATATTGTAGTGTCCGCAACAATTTCAATACTGAAAAAAAATTATGGATGCCTCAGTAAATTCTTTAATTCATTGAATTTATCTATAAAACTATTTGTTATAACTTCTTTAATTATATTAAAATAAGTAAAATCATAGACATTTTTTAAAACTGCAAAACAATTATACATCAAGAAATAATTAATGGTCCTTGTTATGTGGTTATTTTCATCTCAATAAACCACATTCTGCATCTTTTTATATGATACATTTTCAAGAGTTGATCCGGTGGTATATAATTCAGCCTAGAAATGAACATTTATCAACAATTATTTTTATAAAAATGACAAAAGATTATTCTTATGGTTACTTGTAGTGTCCGCAACAAAAATTCTATGCATTTTCAAAGCTAGACAAGATACAAACGAAGATATCCAGGGTGTTATGACAAATGTATTTGAAATTTAGAAGTATTCAATTTAATTTTCACATGATAATTATATAGGTCTTATGTGTGATTGTAAAAGTAGATAAACTTAAGGAAGGGAGATAAATTAGGCAAAAAAATTAGCAAGTCATTAATGTGAATAAAATTTTTGTTTTCAAAGAGAACCATAAGATTTTTCTTTTATTTCACTGCAATTAGGTACATAATCAAAACCTGCAAGAAGTTTGGAATAAATAAATATCTTTAATATTTTATTTTAGACATAACAGGTGTAATGTAGTGTCCGCAACACAAGGTCTCGCCCAAAATTTGACTTCGCATAACTTTTTTCGTAAGAATGCTTATATAAAAAAAATTTGGGACTCATTTGCATAGATATTGTACTTTCTAGAAAACATGTCAATAATGTGCTGTTTGACTTTTTATTTTTTGGTCCAAGTGCAACACAATTAGCACAAATACTGTGAAAATGGCGATAATAAACTGATATTTTTGCACCTTATTATGCTAATTACTTAAAAATAATTAATAAACTAGGTACTAAAAGGAAGCAATAATAGTTGTCTCCAGAGATTTGTGTGTTTCACTGTACAATGTTTCAATTTTTGTCATCTCTGGAGAATCGTCTGTTTCACCGTATAATTGTTTCAATTTTAGTCGTCCCTGGAAATTTGTGTATTTCATTGTACAATGTTTGAATTTTAAATTCTGATTTTAGCAGTCCCTGGAGATTCGTGTGTTACACTGTTTCAGTTCTAATTGTAATTTTGTAGATGGACTTCATCCTCGTCAGGACTCCATGGATGTTAGTTGTGCAATGGAAGTAGAATGCCGCTGTAACGAAATACTCAAACCACTCGAGCGACGTCGGCAGCGAGAACGACACAGGTGTCTCGCTCATTCATTGGTAGGGACACCCAATTACATCGCACCGGAAGTGCTTCTTCGAGAAGGTAAACATTGGTTTGATACCTTGTTGGTCTTCTGCTTCAGTATCCAGATAGTGGTCTATATACTAAACTTTTTGGGAAAATTTTTCAGCCAACATTTCTCAAGCAAGGTACACACTAAGATCTTCATGAATTGTTTTATGAAGACAATGTTCAGAAGGTTGGCTTGGGGTGCCTATTGTATGATATCCCAGTTAATGACTCCTCTCCATACTTAGATTTGTCTGGTTATTTTAGCTGGGAGGTTATTTAAGGGAGGCTGTTGGAATTGTTTTACCCTGTCATTTTACAGAGCTGTTAGTATTGTATCCTGCAACCACTGCTTGTATTGACCAAAGGTTGAAGGTAACCCACAGAGGCATAAACCAAAGCTATAGTCAGTCACTGCATTAATATAGCCATGTACATCCAACATGTGATGTCATCAATATTGCTTTGTTTACACAGTGGCATCTTAGATGTGCCTAAATTTGTTGAAAATGGATTCAACTTGTTAATTTGAAGGTCAAATGTAAAACTATGCCGCTGGATAACAAAATACATGATAACTGTCTTGAAATTTAAGCTATATTTGGACTCGGGTTGAAAACGTGATAGAGGCTCAACAAGCCTCACCCTCTATCAGGTTTTTTTACCCTCGCCCAAATATCACTGATATTTCAAGACAGTAACCATGTATTTTTATCTATGGTCAGGGAGGGTCTAGTTGATGGAATAATTGATCCTCCGATTTTATGTCAATATATTATAAGAACTGTCTTGTTAATATTTGTGGTTTAAAAAAAAAAGCATCCACATCGGAGTCCCCTAGCGGCATCTTTGTATCTTGTTGTAAAGGCTGCGGGAAGTGTCTTGACTCGGAGTAGAGCAAAAATTAACACCACAATTCTTTTATCCCCTATACAGTAGTAGACTGTTTTAACATGCTTAATATTAATTTGGTATATTTGCTAATTTCAATATCAAAGTCAATCATAAGACATTTTTAAATGTTTATTTCATGCAACAGTGTAATGTCAATATGTGATCAATTAAGTTGTAAACATCACCCAATTTTCATGTTTTTAAACTATGTATCCATGTTTTTGATTGGCTACTTTTAGGTTACACCTCCTGCTGTGATTGGTGGAGTGTAGGAGTTATACTTTATGAGATGTTAGTTGGACAACCTCCCTTCTATGCCAATACTCCGGCCGAGACCCAATGGAAGGTGAGATCATTTTTAGAGCAGCAAAATTCCTTAATCAAAGTCAGTTAACATTGAATTTATAGGGGCAATAACCCTTGTGAGTTCACCTCAAAACAGTGTGACATCTATAGGAGAATGATCTATGGTATATGGGACATTGTCAGTTGACATCATGTGAAAGGGTTGAAGTCAATAATTCTAACCTGAGTGTCTTTTTTTTATTTAAGCCTCAAATATGGGGCAAAGGACAGACTCATTCTAGAGACAAGTTTATATAAAAAGATTCAGTTTCCTCAAAAATGGTCAGGTGGCATTGTTTTTAAAAAAGTTTTTTTGGGGGGGGGATCAGAATTTAATCGAGTCTTAACGATAGGATAACATGTATGTCTGTGCCATCTAATTTTCCTCTCATCAAGTTAATCATAAAGATCTGTTCTAGTTTTCCTGAACTTTGACCCTTGTTTATGAGTGAGGTGTATTTTGAATTCTGTCAAAGCAGTACGTACCTTATGCTTGCTTGTCACAGAGCTCGAACATTCATCTTTCTGTCATATGATAAATCACCACAAAGTGTTAAATCGACATTGTTTTAATTTTTTTCTTTCAAATTACCTTTGATGATCAATCATAGAAGTTCAAATAAGAGTCGGAATCCCATTCATACCACATGAGCAGCACATTGTGCACTTTATTGACACGTAAAGGAAGAAAAAAGAATGGGAAAAGAACAATTTTGTTATTTTTCCATTATTGTTCATTATACATATTGTAGAAATAACAGCTTAGTTAAAGGGGTTGGGGCTTAGGAGGGGTATTTGGGAGGGGGAGGGGGATAATTTATATTACACTGTGGGTGCTACTAGGTTAGACTAAGTGATAATGAATTTTGGGTCCATTAAAGTGTGTGAGTGGATATTTGATTGTTAACACTTGGCAGAAGTTTTAATTATGAGAAATATATTATTTGTATCGATAATTGATTAGTCTTGTAAAGTTGTGACGTTTACACTTGGTAGGATAATTATGATAGATATTGTATTTGTGTGGATATCTGATGTGCTTGGATAGCTATGGTGTTAACACTACATGTATTATGATAGATATTGTATTTGTGTGGATATCTGATGTGCTGGGATAGCTATGGTGTTAACACTACATGTATTATGATAGATATTGTATTTGTGTGGATATCTGATGTGCTGGGATAGCTATGGTGTTAACACTACATGTATTATGATAGATATTGTATTTGTGTGGATATCTGATGTGCTGGGATAGCTATGGTGTTAACACTACATGTATTATGATAGATATTGTATTTGTGTGGATATCTGATGTGCTGGGATAGCTATGGTGTTAACACTACATGTATTATGATAGATATTGTATTTGTGCGGATATCTGATGTGCTGGGATAGCTATGACGTTAACAGACTGTAGGAGTGATAGTTATGAAAAATAAAGTATAAATATGTTCATGTTGCATTGCTGTAAGTCATATTTTGTCTGTTACATGTTCGTTGCTGGGGTTATTATTAAGTTATTATTAGGATAGATACGGTATGTATGTGTGACATTGCTGTAAGGGAGTGATTTATTATGATAAGTACGGTATGTATGTGTTTATGGGACATTCTTAGAATTCCTTAGCTGATAATGATGATTACATACAATGCTTGTGTCAATAAAACAGAGTCTGACAGCCTTCTGGAGTGGAGTGTTTACATAATGTTAACAGGGCTACGGGTAGAGAGGATTAGCGGGAATACACTTCTCCTGAGCTCACTTTGTTATAGAGGTCAAATTTCCCCTCCTCTAGTTCACATCCAATAGTCAGAAAGAATACAATGCCCACACACCAAACATGCATGTGTCTTTTACTCATAACAGTGTTTGATAGGAGAACATGTTACAGAATGTGCCAGAAAAAACAACAAGATTTAGTGCTACTGAATCTTGAGAGGTGAAAGTTCAAGGACATTTTTTTGAGGGACAGATACAAAATGTCTCAGTCTTCTTGCATTAATTCATTAAAGTGATATAAATTTTAGTTTTCCTCATTTCCCATGTATTTACATTGGAACCTAAGCAATCAGTAAAAATAATTCATTCAACCTCATTATCCTGAACATCAGCGCTATGTCAAAGTGGGCTGGTGGTCTCAAACTTTATTATGAAAACTTGATACCTTGGAAGTTTTATTATAATTTTGCAAATATTGTTCAAGGAATCAAGCTTTACTGTGATATTGAGGAATGAGTCAGAAAAAGATCATGTTAAAAAATATTTTAGTATTATTTTGATGTGTTTGTCATTCATTTGTCCGCGTAATAACAGTTTTCTGTATCTGAATTTGTTGCAGGTGATTCACTGGGATGAGACCCTGAAGATTCCACCAGAAGCCAACCTCTCTGAGGCAGCCCAGGACCTCATTATTAACCTGTGTTGTAGTGCCGACAAACGTCTTGGTCGAAACGGAGCCACAGAAATCAAAAAGCACCCTTACTTCAAAAACATTAATTTCGAAGGACTGCGTAAGTCGCAGCCTCCATGGAAACCCAAGATAAAACATGCCATGGACACATCATACTTTGATGAAATCGATGGTAAATTTGATGATGATTCAGAAGAAGAAATGCAGAAGCCGGATCATCCAATCAACGGCAAACATCCTGAACATGCTTTCCTGGAGTTTACATTCCGAAGATTCTTTGACGATGGAGGACATCCGTATCCATCAATGAAGGAAGACCCCTGTCCCCCCGTCTGTGATCCAAATGAGACCCCTACCAGTAAAGACTCCTCTAGTGCCCCAGTGTATGTCTGATATTGACGAATGTCCGATATGTGTCTGATATCAAAGAATGTCCAGTGCTTGTCTGATATCAAGGAACATCCATTGTGTGTCTGATATCAAAGAATGTCCAGTGCTGTCATATCACTGATGACAGCGATAATTTCACGTCGTATAGGTGCATGTATCAGATAACTGGCTTTGCCGGTGTGACCAGAAATAAGCTCTCTATTCTCATTCTGAGTCTTTTCAGGGACAGCACCTGAAGATTTGAGTGCTTTTGTTCTTGGAAACAATCCCCGACCATATCAGTGCTTTACTTACTCCGAATTATTCCTTGTTAGAAAGTTATTTTTGCCAGGTCTGAAAAATGTTCAAATTCTACTGAAGTTTTTATTGTTAAAAATATGTACAGAAGAATAATTCCTTGGAAATTATGTACAACATTCTAAAATTTTTACCTATAAAATGCCTTTCTTTATATTTTATGCAGTGTAAACAAAGTTGTGTTTTGTAAACTTTGTGTTAGACACAGCAGTCTGTTGTTGAGGTTTGTTTTGAGTAACAGGAAAGGACTGGGGTTATTACAGACTAGATGCCTCTTGGAATACAAGGGTGCACCTAAAAAGTGATGTCTTTCATTTAGTACATTATTAACAAGAAGTTAATTGTTAATCAAGGTCTTTCAAATGTTTGTTCTATATACTGTATGTAGTAATTCTAGTGATGTATAAACAAGATCATGATTGGACAGGGTTATGCTATTAAGTGAAACATACAGTTTGATTGTACAAAAATGTTTTTCTTAATATATATATTTTTCATCCAAATTTATTAATTGTTGACAAGTACAGTAGTGATATTTTATTTCATTTTTCGTGAAATAATCTGGGATTTGAGTGTCTGGAAGACAAATGTTATGAACTATGAACGAAGTATAATATACAAAGGGGGGAAGTTGTCACATGATCTGCAGTAAAGTCATGTTATCTTATGGTCAAGGGATGCAACTCCTTTAGATTTGAAAAATTACAAAAAGGGGGGTGGGAATCTGACAGATCATTTCAAAGACTGAAGTTTTCATATCATTTTGGTTAGTGACTACTGGACATAGCTTCTGGATGCTTTTCTCAAATATTAAGTGAAGTTACTCTTGTGTATATCTACCACAGGTATATAATTCTGTGTATTTTATATTAAATTTATTTTGGAAAGAATTTGGAATTTTTTCAAGAATCTTTATTGAAGTGCTGCAGCATGAATTTTCATGTTATTTTTAAAAAATGAATTGTTCAACAGCAATCAAGAGAGAGAGAGAGAGAGGAGAGAGCATTTAATCTGTTGTTCTTGAGACTGTTTTTTCAGACCCCTCCTCTCGGTGAGAGGGGAGAGTTGTATAAATTTTGTTACTTCTGTTTTTAGGGGGTTTAAGTGAGCATTTGTGGGCATTAGAAGTGAGTGTATAAATAATGTTGACTGCTATTGAACAACTCTGTATCCCCCACCCCCTAACTCCATTATCATTGTAAATACTCATCCTTCCACTATTTCTGTAAAGTGTGATATATAATATTTTACAAAAAAGCTTAGAGCTTTTGTTGAATGATATGGTGCATTATCTGTATAGAAGCGTTTTATATTTATCTACAGAGCTGAATGCAAAGCATCCTGGGAATGTACAGATGTGGTCGAAAGTGTATATATTGTACAGTGTAAAACTAAAATGTCTGACCACAATTATTGTCTGAGGGTATGTATAGAACTAAACAAAATTGTAAAGGGAATATGTAAAATATACTGGCAATATTCTCAAATAAACTATAAAAAATTGACTATGGGTTTGTTATTATTTTATAATCTACACTTTCTCTGGAATGCTTATTTTTTTTAAGGTCAACTGAGTCACCCAGGTGACTTATTGCTATCTGTTTTTATACGCCTGTCTGAAGACGGGACTTAATATGTTATGGCGTTCATGTCTGTCCATCTGTCTGTCTTAGCTTTTTCGTGTACGGCTATCAAACTTTGTCAGCTGATACATGTTGGGAAGAAGGTGTGTCACACATTAAAAGTAGGTCACTGTGACCTTTAATTAAAATTTTATGGCCAAATATGGAAAAACCCTGTCCGGCTCGTAACTAGAAAACTCTTAGACCTAGGATCCTCAAACTTGGCCAGTTAATGCATCTTGGGTAGAAGATGTGTTGCATCCTATTTAAAGGTCACTGTGACCTTTAATTAAGATGAAATTTAAAAAAAAAAAGAAGATATTTGTTTTTTAACTTTTATAACTTTTAAACTACATGTAAGAGTATTGCAGAATCCTTATTAAAAATGTTAAATCAAGAAAATACACATTTTTTTCATTATATATTTTACAGGAAATCTATAACAAAATTAATATAATGTTTCTTTTGTGTCAATAGTAAGAGAAATTCCACTTCTCCCATGGGTGTAATTATCAAGCACTGGTCATGAAGAATTTTGATGACAGATTAGTTTTCTTTCTTATTTCTTTCCTTTCAATCTTTATTTCCTCCATTTGGAGATTTGATAAACAAAACAATTACAACAAATGTACATCAATGAAAATATATTGGAAAGAAAAAAATGTGTAAATTTGCTTATAGGGTACTCTATATGAAACATTAAGGACCCTCTCTACACTGCACCCTATTTTCAGGGTACTTTTGTGTAATAAGACTGACCCACCATTTGACATATAAGTAGAATAAATTGTAATCTGAACTGTATCACATAATTTAAAATAATTCCAAGTATTCTAAACATTATATTAGACCAAGATAGAGTATTCGAAAACTTTATTTGCATGTATTTTATCATTTGAGTAAGCGAAGGCAATTTTTCTTTTCTATTACATCATTGTCTTTGAAGATTTTTCCTGAATAAAAAAGGCACGCTCCCTATATTAAAAATGAGTTAGTTAATTTCAAAATATCCTCTTTTATGCTATATAATTTTCTCAAAGTCCAAAAAACATTTTTCATCAGTGTATAGAGGGTCCTTAAGAGCCATTCTCTGTAATGACTTGAACTTTTATATAGGAGCTGTGGCACGCATAGTCTCAGAATTTCTCCAAACTCTCTATGATAAAAGTTTTTGATACCGTAAATTCAAATCAGGCAAAAATTGGTTGCTACATGCCATGGTTACCATAGCAACATGTCCTAAAGTTTGAAAAATGGCATTTTTCAACATGTTCAGAGTCCCACAGTTAATAATTTGCAGCAAAGCAAACAAGTGGCAATGACTGTTTCTGAAAGTCTAAGGCCTGACGTCTTAAATGCATGATAAACATGTTTGGTAAATCAACTATTACATACGTTACTATGGAAACAAAGTATTCAAAAGTTTGTTCATTTAATTTTATAAAGTCGTACACTTAAGAATAAAAACAATAATAGGATGAAATGCAAGCAAATAATAGACAAGAGATCCTTATAACATATACCAAGGACGAAATATGATAGTTCTTATAGATTGGCAATGGTTGCCATGGTTTTAATACCACAAAGGGATTTTAAATTTACCCTCTTAATATTTTAATCTTATACAATCTTTTTAAGTAGCATATTTCTATATAACTGATGATCAATTTTTAAAGGCGTTGGTGTGACCCTAATTATTTTCACATTTCAAAAAATTCAAATTTAATTCTGTAAATAGAGCGTTGCTATGGAAATTAGCCGAAAAATATGCATAAAAATCTGAAAAATATTCTGTTTCCTTGGATACGTACCCTTGTATATAGATTCCCAAAACTTTTATGATTGATATACACGAACTACTAACCTGACTTTCAATTTTGACCACTGCCCAATCTCTAACTGGATGCAAAAAGCTGGTACGTAGGATTTGATATTGATATAAAATTAACAAAATCGAACATTTTCCCCTCTTGGTAACCATAGCAACAGTGTTGTATTTTTCAACAAACTTTATCAATATATGATATTCAACTTTAGTTCTACCAGATAAGTACTATTCAAGGTGAGTCAAATGATATGTTTCTTGATTAAAAGGTAAGTAAATTCCTAAAGCAGCAAAAAAAAATCACCTTAAACAACTGGTACGTTGTTTCCATGGTTACATTGCAAAGTAACAATTAATCCCAATTTTTCTTATGTTGTCGGTGTTGCAAGGTCGTAAAGATTTTATTGTTTTTCCTCAAGAAAGTAGCATTAACCCAATCTTAGCAACAGATTTTGCATGGTAACACTGTGTTACCATGGCAACCATCAAATTTATTTTTAGAATAATATTGCCAATACCTAATTACTTAATTAAGGTCCAATAGTTTTATTGTTTTTCTTTGGTTGTTGATTGATTTTGATCATGTAACATCTATAATTAGTGAATATTGAGCCTTTTTCAGCATTTTTCAGCATCTAAAATGTATTCCATATGTACCCATGGTTATCACTTGCTTAGAGATAAATTCTAAATAGTTTCTTTATGGCAAAAGTGGCAACAAGGTGTCATGTTTTTGTGAGAATGGTTTGTTTGTTTTTCTTAGTCTTTATTAAGGCTTAATAAAGATTCAAAGTAGCTGAAAATCTCAATTTTTTTCAACTTTTCTGGCTGTTACCATGGCAACCAAGACACATAGCAACGAAATTTTGTTTGATATATGTTTCTGGTTCAAGTTGTAATAATGGGCAAAGTTTCATCAAAATCGATGACCATGCGTGGCAAAGAAGTTTAAGTGGTTACAGAGAATCGCTATTAAAACATCTCGTGTGTGTATCATACATTATCGTGGTAAGTTGCTACACTAGATACTATGAATGAAAAACATATTAACATGAATTTCTTTTGTCTAAAAGTTGGTCATAGGTACCTCTAAGAACAGATAGGTAAAAACTGTATTCATTTAATGTGACAAAATCTGAATAAACATCATTGTATTCATTTGATAATTCAAACAAAAATTCAGATCTTACATTAGGTGTTATAGAGCAAGTTGCTATGGCATGTTGAAAACTGTTTGTAAAGGGTTTCGAGCAGATAATGCACAGACATGTATACTTCTTCGGTACAAGATTCCACAGATTTGCAATGTTCTTAACAACTTGCATTTCTTTTGATGAAAATGAAGATGTCCATTGTGAAGCCAAATGTACAGTTGTATGAAGAAACTTGAAGTCATCGAAATCGCAAAGGAATCCGCCTCTCAGTTGCTTGTGTTGGATTAAATAGTTCTTTCTGGCTAGCCTAACTTTGAAAATGAATTTGGTATAAAGTAGTTAAAACAAATTTGATATTATATAATATATTTTTTTTTTATATTTTAATTTTTATATCTTTACAACAAATGCAGAGTGTCATGTCTCACTAAGATTATAAGTTTATAGTCTAAAGAATAAACATGATTTATGTTTTGATGTTTTATTAGGCTGTAGCATTGGTAACATTCATAAAAAATACAATAAACAAAGCTGCAGATGGGCATTTGTTAAACTCTAACACAACCAGTTGAGAAATACTAATATATGATGTATTATTTGTTATAATTAATACCTACACCACAGGAGATGAACATCAAACATAATAAGGAATGGAAAAATCATTGAAATCGTTGTACCAAAGTTGACATGATTTTCTTCCTTGCACTCTAAACGGATTATGATAATAGAACAATATTTATCGGGTGTATATATATCTGTCCTCATGGATTGTGAGTTAGCATTTGAACATTTTCAGTTTCTTCTCTTGAACAGCTGAACCATTCAACCAATTTCAGTATATGGCATCTTTGGGTGAAGGGGAACAAAGATTGTGAATTTCATCCTCCCCCGGGTCTGAGAGGTGGGGCTAAAACCATCAAAATTATGGCAATCTTTAAAAATCTTCTTTACTCCTAGACACCAAGTAGTTAAACTGTTGGTATGGTTGTTATAAACAATGAGTCCTCATCCAAAATTGTGAAATTTATGGCCTCTGGTTTAGATGTTCTGGTGGTGGGAGGGGCTCTATTGATATCAATTCAATTCAATTTATTTATTGATTCACCAAACATGTTGGCATACAACCATGTTACATACAAAATGAAAAATACAGTGTGTTTTCAGATTACTAAAACACATACTAAAGTACATACATACATGCAAGTGTACAAATCAGTGAAGTCAACTACGTTTACAACTTGAAGTAAAACATAATCATTATGCAGATAGTATAAACAGTATAATATGGACAGAGATAAACTAATTAATGCATTAAATATATATTATTGTGCTCTATTTTTAGAACGCAATTCAAAACATTCATGTAAAAATTCGCATAGCCTTCTAGAATGAACTGCATTGTCAGGATTACAAAGTACTTTACAATGATTTTCCTTCAACATGTTATCATTTAAATTATAGATGTTCAAAGGGTAATACTTTTTTCGCAAATCTATATATATAGGACAGTCACATATGAAATGTATTTCATTTTCTACAACAGTTTTACAATAGTGACAAAAACGAGATTCTTTTGGGATACAAGGCTTTGAATATCTGCCTATTTCAATTTCTAAAGGGTGTGCAGAAATTCTCAGTTTTGTTAATTTAGAACGTACAGATTTATTAATTGGAAATTTCAAGTAGTCTTGTAATTCATAGTTCTTTCTAATTTGACTGTAAAATAATAATTTACCACATTTGGTGAATTCAATGTTCTGAAGTTGCAAATTCATATTTTTTATGTAGAAATTCTTCAAGTAGCTGCTAAATGTGTTATCAGTAATATCTAATGATGGAAGTTTAAGTTTCTTTTTTAATTTATCAATCTGACTGCCAATTATCCTTTACACCATTATGATATAGATTGTCATCTTCTAAGAAAGCAGCAATAAGAATTTGATTTGATCATTTCTAATTCCATTTTTATTATTATGGTTTTTTAGTCTCTTGTAATATTTAAACATAGAGATGAAAGCTTTGCAACAAATAGGAAGTGTTCCTAGCTCATATTTAATGGCTAAATTTGAAGCTTTTCTCTGTACACCCAAGATGTCTTTAAATATTAAATGCTGTATCTTTTCAAAAGGTAGTTGATCACAATTGTTTATATTAATATTAAAGTCTGAAATCCATATCTCAGAACCATACAAAATGATAGGTTCAATGAAGAATATAGTTTTAAAAGAGTTTTTACAGATAAGTTATTATGAAATGGTAAAGAGTGTTTCATTGCATGAAAAGTTTTTCTTGCACGGTCAGCTAGGTGTTCAGCTGCATACTTAAGTTTACCATTATGAGTAAAAATAATTCCCAGATATTTATATTCATGTTCAAAATGAACTATTGAATGATTATAATAAAAACAATGTTGAGTTGTGTCAATTTTCTTATTTGAGAAAATCATTGCTTTAGTTTTATCAAGGTTAACAGTCAATTTTGATTTTATGCAATATTCTGAGAGACAGTCTATTGAGTTTTGGAGACCTTCTTTAGTAGTAGAGAGGAGAATTAAGTCATCTGCAAAGAATAAATGTCCGACATCAATATTCTGTAATTCAGGAGGGTTTGTGTTATAATTAACTAACTGCGAGTAGAAGTCATCAATAAATATATTAAAAAGTGTTGGGGAAAGATTATCTCCTTGTTTAACCCCGCGTGTAGCTATAAAATGTTCACTATAGCAATGATTCATCTTTACAGCAATATTTAGTGTTTGAGTACATATTATTTATAACATTGTAAAATTTCCCACCTATGCCCTTTTGGTATAGTTTGTGTAACATTCAAGATCTATCAACTGTATCAAAGGCTTTGGTAAAATCCACAAAACATGCATAAATGTTTTGTTTCTTATATTTTAAATACTTATTTATAAGAGTTTTTAAAATAAATATGTTATCTGTGGTACGGTGGTTTCTTCTGAATCCAAATTGATAATTACTCAGTAGGTCATTTGTTTCCAAGTACGAATTTAGGTGGCATTGTAAAAGTCCATTAAAAAGTTTACCCATATAGCTTGTAACACTTAATCCTCTATAGTTTGATAGGTTACATGGGTCACCAGATTTATAAATAGAAGTTATTTGTACCAAAATTCCAGGTTTCGGGTATTTCCCCAGAAAAAAGAATTTTATTAGAAGTGTACTTGAACCACTTTTAATAAATTCATTGAGTATTAGGTCTTGTCCAGGTGATTTACCAGTTTTTAGATTTTTAATGCCAAGCTTGACTTCGCTGTATGTGAAAGGATAGTCAAGGGGAGTAAGTTTCTGTATTTCAGATTCAACTACATGTTCACAGGAGTTATTGCCCTTAGAGCACAGTAAGTTTTGATAGTGATTCATAAATGCTTGAAGTCCTGGAGTGGAAGAATTTGAGTTTTGCTTAATTTTATTTTTATTTAGGACCTTCCAAAAATCTTTCGAATTCTGATTTAGGTTGTCGATGTTGTCCGTTACTGTCTTATAAAATTCGTGTTTTGATTTCTTTTTCATTCTGTTAAATTCTCGTTTAGCATTTGTGAAAGCCTGTAATAAATTGCAATCTTTTGGATTAATTTGAATTCTTCTTCCAAGTTTGCGGACTTCTCTTTTTAGTAGAGATATATCATAAGACATCTAAGGTTTTGGTTTTCTTTTATTCTTATTTTACAATTATATATTGGTGGTTTAAAGAGAAGGGTTTTTAGATATCAATTATATAGTGAAAATTCGCTTAGTGTATTACACTGGCAAGAGCAGGAAAGTAAATAGATCTTATATATACACTGTAGGTTCGAGTACTAGATTAACTATTTTGCTGATCCCATCTGCATGATCATCGTTATTCTCATGATTTTGGGCGATATATCTTCATCTATCAGTTTCTTGTTTTATTTTATACTTTTATGGATCCTTTATAGTGTTGTATTATACTCAGGTGAAAGTTAAGGTCCTTGAGCCTCTTGTTTTTAACACAGATGGCATGTGGGACGGCATATTTGGAAAGTTGGAGGAAAATTGAGAAAGGTGTAGGACAAATAAATTTTGTTTTTTATCATTATTTGGTGTACCAAGTTTAATTTATATTATATTTGAAAAATCGCAGACATTATCTAATAACGTATGTACATTTGTACAAACTAGAATTGTTGAAACTCCCATGAACTTTATGTAATAAAATGTTATTTTCTTGTCTGATGAAAATCTATAAAATTTGGAATCTGAAGAGTATTTTCAACGTGAACCTTTAACTTAGAAACTGATGTTTAAGTGCTTATAACTCTTACTTAAGAGACGAAAACTGATAGATAGATCCCTCTAATCCCAGGCTGTAAAAAGGCATTAAAAAATATTTTTAAAAACCCCACTCAAATGGAGTATGGATACATAATATCATGTGTCAAAGATGTTATATTATTAGCAGAAGACAAGTAGTCATTGAAAAAGGGGGAGGCTGTCACAGGACGTACGTTACGGAGCAGCAGGTAGCAACAATTTTGTTTTGCATTCAGGAAAACGCCATAAAAAAATCAGAAACTGTTGTAGGAAAAAGAAAATATTTCAAAAGTCTATCATGCATTTTCTGCTCAACTTGATACACATATATTGTGCCGGTTTCTTCGCTAGTTACTCAGGAACGAAGGAGAGTTAGTACGTTAGGGGCAAACACTTACAGGCGGATATTACTGTCTTATGACAGCTTGTGGGTATTATTTGATAGCACAATATGTGCTTATATTCATATTCATTTGTAAATCGTCGTATGCCAACATATTTGGTGAATCATTTTTTTTAAGAATTGAAATCGAAGTTAGTTTCCTTATAACATTGAGTTTAAGGGGTAATTTCTTCTCGAGATCCCCCCAGCTTAGGGGATACTTGAACATGACCCCTTCCATCCCAGGTCCTATAGGTATACGGATTTGAATGGTCTGCATCATTAAAAGGCTGGGTGTCTGTGATATCAAACTACATCCACATTATAAAGTGTATATTGTGATGACCTTATTAAATTTTGATTTTGTTTATTTTTGAAGTGTTAAATTTTGAATTATTCTGAAGTATTATAAGATATATTAAATTTTTTAACTCATCTTATTCGGGTTTATGGTTGAAATATTTCCACCGAATTCTGTAATAATATTACGTTAAATAAAGTGAGTACAAAATTTAGTCTTCGTATTTTTTGAATACTAACTGTTTTATTTTTTATTCAGTAAGTTCATTATCAGTATATTAAGAGTACTCCTGGATGCAAACAAGTGAGGGTTTTATACTGTCTTACGACTGCATCCAGTCAAACTTGGTCAAATTATTAAGTTTTAATAAATTAAATGTAAAAAGAAATGAGTAATTTTGGAAATATTTGACAGTATGAAGTGCAACATATAAATAAAAAATTGTTTTATTGAATGTTCTGTTCCCTTTCTATAAACCATATGTATTGTTATTTATTTCACACGTTAATTAACGATTCAAGCTTTTAACATAGTTTTTAAGGAGGTGGTGAAAGGGCGTCCAAAAAAAAAAAAAAAAAAAAAAAAAAAACTGGAAAGAAAAAAAAAGACACCTCTGCAACAGGCCCGTAGGGAGCATTTTCAGTTTGGGGGTCGGGGCAGAACCCATTACTTTCAGTTTGGATAGGGGTACTTCTAAGCAAAAATTCTTTTATAAGAATAGAAATGAAAACAAAATGAAATTAAAAAGAAAAATCAGACACCCATAAAGTAGCCCCCCCCCCCCCCCCACTGGGGGGGGGGGCATATGGCTAAGTGTAATTGTCTTGAAGAAGAATTTAGGCAAGGAATAAATAAAATGAAACTAAATAAGGCAAAAATTGAAATAAGAACTATTTCATTTTGGTTGGGGGCAGCAAGTGCTATCGGAAGAAGCGTTCTGATTCTTCTAATGAACGGTAGATTCACACTCAGACAACCTAAGAGAGATAACTCTGATATAAGAGCTCGGTTCTTTATAAATTTTCATTTTCACCACAGACACTTGGGGTATGGGACCCCCCTTTCCATTTTTTTCTTTTTAAATCTGGGATCAAGTCACCCTTTTCCTATTTTTTATTCTAATATGCACAATATGTTATCGATAATGTAACCCTTTGTCTCTATAAGCTGTTTTAAATATATAGTTTTCGACTGATACATAAAAAGTTATGTATCAGTCGAAAACGATATATTTAAAAACAAAAGGGGGGACCATACTCCAAATACCTGTGGTCAAACCCGTCCAGGTTCGGGGCGATCTCAGTGTGACTCTGGGACTTTACCAAGATTAATTGGTCAAAGATGCAATCCGATACACCTAGGGATGCCCCCCCCCCCCCCCCCAAAAAAAAAATTGTAACGACTCCGACAGCCGTGCACACATGAATGATAAATTCAAATTTAAAACTTTATCTTAAAAAAAAAAAAAACATTTTAGGCCATGTAACTTGGAAACAAAAATTCTCCCTATACATGCCATAATACTAGTACTTCAGCTTGCACTTAAGGTATGTCACTCGTGAAATTAGCTAGATCAAGGATTTTTTGAGAAGCATATTTTTTGATAAGTACTTATACAGCATGACTCAAAATCGCAAAGAAAATTAGGGGTCAGTGTGCATCTTACAAAGCTACGGTACAATTAAGTTGACCTTTTTGCACTTAAGTTGTAACTCTTTGGTTAATCTTTATCACATTTTATCAGATGTAATGATGGCGATTAATATAGTCTTATTTTACGTAAAATAGTTTGAATAATATTAATATTTATCATTGAACAAATCATGCAAGTTAATGCGCATAAATTATTATGTGACCTTTTGCACTAAAAAAAAGTATCATATTTTGGGGTATTAAGACCTAAATAGGCAATAAAATAACTTCTTGTATCAAACTTTTTATGACTTAAGTGCTGATCGGTTGGAAGTATCGTGTAGTATAAAATAATGAAAGAAAATGTTGGGGTCAGTGATGTGAATTTTGAGATATTGGTTAAAATATGCGATTTTCAGGCAAAAAAAAAAAAAAAAAAAAAGTGTAAATTTTATTGACTTTTTATATATATCTTCATTTCTTGGCAAAGTCTGTTGAGTGAATGTGCAAAATGTGTTCTAAAATATATATATCGAGACCTATATTTGATATTCCTAGCATATAATAACGGAAATTATTTTCTGAGTAAAAATATGTGGGGCTAAAATTCCAAGATATTAATTTTAACAAATGTGTCGATTTGAAGAATTTTCTTCTAAATATCGATTTTCCTTCACAAGAAATAGTCCCTTATAAATCTTGTTTATTTATGATTTTATGAGCAGTTTTTTAATTCAATGTTGAATAATTTGCATTGTATAATAATTGAATTGTAATAAATAGTTTTGAAGTTAGAGGTTCTGACTGCATGAACTTTTCTTAAAAGCTGACGAGTTACATACCTTAAATGCTAATGTTGTCGATCCTATACTGTTTTAATGTTAGAAACAAGCATGCTACATTTTGTTTTATATATATGGCTAACAACACACTTACATAGGGCTCACTGCGGGTGTGACGGGTCAACAGGGGATGCTCACTCATCCTAGGCACCTGATCCCACCTCTTGTGTCTCCAGAGGTCCGTTTTTGCTTTCACGATTTGTTTCGTTTACTGGATTTATGAAATTTATTACCATTTATTATCTTCACATTTTACAGGATGTTCCTTTGAGCCAGTAAAGAATTAAATTGATACGACTTAATGCAAATCATTCACTATTCTCAGCCCTAAATGTATAGAGAGGAATATCATATTCCCAAACGGTTTTTAACGTGGATATAAAGAAGACTATTTAAGAAGGTTACTCCCAGCCCTGCATAAATAGAAGAGAGGGGTTACTACCGCGTATGGTAAAGTCCCCGGAAGCTGACGGATTCTTACAAATAAGAGATGTTTTTCCCTTGATTTTAGGATAATGGACATAAAAGTTTTACAAGAAATATGTGGAGATAACGAACAGTATTCAAGCTCAAAAGTCCACTAAACATTACAAAATAGGAGCAGAGCAAACACGGACCTCTAAGACATCAGAGGTGGGATCAGGTGCCATGGAGGGGTGAGCATCCCCTGCCGACCGGTCACACCCCCAAAAAATACAAAAAATCCAAAAGGGGGGGGGTGCGCCTGGTGCACCGGCCATGGATCCGCCTTTGGCGAGGTTGTAGCACTAGTGAAGTTAAGATTATCTTTTTTCTTGCCAGCGGAGGGCATAATTTTTCTTTTGAAAATTTACAAGGGGAGAATGTTTATTTCCAAATTCTATTCCCACCCTTTTAAGCGTCATTGGTAGTTTCGTTTGAAGGTTTTTTTTTAATGAAATTAATTGCATTTGTGACGTGTCCTTTTGGTTTTCACTGTCCCAAAATTAAGAACCCGAAAGACTTGCCGCATTTAGAATTAATGTTCTAGATTAATAACAACATTAATGAATAAACAAATGAATAATCGAAACTAATAACGTAATTCTCGTCACTCGCGAATGTTTAGAAGAACGACTTCTCCACTAATCGTTAAAACCGGAAATGGAAAATAAAGCGTGAATTTTCAATGTCAGTGTAAAACATTAAAGTTACATAAAAAAGCATGGGTGGATCTGTCAGGAAGTTCATAAGACCGAAAGCCTACTATGACATTGAAAGAAGAGCACTGAAACAGATTGAGAAGGAAAAGGATAAACCAAGAGCAGCTCCGAAACACAAATCGCGTGCAAAAGATCAAGAGGACGTATACGGTAAGCTTGGAGAAATATAACAAAGTCTACAAAACTGTAAATCATATATGACTATTGTTATCATGCTGTATCTGTTAAATGTGTTAATAAAATGCCAAATGTTTCTTGTCAACAGTTTTGTGCTAAATTCACATAGATCTATCGAAAATTATCCCTGATCAGGCTAATGTTTGACATGATGAAGGTTGTCAGTAACATTGTAAGCAAGTACAAAGAAGAATGGCGTGACTCTATGATTAGAACGTTTTCCAATCATCTTGAGGTTTCAGTACTAAAAAATAATTTCAGTCACAGAGCACTTAATTATTCCAGCATTAGTTCGAAATATCTGACGTTTTCCAGACGTTTTTCAGGTTTTTGATATTTGACGTGCCAGGAAAACGTCAGAACAAGCGCCATTATGAAAAGTTGTAATTTCGCCTCTCACTTCTAGTTCTCACCGATATTGCTTATATTAAAAGATGATATCACTCCACATTTCAGTACAGGTCTCACAAGATTTCAAAATGCACAAAATCAAAACAAACCTTGACAGTTTGATAAAATGTTTTCACCAGACACTTTATATTATAATGGAACAACAAATTTAATTCGGTTCGCAATTATTGAAAATTGACCGGAGAATGGTGCCTCCAGTTGGAGGCGGTGAATTCCCACTTTTCATAATGGCACTGATTCTGACATTTTCCTTGTACATCAAATATCAAAATTACTAAAAATGCCAGATATTTCGGACTATTGTAGCATGTGTTAAATGCAGCAGATTTTGCTGGTAATGCAGTCAGCAACTTTTCTCTAAGAAAGTGAAAATGTAAAGCACCTTTAGATGATACGATTCATTGCTTTTTTAAAAACTGCTTACAGCTAATCCTGACCCATCACTGCTAATGAAGAATGAACAATTAAACAGTCGAATGAAGGGGATGTACCTAGAGTCTTATGGATCAGCACCAGAGGTAGGAACAGAGGTCTTGAGTGAGAAACCATATATATGCTTAGAGAGGATGTGAAATATAAGAAATTTGTTTACTTCTCAATCATTAATTTGACCTCTTGAAGTCTTCCTATATCATGTATATATTGGTATAGATTAGTGTTTCATATCAATTTTAATTCTAAATGTGATGATGTGAGACATATGGTGTTCTACTAGCATAGGGACTATGTGTATGGATTAACTTTGTGGCTTGATTGGCAAAGCACTAGACTGGTTTGTCAAAGGTGTTCAATCCCAAACAAAAATGTGTCTTACATGTGCAGCTATATTTTTCTGATTGATACTTGTTCTGAAACTGACTAAACAGTGCAAGCAGCTGAAATTGGATAAATAATTTAAGATATGGTTGGAAAATTTATTTGGCAATAAAGTATATCACTTTGATTTCCTTTCAGGTCAAATCAAAATCAAACCGCCCCCTGCCAGAAAATCGTTTACAAGTGGAGAGTACATATGACAAATATGGATATCACATTCCAAACCGAGTCGCACATGGGAAAGTCAACTTCATGCAAATGATGGAGCTATTACGAAAATACTCAGAATCCAAAGGCCAATACAGCGCGGCTGACATAGCGGAAGACTACAAAGTAGACCCAGTGAAAATACAAAATGTACTGAATCATTTCCAGGTCCTACAGATTCATTTACCAAAAGGGAAAGGAGTTCAGAGTTCAGCAGTAAAATTAGAAATCAAAGACAGTAAAACTGATCCGATAGGACAGATAGATTCCAAAGTCACCTGAGATTAGTTAAAAATAAAACTATTATTATATTAAATTCTAATTTATTTCATGTGTGATATTTGCCTGTCACTGCAGAGTAGTGATTATGTCTTGTTTTGATTTTGAAATGAGAGTAATTAATCTCTCTTATTGTTGTAATACTTGAATATAGAGTAATTAATCTCTCTTGTAATACCTGAATATAGAGTAATTAATCTCTCTTATTGTTGTAATACAATGTACCTGAATATAGAGTAATTAATCTCTTATTGGTGTAATGCCTGAATAGAGAGTAATTAATCTCTCTTATTGGTGTAATGCCTGAATATAGAGTAATTAATCTCTCTTATTGGTGTAATGCCTGAGTACATACAATTGTAAGATTGCTTCTTTTCATAAAATACCTTACCCTGTGCCAGGGAGGTGAGAACTGTGATGGGTTATATTTTGGATGGTCTCAGTTAATGCTTGGATAATGCTCTGGATAGTCTTTGATGATATCCTGGATAATCTTTGATGATATCATGGATAGTCTTGGAAAGTATTCTGTAAAATCTTGAACAATGCTGTAGATAGTCTTGGATAATATTCTGGATAGTCTAGGAATAATGTTCTGGATAGTATTCTATAACCTTATAGGATAGTTTGGATCCTAAAGTTTGTTAAAGATACAGTTTTAAATGTATGACAGTGTGTAACTAACAGTGTATAACTAGAGTGTTCCGAGGAAATCTTGTCGCCTGCTTTAGCATCATTAAAGACATAAATTAAACTAAAGGGTGGTCATTTTTTTGTGAATATTATAATAGCATTGTAGTTAAAGCAAAGAAAACAAAATATCCACGGATAGTAAGACAGCGATTAATAATATATATCATAATAGTTACAATCAATATAAATTCAAGTTAAAATAAATAATCAAATTGAATTTATTTAAAATATTTTGGTCGACGGAAGAGGCTGGGCGATTTGAAAGAAAATGTCAGTAGGTTATAAACATGTTTATAAATGCTATTTAACAAAACCATACTTCTCAAAATTCATAAGGCATAACAACAATTTAGAGCATTCTTAAAAATAGGACAAAGTTCAAGGTCAGGTGGACTGTAACGCTGATATTTTTCAACATATTTCATGGCAAGCATTGCACTTGCCAAATTGCAACAAAGAACAAGGTACGGTTTCAATACAAATCTTGCCCTGTGTTTTTCTTAAAAATAAAAGTGATGTCAAAAATTAAAACTCATGCTTTTTGAATTATTGAAATTCCATGCAGAAAGATCATACAAATCTTTTTTCTCACATGACCTTCCAAATGCTAATTGTGACGTCATAAACTTGTGCATTTTCCCGTATTTTCTTTAAAAGTTGCAGAAGACATCAATTTTCAATGGAATTTTCTTTCAGATAATACTGTCCACAGGCATCGCCCACGAAGATTTTGAGATATGTGATTTTTCAAAGAATTTTACACAACATATCCAAAAATTAATGTGGGCGACGGCTGTGGACACTATTTTCTTAAGGAAAATAACCCTTGAAATGGGTCATTTTGAGCCTTTTTCTGTTTAAAATAGAGAAATGCATCAAATTAATGACGTCATATATCCAGAATGGTACTCCATCATGCTATATTCTTTCCTGATTTATTACAGTCATATACCCAACCAATATTTAAGCCAGTTTCAAAACTTTTTGAAAACATTAAATTTTTAGGGCACAATAAAGCTAAAACCATACCTTCTTTACCTATAAAAAGTCGAAGAATATGTGTATATTGGCACTATGGTGAATTTTGAAAATTAGGTCAAATTCAAAAGTCACGAGTTCGGTAACCCAGGTATTTTACAAAACCCATTCTACCAAGCAATACATGAACCAAACATCAAATCCCTATCTTTAACAGTTCTCAAGATATAAGGTGTGACAGACGGACAGCTAGACAGACGCTTGGAAAAGTGATCCCTAAGTGTCGCTCTGCTCTGCAGGTGACAAAACATTAAATTGTAAATTTTCATAGCATTAGAAAACCATTTAGCGTACACGGTGTACTGTACATAGTGAAAACAAATAATGTTTACCATAATCTTCTGTATTCAAGTTAAGGTACTCCCACTCTCTTTTATGGGTTGAAAGCAGAAAAAAAGGCATTTATTTTCACTGAATATAGTTTAATTAATACATGTAATGGCAAAATTGTATTGGTTGTGATATTTTTTAAGATGTCAGCCATAAATAGACATAAGTATATTTTTACTAAACAGTTATTAAATTTAAGAAAGAAACTGCTTGAGATACATAATTCTGATACTGAAAATTCCAAAATGATTGTTACTTTATAAATATGTTTGAATTGTGAATATTGGGGGAAAATTTTAGACTAGAAGTACAATAAAGAAAATGCTTGAATTTGCTCTTATCACCATTTTTTAAAGATTAAATAATTGATTAAATTATATATATATATATATATATATATATATATATATATATATATATATATATATATATATATATATATATATATATATATATATATATATATATATATATAATTTTGTATTTCTTTTACTAAACCACATTTTCTCATAACACCTATTGAAAAGGAGTGTTCTAAAAGATATATTCTATTTGGTATGAATTTAAATTAATAACAGATTATTTTAAAGTCAGCGTTGTTTCTTCCCCCATCCAGCATCTACCGTATCTTGCATTCTCTTGTGCATGGGATTGGTTCGTCGGTTAATTCTTTTAACTTGCATGTTATATCACCATTCTGTAAATCCTTGCCTCAGATATTGATGGTTTTTGGAATCAGATTTTGAACTCGAATTCGTCGATCCGTGTATGCAACTCTGTTTCTTGTTAAAATTTTTAATGCCATAGGACCTCGAACGAATATAAAGCTGGCTTTGGAGATGATCCTATAAAAACTATTGGATAAGTATGAGATTCACCCAACAAAATAGATAGTATAAATCCAAACCTTCTAAAATATATATATAATAAAAGAAAGATATGCTATAAATTTGAAACACTTTGTGGTGGTTTTAATTTCAATATGTTAGGGGTCACAAAAGTTTTAGCGAACATTAAGCCGCCGTGAATATTGTCGACATATCAATGTAACATTCAAATATAAAAAATGTGCTATACACTTTAACCCCCTGTTTCAAATTCTGTAATAGCAGAAATGTAAATCACTGAAATCAGCAAAAACTGAGGTTTAAAACAAAGGCGGGTAAAGCTAGTAACTGGTTACCTTTTGTTATAAATTAAAAATGATTTGCCATAATTTCCTTCTTTAAAAGTTTTTTTTAATTACAAATACACAATATTTAGATATTGGAAAATTCATTGCTCGTGAAATCAAGACCACCGTGACATGTACCAACATAGAAAAAACGTGAAACAATGAGTGTGGAATGAAATATGTAGAAAAAGAACAGTATTCAAGCTCAAAATCCATTAAAACAATACAAATCAGGACCAGAGCAAGTTTACACGGATCTCCAAAAACATCAGAGGCGGGATCAGGTGCCATGGAGGAGTAAGCATAGAAAAGTTGAAGTCATCACGTTTATCATAAAGTTTTATTGTTAGATTACCATTAACGTCTTTTTCCAGTAAAATATCCAGATATGAAACAGATGTGTCAGACTCTGTGGTGTCTTTTATTTCAAGTTCACTGGCATATATTGAATCGACATATGAATAGAAGTTACTATTGTTAATTAATAAAATGTTGTTGATATATCTAAATGTCGAGTTGAAGGCCACAGCAAGTGTTTTCCTCTTCTCATGTAGAAGTTTTTGAATAAATTCTGTTTCATATGAATACAAAAATAGGTCTGCTAATAATGGGGCGCACTTGGTACCCATGGGAATTCCAACAGATTGTTGGAAGACCTGATCTCCAAAAACTACATAGATATTGTCAATCAGAAACTCAATCATATTTTTTAATATCAACGTCAGAGTACTAGTGTGTACAACCAGAACTTTTTTAACAAAATAATTTTGCAAATGATCAATGACAAGATATGTATATTTACGAGTTCCATTTTTATTAAAAAAGCAGCTGTCTGTGATGTCAAAAATCCTGGAATTTAATTTATCATAGGGAATGGTTGTATAAAGTGTTGAAAACGTGTACGTTTTGATGGTTTTTGATTTTGGTAAAATTTTGTGATTTCAAATTTTCTTAAAGTTCCTTGGATCGAGTTTTTAAGTATCCACATCTGGCTAACACCACTTCTGGAATATACTGTTGTACAGTTCCCCTGAAGTTGTAAATATTTTAGTGAGGAGTAAAGATAAAAGGCTTGATAGAACATCTACCGGAACCCGCTATGTATCTTTGTTTGTAAGGATTTTTATGAAGTTTTGGAATCCAATATAGATATGGTAATTCAAATTCATTCTGGTTGTTAGGAATATTAAAAATATTCAAAATTGACATATGATTTGAAGAATTTCCTCTTTAGAAAGGGAACTATGGGTATAACTTGGATTACCACTTGTAGAATTAAATCCTAGTTCTTCTAAAATACAATTCAAATACTGAGCCTTACAAACAATGTTGTTACCTGCTTTGTCAGCTGGGACCAGTAAATACTGATCGTGTAATCTATCTAATTCTTGTTTCACTTCTACATTGTCGAAAACAGAAGGATAGATGATTTTTATATTGCCCATCAATTGCTTAATGCGAGATTTCAACATCCATCTGATACTTTTAATTCATTCCTTCAATTTTTTGTATAAACTATAGGTTTAATATCAAAACTGGGAATCTGAAGATTGTACATATGACATATGTTTAATATCCCTGAGGATTATCCGAGGGACACCGATTGAACTCTTTGTTTGTTTGTTTGTTTATTGTTTAACGTCCCTCTCGAGAATTTTTTCACTCATATGGAGACGCCACCACTTGCCGGTGGAGAGCTGCAAATTTTGACCTATACTCGGCACTCATGGCCATTGAGCAGTGAGGGATCTTTTTCCTGTCAGCACCCACTGCGACACGGGACTTCGGTTTATAGGTCTCATCCGAAGGACCGGTCTCCACGTTCCGCAGTGGGATTCGAACCCGCAACGTAAGGATCAACTCTTTACTCAGCGACTCTGGAGCGAACGCTCTAACCACGCGGGCGACGTTGAACTCTTTGAGTGTGTCTCTTTGAGTGTGTCCCTTATTGACTCAAAAGAATGATGCGTCCCTTTTAGACTCAAAAGAGTGACGCGTCTTCCAGTATCTTTTCGTTATGCTATGTACTTTTCATGAATAAATAAGTACCGAACGACAAGTATCCTATTAAAAATTTCACATTATTCTGGAAACTGAATTATACTTCCAGTGGAATGACCGTTACGCAAATAATCAAAATAGATGAAATGATAAAAATCAGTATTAAAAAGCAAAACGACAAAAAAATCTTGAGATTCTGAAAAATATCAAATTTATGTCTGAGTTCAATACCTGATATTTAAAAATCTTGGTAATAACATAATCCATGAAAGTTTTTAAATGTATGGAGAGTTCTCTTTTAAAGTTCCGAAACAACTTTAACTTTTTTTACCTGATAGAACCCAGTATGTGCATTTGAGCAACCTCAAAGGGAAAAAAATCTTAAAAACTAAAATTAAAGTACATTTATAAGGTTTTCGATGTTCTGGTATGAGTCTCTGTTTTCTGTACAAAGTATTTCAAGTATTTTCTTGTGCTTTTGCCATTGGACATGTATCTTGACTGTACAACAACACATTCAAGAATTAGTATTAATCAGATATATATCTTATAAAATATATAACTCTAAGATACTTTTATAGAATTTGAAGTCACAAAACTTTACCAAGAATTAATAGGTTAAAAAAGGACGACTTTTTAAACACCCACGATAAATTAAAGACCAGGATTTTTTATGTCATAGACAAATGCTTTTTCAATAAAAATGGCACCTGTAAATTTGCATATCTTGTCAATGGTCATCTGCAAAATTACTTCGTTAAAACAATCTGATTCTTTACATATGGTCCGGAATGGATATATAAGTAAATACTTAAGATCCAGAGTTGATATATCAGCAAATACAATCTATTATTAAGTCGAATGTCGACTGACGTTTTCCAAGAATTGTTAGGCCATTATTTTCACACTGATTTGTTTTTATATTTTTCCATTTATCCGATCGTGATAAGGAGCACACAGCGGATGTAACAGGCCGACAGGGAATGCTTACTCCTCCATGGTACCTGATCCTACCTTGTTTCTAGCATTCCATTTTGGCTTTCCTCACAATTTGTCTTGCTTCAATAGACTTTTGAGAATGGCCATTGTCAATTATCGTCACATTTCATTGCAATTTGGTGACGTTTATATTAGTTTTTAACATCTCTCTGAAGGAAATGATGTCTTACACTTACTCACAAAGAATGGAAAGCATGAGCATCGTGTGGATCTCCAGACATTCTATGGTCAGAAAGGATATGCCAAGTACTCAAGTTTTGCTGTTGGGGATGAACGAATTAAATACAAGCTCAGTCTGTGTGGACACAGTGGCACAATTGGTAATGTGTGTTTGTGTCTCATGATCATGACTTGACCTTTCTTTATCCTCAAATTTGAAACACGCTGTTATTAAGATAATACCTCGCTTTCTCTAGCGACAATTATACAACACGCTATTTTAAAGATAATGTTTCGCTTTCTCTTGAAACAGTTAAGGATGCTGTTTAAAAATGGCTCTGGTTTGAATATTTTCCAGTTAAATGCTACTTTTCTTTCTCAAAATGATTTTTAATAACATAATTATACTTTAAGGTGACAGTCAGCACAATGGAATGAAATTTACCACGAAAGATCAAGGCAATAATTTAAGCAGCTCTAACTGTGCGGTAGAATATAAAAGAGGTTGGTGGTATAACGACTGTCATATCTCTAATCTGAACGGCTTCTTTGCTAAATCCCAATAAAATATGACAAATACAACAGATGGCATAGCTGGTTTGATGAAGCACTAAAAAGATCAACAATGATGATGAGACCATCAGTATAGAGACATTTTCTGCATATATCAGTTTATTCAAGGATTAAATAAACTTCATACATACAATCAGTGGTTTTCAATGTTTTTTTTTAAAGATGACCTGAGTTCCTTTACATTCTTTCATTTTATGTAATGTGGAAGAAGGATGTATAGTTTCCGTTTACAAATCACTATTAGCATTTTTTAATTGAATACCATAAACTTACTCATATGAAACCATAATCATTCAAATATTAGGCAGCGGTTTTATTTGAATTTTGAAACCTGGTCTGTAGATGAATTAAATGGATCATTCTGTCCAGATGTCCTGTTGTCACCCGAGAACGGCCGTTACATTTCTCCCTTACTGGCGTCTGTGTTTAGCTGTGATGGGCCCATTCCCATGGATACCAATTGCGCCCCGTTATCAACAGAGCTATTTTTGTATTCATATGAAGCAGAATTTGTTCAAAATCTTTTACGTGAAAAGAAGAAAATACTTGCTGTGACCTTCAACTCGGCATTTAGATATATCGACGACGTATTGTCAATTAACAATGGTTATTTCCATTCTCATGTCGACACGATATATCCCTGTAAGCTTGAGATAAAAAGATACCACGAAGTCTGACACATATGTTTCATATTTGGATATTTTATTTGATAAAGACGTTAATGGTAATCTAACAACAAAGTTTTATAATAAACGTGATGACTTTGACTTTTCAATCGTCAGCTTCCCTTACTTATACAGCAATATACCCTTATCAGCTGCATACGGGGTTTATATCTCTCAGTTGATTCGGTACGCCAGAGCATGCTCTACGTATGAACAATTTCTAAAACGAGGTAAGTTATTGACAAACAAGTTGATGAAACAAAAATATCAACAGTCTCGTTTAATGTCATCATTTCGTAAGTTCTATGGTCGATACAATGACCTTGTCAGCAAATACAATCTATCATTAAGTCAAATGCTGACTACTTTTTTCATACTAATTGTTAGGCCATTATTTACACACTGAATTGTCAACAGATTTTTTCCGCTATTTCCCGATCATGACAAGGAGCACACGACGGGTGGTACCGGTCGGCAGGGGATGCTCACTTCTCCATGGCACCTGAACCCATCTCTGATGTCTTAGAGGTCCGTGTTTGCTTTGCTCCTATTTTGTAATGCTTAATGTACTTTTGAGCTCGAATACTGTTCGTTATCTCCACGTATTTCATGTGATACAGTTGACTGGGACACGTTAAATTCTTCAGCAATTTTGTTCTGCTCTTTGAATTCTAGTAGCGCGTTACTTCTTTCAAACTCTGTGCAAATTTTCACCGGATATTTTCAAAAAATCACAGGAGACTGCAAAAATGTCCAATTTATCCAAATTTCCAGTCTTGGCTTTCAAAACTTCAAAATCCAAACTTCATTACAAAAACTACCCGGGCTTACGTCAAGCACGCTAGAGTCATGGTTGAGTGATTTTTTATCACTATTAAATTTTTGGACAAGAAACCTCTCTGTCCATTTGATACACATCAATAATAAGAATATCTTCCTAAAATATCTTGATTTCTATCAATAGAAGTACATGTATGCAATTCAATCTTGTTTTTTATTGGTCTTGGGATATGAAAATTCAAACTAAGGCAGAAAAGTTCGCTACTGCATCAAAAAATACAGTGACAATGTATTTTGAACCTTGTCACGCCAGTATTTGTTCTACTATAGGCTATATGTATTCTGCATTGACTGGTATGCACACATATATACAATGGTAGGCAAAATATCATAGCACATTCGGAAACATTTTGACACAGGTAATGCACTTGTCAAATATGAACACCCTATAATATGTCATTCGAAAGTAATCACCAAATTTAAATTTTTTGAAAATTAGATCAAATATGAAGGTCAAGGTCAAGGGGTCAAAAATCATAGCTCGGAACATCTTGTAACAGGTAATGCACATGTCAAATATGAAAGTCCTATCTTTTCTCAATCACAAGTTGTAAGTAAAGGTAAAATGTTTGAATAGAAGGTCAAGGTCAAGGGATCAAAACCATAGTACATTTGGAAAGGTCTTTTCACAGGTAATACATATTTAATATGAAAACCCTATCTTTTCTCATTCAAATTTAGTGACTAATTTAAAGTAAAGTTAAAATTTGTTGAGAAATAGGTCAAACTTAAAGATCATGGTCAAGGGCAAAAAGTCTTATTTCCTATGTAGCTTGTAACAAGAGCTTTGATTGGTTACAAAGTTGGGTGTAAATTTCCGTACACCCGACTTGAGCCGGGGGTAAAAATCGTGACGTCACAATGCATAGTTTCTCTATGATAAAAAGCAAATAACATGACGTCACGATGCATTGTAGGACGTAGTAAACCTCATCGATAGCTTGAAACACAGTTGATTGGACTTGTTTACAAAGAATTTATTTAAGTACATAGGAAATAAATTCGTTACCCAGGTCCAATCAAGGGTGTACGGGGATTTAACCCGGGTTGTATTATAAGGAAAGATAAACGTTTTGAAAAGAAGGTCAAAAATGAAGGTTAAGGTCATGGGCTCAAAAATCATAGTAAATTTTGAAATGTCTTGTCATAGATAATATACATGTATAATATGAAAGCCATTTCTCTTCTCATTCAAAAAATATGACCAATTTTAAGTAATGTTAAAATGTTTGAAAATTAGGTCAAGAATCAAGGTCAATGTCACGGGCACAAAAATCATAGCATAATTCGAAAGGTCTTGTCACAGGTAGTGTACATGTAAAGTATGAAAGCCTATCTCTTCTCAATCAGAAGTTATGACCAAGGTTAAAGTTTTTGCGACAGACAGACGGACAGGCTGACAGACGATTGAGATTTAATGTCGGGGGACAATAAGGGGCCAAAGTCGGCCGATAGAGTATCTTGTCCTTTGTAAAGGTTTGCTAATAGAAGCTGTATACAAGTTAGATTAATTTCTGAAATGTTATGTACATGTATATTGTTTCGAAAAATAAATAATAAGGTTTTCGGTAAAGATATATCCTGTTGTCATTTTTGAATTTACCAAATGGGGTTGGTAATTGCAATTGCAAAATTTACAAGATGATTAGATGAAAAAACATTTTCTGTATTAATAAGAAAAATTTTCGGTTATGCGAAAATATATTTTCGATATTAACTGCTACTGATAGGGCTTGCTCACTACATAGAACGCGCTCACTTTTATTTATGGCCTGCTCACTTTAACATAGACCCGCTCACATTTATACATGGTCCGCGGCTTCCTTTTACTTACTAAAAGTGCCCTAATAGGGCCTGCTCGCTTTGATATACATGTATTACAAAATTCTGAAAAGACTCGTTCTATTTTTAAACTTCAAGTGCACTGCTTGGGTCCACTCTTTTAAATAAACAAAGTACATCGACTGACTTTTACTGACATCCCTAACATACACAGATAGGGTCCATCTCACTTTTAAGACATAAACTGCACTATATTTTATAACATGAATAAGACGTTGATATTACATGTACATACACAAACATTACAGATAGGACCCGTTCATTGTCTACTGTTAGAGGCTGCTAACTTTTACAAACTTACTGTGGAATGATACTGGCTTCTTACTTGAACAAATTTAGTGTACTGATTGGGCCCACTCGCTTCATTGCTCTTGCATTTTGCCCCCAGCCGCTGTCTACAATGTAAGGGCGGGGAAGTAAGTGGTTATCAGTATACCATATGTATATCACATTATACCGGTAAATGAGGCGTATGCTTACGTAAATCTTGATAGATTCCAGACTTAACTCATCCGTTTGATTTCATGAAACTATCTTCAAACAATGTAATCCAAATACCATCCGGAGTACGATTCCAAGAAAAAGACGTCAACAATTTCTTTTGCTTTTCAACCATAAAAATATAGATAAGTGCCACTTTGATTTCTGTAAAGTACTCATATGCATCAAAAGGTGGGATAACGTAAATACTGTATCAAAAAATTCTTTTTACGTCAATGTTTTGGCACAGGAAGGATAACCTCCCCTCACTATTTTGTCAAATCTTATAAAAATCTCTCTAATCTTTGAAGGAATATTTTAGCCTTGACTTTCAAGCGAATGAGAACCATATTACAAAAATGCATATTCTACAGAGTCTATATATGTTGCTTTGGCTGAATGTAACGTTTGGTCGACAAGTTGCAGCAGACAATGACAATCTGGAAAAATCTATTTTGGACGGAAGTACGACGTCCGGAGGAAAAGTATCCAGTGTTTTGCGGGACATCCTTAACCAGGAGAGCCTAGTGAGGTTTTCTATGGTTCAGAGAATTCAAAACTTAGTGATGGATGTCATAGACAACAAAAACAATTCTCAAATAATGAAGCAGAAACTCAAAATCTTGACAAAGGAATTAAAAGATTTGGAGACAAGAGACGACGTATATGAAAAACGATTTCAAAAGATGGAAAATACCTTTAAGAACTATTCTAAATCTATCAATGAGACCCTGAATGGTTTACTTGAGGGTCATAAAGTTCTAAATCTGCACATCTCCTCTTCTCTGTCAGCTGGTAAGTTATAAGTTAAGTAACCATTCCTCCTATACTAATATAGTATTGTACTTATGTAGGTACGTACTTACTAAGTAAGTACTTATTTTAATCGTTTATCTTAGACTCTTAGCAACATAGTCTCAATCTTTATAGCACACTGAAATCAGAAACTTGAACTATGCATGCTTTAGTATTTGATAACAAATCTCCATAGAGCTATGATTCTTATGCTAAATTTTACAGAGGATAAAATAAAGTTAATAAGTTTGATAATCATATAATTGTTCTGTGAATCTATATTTAATAAGTCATCTTTATGAACTGAATGTCAAGTTTTTAAGTTTCAAAACTAAATTACAATGTAATATTCTGTCTTTAAGTTCACCCTGAAAAGTTCTTATTGATGAAAGTATATTCTAGCTTCATAGCAATAACTGATCTTTTGTTACTTTTTTTTTTGCTTTGTTGTTTCTCAGCCAAACTCATAGTTGTTCTTATTTTAAAGCTCAGATTTGAGAGAGAGAGGTGAGGAAAGATTGTTGTTAGTAATTTGATCTCATCAAGTCCAAGAATCAATACGGCAGCATGAGTTGAAAGCCTTTCAGGGAAACAAATTTCAGTTTTGAATACAACTTAAAAAACGTACCATGTGACATGCATAAAATGATATTGCATTTTCAGTTAACTTTTCGTCAAAAGGAGGTATAAATTGTGAAGAACATTTTATGACTTTCTTTTCATATAGAGTCATGCTTGTTTAATACACGATATTTAAATATTTGTGTGGAAGTTATCGAGAATTCATTCGAAGCGCCGCCAGCGTCTAAGACGTAAACATAGGTAGTGACTCTTCCTTTACCAAGCGCCCTGCATTGAAATGAAAGTCACGGGTCTTTCAGATGAGACTTTAAAACCCAATGTCCTGTGCCTCGACAAGAGTTAGCACAATAAAGAACCCTCACTATCAAAGGCCCTGAGTGCCGAATATAGGTCTAAATTTGAAGGTCTTCACGGTATATTGTGATGTCTCTAAATAAGTGAAAAATTCTGAATAGGACGTTAAACAACATACAATCAATCAATTAAAATCCTAAAATATTTAAAAATTGTAGATTTTCTATCAACATCAAAATCCTAACTTTTTTCCGTCCCTCTAATAAATCTATCCAATTCTCTGAACCCATTTGTTGGACATTTCTGGGAGGTTCTGGATTAAAGATTGATTAAAAGTTATGTGGCGAAACTTTTACATGTACAAACATAGATTTAGAATCCTTTTCCATAGTATTTGAAAAAAAAATATCAAGTGGCCAAAAGCTATATTTTAATAACAACCAAGAATCATAACTAGAATGGGCTTTTTTTAATTAAAGCTGAATCAACCGCTTTTTATATATTTTGCAGATGATTTGCACCCGAAATCATGCTACGATATCCTGGAACAAAATAGCACATTGCAAGGAAAAGATGGCGTCTATGAGATTTTGATTAATTCTGACATCACTTCTGTCTTTTGTGACATGACTACAGATGGAGGCGGATGGACGGTGAGTTCAAATATGTCACATGGACAGATTAATAAGAGAGAGAGATATTGAGAGAGAGAGAGAGAGAGAGAGAGAGAGAGAGAGAGAGAGAGAGAGAGAGAGAGAGAGAGAGAGAGAGAGAGATTCTACTTTAACACAGGAACATAATTCAAAATTAGAACTTTCACTGCATAAAACTCTGCCATTCAGTGACCATTCCCCCTCTTTTAGTGACCATTTACATGGCTGAATCGTGCAGGGTCACCCTGTGTTTCAAATTTAATATCTGCTTGTGGAACGAAGTTAATGCCTTGTAAAACGTGCTCAGATGATCAGTTTAGTATAACAAGATCTAGATCTGCTCACTTAATTTTAGTACACATTAGGGGATTACTTATAGATGTTTGTGTGTATACATGTATGTTTACAGGTAAGTATGTGTGTATACGTGTATGATTATATGTAAGTATAAATGTATGTTTGTATGTAAGTTTGTTTGAATGCATGCATGTTTATTTGTAAGTTTGTGTGTATGCATGTATATTTATAATTATGTAAGTATGTGTATGCATGTATGTTAGTACACATATCTGTTTATGTATACAAGATGGAAAGTGGATGGATAGTTAGGTAGGAAGTTACGTTGATGTGTGTGTGTATGGATAGATGGTACACATGGTTGGAAATAAACGATCAATTTTTCAATTTAAAAAGAGGCCATTATCTTAAATTAATTGGCACAAGATAAAATATTTCTTCCATTTTATAGGCTATACAGAAAAGAATAGATGGTTCAACTGATTTCTATCGAACTTGGAAAGAATATAGAAATGGTTTTGGTGATCCAAAGAACAACTACTGGATTGGTAAGAATACAAACTTTAAAAGAAAAAAAATATTGTTCATATTTATACTGATTGTAGTTGAGGGTAACATTGAATTTTTTTACCCCGATAAACCCACTGTCAACCGAAACGGACCCGAGAGACAATGGTTTTCAAGAGGTGAAAATTTTCAATTTTACCTTCAGCTACATGCAGTATTTATTATATTATATAGAATGTTTTATACAAATAAAAATAAAGGTTAAGCGCGCGCAGAGATTTCTTTTCTGCTAGTTAAACAACACATAATATTAGAAGTATAAACAGAGTTATTTTTCGTTTTCTGCATTATTGTATTCTTCTGTGTCTTTTTGTTTGTTGTTTCTTTCCTTTTTTCATGATCGGGAGTTGTTATTTTTAAAGCTTTTAATATTCATTTCTTGATATATCTTTTGGGTGCAACTCATTTATAGTACTGAGATCAAAGTAAAAATAGTCATACATGTTTACTATCAAACTGTATAATATTGTGTACAATTGATATTATTATTATGCCTACAACTCTTGATTTTCTAGCATCTGTCTAATACAATTGATATTATTATTATTATTATGCCTATAATTACTAATTTTCTAGAAATATTGGGTTGCAATCTTTATTGAAAATTGTAACAGAATTTGAAATAAAAAATAACTGAACCAAACAGTCAACCAGCAATGACAGAAAGCAACCTATATCTCAAATAAATTAACTACAAGGTTATCATAGGAATTGCTTAGTCGAAATAAAAACAGACGAGAAATCAACATTGATTTTATATTGTTTTGATTTACAAAACAAGGAAATATAAAATGGTGCCACCACTTTAAGCTGTTATTTAACTTTAAGCACCACCCATTAAATCTCTAACAATAGAAACCTCTAACTCTAACTATTCTGTATAACTTATTCTGTATATGTCAATTCATAAAACAAGCCATATCACAGGATAAAGGTATATTGTAATTATTAGTTATAAACATCAGTTTCAATGATTTTCTTTTTCATTTGTCATAAAGGGAATGATGCAATCCATGCTTTAACCAAGGATCAGGACCAGGAACTGCGAATAGATCTCCAGAGATTTAATGGGAACACAGCGTATGCTGAATATTCAACGTTTTATATCGGAAACGAGGCTGATAAATATCCACTCACAGTATCCGGGTACACAGGAACTGCAAGTAATTTTTTCACTGGAATAAATATGATATAAAGACCCTTTAGTATCATTTTTTGCAAACATAGGAACTTAATTTTACATTTGTAACAGTGCGGTACATTTGTGATTAAGAAATATCATTATAAAAAAAACTGCATTACACCAGAGGAAAAGTCATTGGATAAATGTAATTCAGAACTATGTTGAATCACATTCGCCTTTAAAGAGAATAATTTTTAATTTTGGCAGTACGGTGTTACACGTGACCTGTATGATATTAAGTAGGACAGCTGTCCGTTTCTTTGAAAGATAGTAATTAAGAAATATAACCATGTGTTGTAATACTTTCATAAAAATTAAGTCACTGGAAGAAGTACATACATATTTCAATAATTGATGATTGAATTATCCTTAAACATGAAAAAAGCACCAATTTCAAAATTATGTCTTTAAAGACCTTTCGGACAATTGATATTAGATTGTTTTAAAAAATTGTTGGCTTCTAGTGATTACATTTTTTTTTTTTTACAAAGAATGAACACGTGTTTTCAATATAACAGAATTTCAACCCGTTTTTCATTTATACATTTCCGTAACCATTTTATATTAAGCATTATATATCTAAGTATTTATATATAGAATGGCATGCGCAATCTTGAACATTTAACTAAAGATAACAACCATTTATTTTTAAAGTTTTTATCAATAAAATGATGCTTGTCCAAGAAGGGGGCTTTATTTACATATTTGTAATCCACTGCTGAGAAGAGTGGTGATGTACACATCATGAAGAATCAAGCTATATGTTTTCTTCTTTGCTTATCAATGTAAACTTTGATGATACATCATGTACTTGGTATTTGTACACCTTAATTAATTGTGAAATTCTGACAAAATTGAAGTTTCATGCAGGTACACAACACTTAACACATTAAACTATTTTGGCCTGTGCTAGTCTCAAATACAGGCTAAAAATAAATGTCTTATGCTATTGAGTGAATAGTCATTTTAGCCTTTACCCTTAGCTAGAAGCAGTTACATATATATTGATTCATAATAATACAGACTACATATTTGTTGACACAATCATGCATGTTTTAGCACATTCGGTATTTTAGTGTTAACACTTATTCATATCATATTAATTGTTTATTAACTTTAAGTGAATCATTGAATCTTTTTAAGGTGATAAACAAAACGGAACACAAGAAAGAATATCAAAGACATTATACACAAAGTTAATGTGAAAGATTTTTACATTTTCAGCGTTTCAATGCAGAATTAATTGATTTGATATTCTACTTGATCGTTTAATTTATTTGAATTATCATTAATTGAAAATAGAATAACATAAAAAAGAAGATATTCTTGTATTCGAATATATTTAAAAAGATTAAAAGGGGGTGGGGGTTACATGATACACAAGATCATGATTTAGGATTTTCAAATTTAGCATGTTTATTTTAAATCTTAAAGAAATGATACGTCTGGACTTTTCAAATTAGATTAAAAACAATGCATAAATTTCATATTTGTATGTAACTTATCGTACACTATGTTTTAGGTGACAGTTTCACTTACCACAATGGTAATAAATTTAGTACAAAGGATCAGGATAATGACCGGGACAGTCGTCACTGTGCTGTACAATTTCACGGAGGATGGTGGTACTACGACTGTCACCGCTCAAATCTTAACGGACAGTACGCTCTGTATGCTCTGTTTGATTGGAAATACCCGACATGGAAGCACTGGAAGTATAATGAAGCGTTAAAAAAGACTCAGATGATGATCAGACACAGAAACTGAGGCAGATTGTCATCAGCTATAACATTATTCCTATTAAGTCTTTATATTACCTACAAAAATGAGTAAATGTATCAACAGCATGCCTTTATTACATATTGTTTTCATGTTAATTTAGTTCTTTCTGACTCGTTTTTTCTTGATAAACTCATCATAAAGTAAAAAAAAAAAATCAATACAAGAACTACTTTTCTGTCTTTATTCTTATCTACTATGAGTACAGTAGTCGCCCATACATGATTAATTAGTGTAACAAGTATGCACTTCCATAGTTCTTGTTTATGTAAGGATATGAAGAATCATAGGACATTACACACATTACTTTTAATATTAAAGGAACCTCTGGTCATTAATAAACAAAATCTGTAGTGTGTTAGTTCTCAAATCAGTGTCAGTTACAGAGACAGGTTTATTACAGAGCCTTGCTCTCTTTTGGATTCATAGTTTTATTTTCTTTTTTCACATAATTAGTAACATATGCTTTACATATGTTAAACATCACATTTAATGTAGATAAAATTGCCGTATTGATTATAAACTTGAACTTGAATTCAAACTATCGTTTCTCTGCCTGGATAATCATGGATAATCATGGATATCTGAATGGTTACTCTCCGCCCTCTTCTACAATGAAACAATTTCATAAACCATTAAAAAGATTCAAGCCTTTTATGTAAGATAATTCAAATGATGTCGACAGACATCATATGGTATATTTATATCATGGCCAACTTAACTATTTCAAAAAAATTATACTGATTAAAATTCTAAATAAAACGTTGTGTACAAAAGAAAAAATAATAGAGAAATATTGCGATTGCACACCATGGTCGGATTCACTCTACCACAAAGTCTCTTTGACGCCTTTTTTGCAAGATAAAAAAAAATAAATAAAAAATTTAAAAAAAAAAAAGAAGAAGGAAAAAAAAAAAAAACAAATAAAAGCAAACAAACGAAAAAAAAAACCCTCTAAGTGCACTCTACTTAATATAAATTGGTAACCTAGGAAGAAGCCACACTAAATATTTCATGTATACAAAGTATATCAGTATATAGGTATCAAATTGAGCATAAATAGTCATGTTAGTAGCTCCTTAATATGTAAATATTCCATAAAAGAATAACCAGTCTAAAATTACAGAATCTCATATGGTAAATTCTGTTTAAAAGAGTTTATGAACGGTTTCTGTGTTAAATAAAAAAGGGGTTAAATTTTCGGCCTATAAATACAAATATTTTCGTGCATAGGACTTTGATTAACTTAAAAATTTTAGATGCAGTTTTTTTCTGTATATAAGTGAGAAAATCCGTACCAGATAGACTTTGCCCAAATCACCCCCTACCCTTTTAAATTTTATTTTCTGCAATATTTGAAATAGATCACACAAAAAAGGATGCAAATTGCTTGATATTATTGCATAATTATATACAAGCTCTGTATTTTGTATTAAAGTTAGTTACCCTGGTACTAGTTTAACAGTAATCATTAATTGGGTTGCACATTCTGTACTGTGAACATGCTGGATTTTTTTTGTGGTGTTTGATCATCAGGAGTATTCATTGCATATTTTGAATTGATAAACAGTATTTGGCAGTAAGTACTTTTTTTTTTTTATTACGGGGTGCTATAAAGGCAGAACAAGGTAAAATAATCTGAATTATCATATTAATTTGGCTTAGGGCCTTTCAACTTAAATTGATTATTTCCGGTTCAAGGAAGTTGGGATGACCACAGAGGCTTGGTTTAATGTAGGCCTATTACATAACTTGCATAATTATGAAATTAAAGCACCCAATTCTTTGATCCATTTGAAGCTATATCCATTTTAATGTAGCATTCTGAAACGTTGACTTTCTCCTTAAAAATATGTCGTAATTCTTTATCTAATTTTCTGAGTCAAAGTTCATTCCTACCCAAAAGAATATTACAAGCAATAATGCAATTGCAACTCCTGTGAATTCCTATAATTCTAACTGTATAAGTTGTTTAGGTAGTACTAGTCGGTTTACACTGAGTTAATGTACTGTATAGCACTCATAACTTTCAAGTTTCAAAATTCCACAGCATTGTCATATGGTCTTTTGTTTTCGGAATTCTTTTTCTAGATGGTAAGCATTTTCTTTTGACTGCTTCTATCCAAAAATTTCAGCAAAGAGTCATCATGTTGTAATATCCTGAGTTCTCTAAGTTAAATTTTAGCCAAAGGTTGTCCTGAGGTATGTAATTTAATGATATCCAATGGTTCTATGGTCGATACCATGACCTTGTAGGCAAATACAATCTATCATTAAGTCAAATAATGACTGACTTTTTTAATACTGATTGTTAGGCCATTATTTACACACTGAATTGTCGACGAATTTTTCCGTTATTTTCCGAACATGACAAGGAGCACACGGCGGGTGTGACCGGTCGGCAGGGGATGATCACTCCTCCATGGCACCTTATATCCATCTCTAATGTTTTGGAGATTCGTGTTTGCTCTGCTACTATTTTGTAATATTTAATGAACTTTTGAGCCCGAATACTGTTCGTTATCTCCACATATTTCATTCTATTGTTTCCGCCATGTTGACAATTTGTGTATTTAGCTGTGTTTTCTTGTAGACTGCCTGCACCGCTTCTGAGTTGGTATCGGGAAGTAGGTACCTTGACTGGCTTGTACATTTTTTAAAAATTAAATGCAGATAAAGCTTTTACCCACCTACGTCCTGTCCTATCTAACTTAGCTGTTGTCAATAGAAAGTTAGAGAGTTGTTGTCTGCTTTTACTACGATTCTGTGTCCATTTGCATAGTTATAAAATTTCTCTTTGAGAGCACACTTCAGACAAAAGAATTCCAATTTCACTGCTGGATAATTTTCCATTAACTTCCCTAATGTTCTGCTAGTAAAACATAACTTATAGTTTCTTCCTCGTTCCTGAGAAACAACTGCATTCAAACCTTCTGATCTGGTATCTACATAAACTTCAAATTCTTTGTTGTAGTCTGTATATATGCCAGTATTTGGGCATGTTTGAAATGGTACTTCAGCTTGATGAATTCATTCTCATGCTCAGGATTCCATTTCTAACACTTTATCTCTGTTCTGATCCTTGTCTTCTATGATGGCATGACTTCCTGTATCAGTTTGTCTATTTGACCTAAGTCTTTGATGGAACACCTTTTAAATCCTGCAAACGCTACAAACTGACGCACTTCTTCTGGACTGTGCTGAACTAAACAACCTGTGTTGTCGTTTTTTATATACACAAACGAAGTTAACAAAAGTTTACGAAATTCCATAAGCTGCTTCTATAAATCCTATATATTTCACTTGTTCTTGAAAGAATTAGCATTTCCTCTAAGTTTCAAATTGCTTTCTCTTAGTTTGTTGAAAATAATCTGGAAACATTCTAGATGTTTGCCATAGGCTTTTAAAAAAGTGATCAAATCCCCCCCCCCCCCAATAATAATAATAACTCGGCTTTTAAGGTATCATCCGAAGGACCCGCAACTTTCACTTCAAAGTGCCGAGCGTCTGGCGAAGGAACAGCACTGTTGCTACCTATTTTTTTATCGACTTAGGCCAGTTGCGGCCGAGATTTGAACTTATTTTTTAAAGCATGAAAATATTATTCTTTTCATGTATAATATAACGAGATAACTACTTACTCGATATAACTAGATAATTAATAAAAGTCATATATGGCGTATTTTTGATAAGTTTGACTAACTAAATAAAAAAAAAGATCTTCCTATCTGTTTTATTTCTTTGAATAACGATAGGACTTTCCTGTAAATTACACAATTTAAATCAGTAGCGCTTCATAGATATTAGAAATTTAAAACAATAACCGATTTATTTACCGACTCCGCATTTAAATATCAGATACAGTTTTAAGTCAATTTAACTATAGAAACGTGGGGTTTTTCAAGTTATCGGTGAAGATTTTAATTTGAACGTAAATAAGAAATATCATGTTCATCTACATTCAGTCTCGTATTTTTATTTTTTAACTCAGATATGCAGATAACTTTGAATCCTTTAGACGGGGTCAATATCTGGTTATAAAGAGATATCTAACTCGTTACGAAAAAAAAATTATTTGTTCTAACGAGATATTACCTCAAACCATTCTTTTGTTCATTGGATTCAAACAACATTCAATTAGTAAAAGGTACACATAAATTACATTCTTTGAAAACAAACTGAATCTTTAAACTTTAGATAGCCTTGATATACTGCACATTAAAAATATGTGACAAATACAAGTACCACTGCGCCATTAGAGGTGTTAAGGCTTCGAATCTGAGGAGTTTTACATTTCTTTTAAAAGCTTAATATTCGGGTTGAGACTCCATGATTGGAAAAATATGCTAAGAAAATTCTTTCTTCAATTGAACTGTATATAAGTCAAAAACATTCATTTTTCATTTAAAAGTCATTTATCTTTTTTTTCACAAAAATATTGCTGTTGTAGTTTATATTGACCCCATAACTAGGTCGGAAATCCTACTCTGAGAAAGAAAGAGGAGAAAATTTGGTTCTGGTGTGAGATTTCCCCTCGGGTGAAATCCTACTCAAGGGTACAATTTCCGGGGAAAAGCTGGCTATGGGGGAAATCCTACTCTATAACACCTGTACAATATCTCACCAGTAAAGATCTTTTAGAAATATAATATGCTCGATAAAAAAAAAATAAAAAGAATTATTAAACAAAATATCACACATTCACACAGTTAAATAACAATGCATATGATGCCAAGATCCCGGTTGGGGTGGGGGGGGGGGGGTATGGTGAATTTTTTGTATCATTAAAGGGTGCGACTGAAAGGCTTAATGATATACTAGTGTGTATCATTAACCGTCGATTATGTAGATATTTGCTTGTTTCATTAAGAGTCGATGTTGCTCTGCATTTGTGACGCTTAATGATGGAATTCTATCATTAAGCGGCGATTTAGCATTAGCAGTTAAGAATGTCAACTATTAATGCAATAATTTATGGCATTAAGAGTTGCAATTGCAACGCTTAATGATATTTGTATCATTAAGCGGCGTTTTATCATTAGAGGTTGCTACATAGCATATTTCTCAGATACAATTTGGCAGGATTCTAATAATTTAGAATTTTATACTGCTAGTGCCGTGTAAAGACGAATAATGACCCCCGTAGAATTATGACCCGGGGTCATTTTCCGACGTCGAAAAATGACTTCCGGTCATTATTCGACGTAGAAAAATGACCTCCGGTCATTATTCGACGTAGAAAAATGACGCTTTCGCCCGCAGAAAAAGTGGCATCACCCTTAAAATCTGCATATCCTACGTGAAGAAAAATGACCCCCGTAGAATAATGGCCCCTGGTAGATTTGATCAGAAATATATTTTTTTTGGATTAAAAAAAAAAAATAAGAACTAATAGATCAAGAGGGCCATGGATCAAAATGCTCACCTGAGGTAAATTGAAGATATAGCGATGATCTGTTGTTCTCATTTAATCTTTCAAATGTCTTTATGGTAAATTGACAATGTACCTTATGTGGAAATGCTTTCATTCTGATTGACTTATGTATTATTGTTTAAAAAAACCCTTTTTTTTTACTTTCGCTTATACTATCCAGAGAGAGAGAGAGAGAGAGAGAGAGAGAGAGAGACTTATACTGTCCACAGTCCACGCAGAGAGAGAGAGAGAGAGAGAGAGAGAGAGAGAGAGAGAGAGAGAGAGATGTTTACAATGTCTATCTACCTTTTAATTAAGTTGCGTCCGAATGCTTTTTAAGCCAATGATTTAAATAGCGTACATACATGTAATTTTCGGACATATAGCGAAAGTGCCTTACAATTTTTAAAATAAGAAGAATTACTTTTTTAGAGACTTCTGAAGTAACCGCCGTCACGGTAGCTCAGTCGGTAAAGCGCTCGCCGTGAGTTCGAATCTCGGCCGCGACTGACCTGAGTCGATAAAAAATAGATAGCAACTGTTCCTTCGCCAGGCGCTCGGCACTTTGAAGTGAAAGTTGCAGGTCCTTCGGATGAGACCTTAAAAACCGAGGCTCCGTGTCACGACAGGCGTTAGCATGATAAAGATCCCTCGCTGCTCAATGGCTCTGAGTGCCGAATAAAGATCTAAATTTGAGGCCCTTCACCGGTATATGGTGACATACTAGAGCGTATGTCTCAAATTAAGTGCAGGTAAGTCAATAGAAAATTTATTATCTTTTTGTAAAAGTTTGTGCAAGAGCAAAGAAATCAATTTCATCAATTTTGAATCACTGCTAAGGAAATAAAACTGCTCTTTGAAGGAGTTTTGAAAGTTCATCCTTTACTTTTGCATTCAAGCTAGATTGTCTTGTTTTTCGCATTCATTTTTAATGTTATAAAAAACGCAAATAGGTCATTTAACTAATTCAAATTCGTGATATAACCAATTCAAAACAAAAAAAGGTGATATCACCAATTCGAATAGGTGGTATCACTTATTCGAATAGGTGATATCACCTATTCAACTAAAAAAGATGATATCACTTATTCCAATAGGTGATATCAGCTATTCATTTCCAATAGGTGATATTACCAATTCAAAAAGTGATATCACCTATTCGAATAATTGATATAACCTATTCGAATAGATGATATCAACTATTTCATTTGAATGAGTGATATCACCTTTTCAAACAGGTGATATCAACTATTCGAATAGGTGATATTTCTGAATGGCAATAAATACCAATGCTGCGCCTCATACAATAGAAATACACAATGATCCATAAATGATCCTGTAACGAAAGTTTTGTACCTCTGCGCGTTAATTCACTCGTTCGTTGTGAGAAAAACTTTGTCCAATCGTTTCCACGGCAATGGAAACAGTTTTAAAAATCTTACATGTAGATCTAAACGCATTTGTGAAGTTTCACAAAGATTTAACAAGCCAACCATGAATATATTAGTTGACAATTTTTCCCCATGACAACGGTGGTCAGTTTTAAAAATCAAAATGTTTAATGAACATCTAGATTAACTGTTGACGATCGTCATTTCTGAAACGTTTCATTATTTTTAAGTTTATCAAAGTCATGTCCGAGAAAATGTTCAGACAAAATAATAGGTCTGGCGACAACAATATATCGTCCTGACTTTCCTTTTAACATTAGCCACTGTGACGTATCTATTGTGCAATTTTAATTTTGGGCTAACACAATAGGACTAAAGAAACATATGCAATGTTTTTAAACAAATTTTAACTGTGTGTTCGTCTAGTATTACATGTAATCAGAAAAAACGTAAGAGAATCCAAACCTTGGCATCAATCATCTCTTTTGAACATTGTATCAATCTGTTGCGTTGGAGGTCATTTTTCAACGGGGGTCAATTTCTTATAGGTTGCACATATAAAAAAAAATGACCCCTAGGGTTCTTTTTCTACAAAAAATGTAATTTTTCTACGGCTAGGGAGTCATTTTTCGATGACCCCCCCGGTCATTATTCTACGGGGGTCATTATTCGTCTTTACACCGGTTCTAATGCTCTAGGATGTGGGGCTTATTTTCAAGGTAGTTGTTTTTTTCCTCCTTGGCCAAAAACTTTGGGAGAATCAGGAAATCATGAGGGATATTACGTTTCTTTATTTAATTCCAGTAGTGATAGCAATTGAAAGGGGGAATTTGCTAGTTAAGAAAGAGGGTCTTATTTCATATTGACAATATAGCTTTAGTTAGTGTAATCAATAAGCAAACCTCTAAATCCAAGAGAATTATGGAGCTTGTTCGGCATTTTGTGCTCAAACTTATGTTCAATAATGTTGTTTTTAAAAAAGCTTAACATATTTCAAGTATTGATAATAGCTGCGGACTCTATTTCTCGGGAACAATGGCAGAGGTTCAAGGAATTGACACCATCATCCAAGCCAAAACCAGAAGTCCCACCAAAGGAATTAGTGAACATAATACAATTTGAAATAGACCGGTTACTTCAGCCATGAATTTCTAAGAACACCAAGCTGTCATATCAGACAGGATCAGCATCTTTTCAAAACTTTAGGTCAACTTTTGACTTCGACGACATCTGGCCACCATTACCAAGTCATGTGATTCAATACATTGCTTATTTGTCACGCTTAGGATACTCATTTTCAACAGCTAGGTCATATGTATCAACAATGAGCTTTAACTGTAAAATTCAAAATTTTGATGATGTTACTACGAATTTCATGGTTAGAAAACTCTAATAAGGAATGAGGAGACTTAACAAACCAGCTGATTCTAGACTTCCTATTACCCCCACTGTACTCGATAAAATATTACATATGTTGCATTCAATGTGTTTCAATAGATATGAGACTTCGCTTTTAAAGCAGCTTATTCATTGGCTTTCTTTGCATTTGGAAAAGTTGGAAAAATTGTTTATCCGTAGGCAAATAGTAACTCAGTTTTGCAAATCTCAGATATTGAATTTGATCAAGATCAAGCAAATCTGTTAGTAGTCATTAAACAATCTAAAACTAAAACTAAAATCTAAAACTGATCAGACAGTCAAGGGTATTACAATATGTATTGAAGAAGTGGGTTGCAGTATTTGTCCTATCAAATGCTTGAGGGAGTTCTTGTCTATAAGGCTCAAATTTAAGGGGGCATTATTTTGTCATTTTGACCACTAACTAGATCCCAGTTTTCATCAGTTTTAGGCAAGGTGTTGAAGTCTGTAAAGTTGGGGGCAATTACAAATCCCATTCGTTTCGCATAGGGGCGGCCACAGCAGCATTTGAATTTGGTTGTTCAGAAGATTCAATAATGGAAGCAGGTCGTTGGAAATCCAAGGTTTACAAATCTTACATTAGGTCTCCATTGGCATGTTTAAGAAACAATTATTATTGTTTGATGATATCTAACTCTAGGTTTGGGTTGTTCACGTGCTAGTACCATAGGTTTGCAAATAAAGTAAAAGATAAAAAGATATTCATAATAAATTGCACTTGCATTAGTTATTATACAATTGTCACTTTAATTGTTTGTTAGAACTTATTAATTGTCAATCTAGTTCTTTATTAAGAATTAACAAGTTTTTTCAGCCCCCTTGCAAGTATGGTGTGTTAGCTCCTCCATTATAAAAAGAGCATTCTTTGAAGCATTTAAAAGTCTCTCAGGGGCAACTCAGCCTTAGAAAGAGTCGGAATAAATTTATGGTGGCAAGGCTACTCCGGACTTAAATTCATTGACTTAAAGGAAAAATATTTACACTTGAAGAATCTTGAGAATGAGCCTAACTTTATTCTTCTACATTGTGGCGACAATGACATTAGTACCAAAGCATATTCTCTATTTGAACTTATAAAAAAAATTCAAGACAGATTTGGCTGAAATTAAGGGTCACTTTCCCCAGGCCATTCTGATATGGTCTCAAATCCTTCCCCGTATTCAATGGAGGTATTCAGAAGATTAAGTGGCCATGGAAAACAATAGAAACCGTCTGAATAGGGCAGTAGCCAAATACATATTGGAACGGGGGGGGGGTGTTACCTGAAACATCCAGATTTGATTAAGATATCACCGAGTATTTGCTACCTGATGGTGTACATTTATCAGAAGTAGGAAACTCAATTTTTCTAAACACAGTTCAGGGAGATCTTGAATACTCTGCCCAAAAAGGGGTTGAGTGTATCCAGACAAGTCTGTAAGTACCTAGAAAGATTTGGTGGGATCATGGGCAATATTGGGCGTGGAACAGTTGACTTGTGGCTTTCCCCATGTGTGGGATGACTGCAAACTGTGCCAGTATGCAGCCATTTGGCGTCTGCGCACACCAAACCAACTGTTGGACCTTCTTTAAAATAATGTTTGCTTGCCCTCTACCGACTCAGGGTAAAATTATTGGGTCGGTAGGTAGGTGGGAAAATCTTTTTTCCAGAAAATTTCAACATATTTGTTGACCGGATAGTTGGAATAAAAAGAAGAAAAAAATCGTTCCCTGGAATGCTAAAAAAGTTTTGAGTCGAGCCATTTTTAGTCAGTTGGTCGGGAGAGGGCAACCAAACAATTTTTTAAAGATGGCCTTGACAATATTTGTGTGAAACTTGTACTATACTGAACTGGACTGTGCTGATGTGTGAACCACAGTTAAGGAGGGATTCTTTTCATAAGAACACTTATTTCTTATATTTAAAAATCAATGAAATTTTCACAGAATCAAGAAGACAATATCACTAAGTGATGGTATCAGTTAGATTAAATTTGACCGTTTTATATTAGAGGCAAGATCAGGTCAAGGTCAGTACCTTTTCCCTGAACATTAAGAATAAAAAATTACTGTTGCCAATCATGCGATGCCTACTTCTATTTCAATAAATTAAATGTTTTTCTTTTTGCATAAAGAGATATTACCATATAGGGTCTATTAGATGATATTACCAAATTGACAAATAATTTAACTAAAATGGATATTGGCTAATCCGAATTTTCTCTATTTTTCTTAAAATTTTAAGATATTTTAGTTATTTTTATATGCTTCCTATATTTGAATTTTTCTTATTTTCACATATGGTAAAGTTGTAACATGAAGATACAAAATGATATAAAAACAAAAAGTTTTGACCGTTTACTAAGAGAGAAAAAAAAACTTTTTACGGATTTTTGGCTCAAATCTGAACTTAGATTGGAAGCTTTTAAAAGCTAATATAATTGTAGTTTGTTGGGAAAATCATATTTATTTGATATGTTTTAAAACTTTAGTCCCTTATTATTAATTTAATTTACATTTAAAAATGTTCTCCAAGTCTTTGGTTGTGTAAAAATTATAACTAAATTCATTGTTCTATAATTATTTTGAGAGGCAGAAAAGAAGAAATTTTCATACGCCGCCATTCCGCCAAAAATATAGTACCTGCTAGATTTCAAACTCAGTTTACCATTCCTATTTAAAGTTGTACAATTGTGATGAGGAAAGAAAAATATGATCTTTTAAATCTCTTACATCTAAATATATAAAACATATAAGCAAACATACTTTGAATATTTCATCTAATTAGAAACCAGACAAGAATCCCTCCTTAAGTATACTATTATCGACAGTGATATTAACTGTAAACTAGAAAATTGCACATTTGAGTTTGAGCTATGTTTGAGATTTAAATTTTGAGATATTTGATATATAATCTACTGTGAGTTTGAAATTTGATGTTTGATATGTGAAGCTTGATATTTGAACTTTGACATTTGAACTTTGAACTTTATGTTTGAAGTGTGCTGACCCTCCGCGGTAAACCCGGGATTAGTGTGTACACATGTTGCTATGATTTGATGGGATTGTCCTATTAAAATGGCATCCCACATTGTTTGTGATTTATTATGCCACGACCAATACTCGCCATAACATTAAACAAAAAAAAAATATTTGGTGTTTTATTCTTATCTCTGTATAAATAACAATTGTTAATTGATAAAACATCGTCGAGTTGAAGGCCAAAGCAAGAGTTTTTATTTTCTAATTATAAGATTTTGAATAAATTCTGCTTCATATGAATACAAAAATAGGTCTGCTAACAACGGCGCAGAGTTTTTACCCATGGGAATTCCAAAAGATTGTTGGTAGACCTGGTCTCCAAAAACCACATAGATACTGTCAATCAGAAACTCAAGCATTTTTTAAATATCAACTTCAGAGTACTTGTGTGAACAATCAGAATGTTTTGAACAAAATAATTCATATTCTCTATTGATCATATTACTGGAATGAGAATGTATTCAAAATCCTTTCCACTCCTGGACAATAATCAGACCAGACCAAATTGGGGCATATAAATGTGATCTACAAGGGAGCATTTAATGAAATTGTAGAATTCATGACTTATGACCGATTAGGGTTCATTAGTGGTAGGGAATGTCTTTTCTGAGAGTGAAAAGTCAATTTTTTTACACCCTCTTACTTGCTTTTGTAAAATACATGTAAAACACAACTACATGTAGCTATGATAAGTAAAACGTTTAATTAATTAAGGAAATCCTTGACTCATGGGTGTACTCCAGTCCAAACTCACCAACTCTGTTAACGGCAATTCATTCATTGATCTCGGGCCCAGTATTTCAGATAATTGTATAACATTTACAAATAAAGAATAAATACATCTATTCTCTCTTATATTATATATTTAAAGAGCACTGATAAGGCCTGCTTATTTTTACATACTGTACATGTACTGTCTTGTTCAATGCCGATGTGCAAAACTGAGGTGTGCATTCATTTCTCAATATATTGCTACAGTTGATAAACAAATAAAGTTTAGTTCCACTGTTAATAAAGAAACATTGAATGACACATTCCCTATATGCATACAAGTTTATATTTTTTTAGTTGTCCTGAAAATTACATAGTTTATCCCATCTGTATGCAGTGCAAAAGAAAAAAAAATAATAAAAATAAAAATAAAAATACGTTGTAAAATTTAAACTCAATTTTATGTTTCAAAGAGCTACCAATTTTATTTAATTTAAGCCATACTTTTTTGTTTGTTCCTAAATAATCCCATTGAAGATAGAGTGATGGAATTGTAAACATGATGAATCAAAACTTCATAGAAACACACTATTTATCAAACACTTTAAAATAACATCTGCTTAGAGGAATGGGGGGACATTACTAAACAAGTAAAATCGATGCAGTGCATCCAATCGGCCACATAAAAATTAAGCATTTTAAAAAGTACTTTTGCAAGTAAACTTTCAAGGAAAGCAGAAAATTTTCAGAGCTAGAAGTGAACATTTTTATTTCAGTTTTCAAAGAAAAAACCCCCACGAATTTCAAGATAAATAGAAGGAACTGCGAACAATAGTATTGTTCTCCCGCCTACCCCCAAGTCATTTTTTCAAAAGTTAACACATTTGAATGATTTTTCATATTTGTATAGATATATATATATATATGAATTTTCACAAAACATTACTTTTTTGGGAAAACAAAGAGAGATAACTCTATAATTTTGGTAAAACTTGTGTTTTTCACTATAGAAATCAACGGAAAACGAAAAATATTTTTAAAACATCCCCCGTGAAACAAAAATTCCTTTTTACAGGTAATATGGACTGTCATTTCACAAATTCATACCAAAGCTTTTTGTGTTTCACGGGGGGGGGGGGGGAGGAAGGGGGGGCATATGTTTGTAGACAAAAAACTACAAAAATGATTACTTTTTCACCAATTTCAAAGGGTTTTACAACTAAAACATTGTATTTTATTAATAATATATGTTCAATTTTATATGCGTAAAACATAAGAAAAGATTTAAGAAACATTTATTCATTTCCAATAAATTTTAAAATGTGTTGATGCTTTAAAGTCTGATTTCAATGGAAAATATCGTCTACCCCCTTATTTAAAGGGCTGGAATAAGGGGTAATTAACTATTTAACACTGGCATTAAAATTATCAGTCAATTACCATTGAATTGTTCTTTGCATTCAACAAAGATTTTAAGGCCAAATTGTCATTATAATTGAATTAAATGGGTGTAAATGTAGGCGGGAATCGAGAGTTAGCGTGCGTAATTCTTTCAGTTCATTTGTTCATCAATTTGATACATCGATGTGAAATATGAGTGTTCACTGATAAAATGTATCTTTGGAATGAAGATTAAGGGCTATTTATATTCAGATTTTCAGTTAACGACGTGCTAACACTTAAATCTTTTGTCACGTGATTAAAACGATGATTTCTACAGACTATGCTACAAGTGACGTTGGTGGATGAGACAATAAATGCAAAGTGAAAAAAATATCATAATGTAATTCGCAGCTGTAGCATATTCAAAACTATTTTTACTAGTTTTACCAACTTTTCAATTTCTTACTTATCATTTTTACCACTGCAGTTATTATCCGAAAAATCTCAACGGTTGTGTTCATATCCTACTCACTTCTATGTTTGGGAGTGTATATTTTAAAGAGTTTTTATATGATAATAAATTATCAATGATAACAATAAAGACTTGGTTTAAAGCAAGTTAAAATATTTTACACATAATTTTTATGCAAATTATCATTAATGAATTAATTTACTCAATTACTTAAGAAATAACGTCTCATTTCCTGCACTTTCTAACACATCTACAAATAGATCGGCCGCTGCTGCGGCGGACAATAAGTAATTTGAAAAAAATGAAGTTTATTGAAAAATAAAACTTTTTTCAGCTTGACGTCCTATCCTCCTTAAATGGGCATCTTTCCCTGCAGTCTGTTCCATTTTCTTCAGGTAGAGAAATTAATATAATTGTTTAAATTAAGGTATCCGATCCATTTTAGGACCTAACTTTTTAACTTTAAATATCTGTTATGTATCAAATGCTCTCATATTAATTCAAAGCATTTTAGGGTAGAAAATGATTAACCAAGAAAAATTTAAAAAAAAATGTAAATACCAAAGCAGAAATTAATCAATGAAGATTGCATTGAGGTCTATGGGGACAAGTAAGTTTTTGAAAATAAGAAATAAATCCTAAGAATATTTAAATGTTGTGGTGGAAAGATGTGAAAATAGAAGGAAAAAAAATTATTGAAAACTATTGTATTACCAGAGAGACAACCGTACGTGAATCGAACGCTTACGTAAATCTTGACAGATACCAGATTTTATCTTTTGATGTCATACAACTAACTTACAAACAAATACCGCCCAGAATGATTCCAAGAAGAATATATAATCAAATATGCCTTGAAATGAAGACATTGCGTAGATGTTGTATCACATTAATCTGATTACGTCTATGTCTTGACACAAGAAGTAGGATAAATTAGGTAGTATTTTCTGTAGTTTTATTAAAAAAAACCAATATTTTGCAGGAATATATCAGTCTTGACTTACAAGCGATTGGGAGCCATATTAAAAAGATGCATATCCTACAGTCTAGTATGTCTTATACTTTTACTGAATGTCGTACAAGTCTCTGCTGACAGTAATAATCTAGAGAAATGTATTTTGGACGTTTTCTTTATTTAATTAATGATTCTATGCAAATATTTTCTTTACATTTTTTATGTTCTTTTTAATCTTTTATTATTATGGAAATTCATAAATAACCTTGTACCAAAAGAAATGATTCAAATAAACATTTTATCTAATTCGTTTTCTTTTGCAGATAAATATTTTTAAAAAATTATTTAAATAGAATAAAGAAAACCAGAATCCCAATACCGGTAAGTGAAACAGATGCTTAATTCTTAATAGATGCCAGAGATAATAGATCGTTTTGATGTTATTTAAGTATCTTAAACAACTAATTCAAATACACATGTACCATTCTGTTTAATATCTCTAAAAGTATAACTCGTTTCTTTTGTTATTCAAGCATAAAGAAATAATTAGTGGCTTCTTGATTTCTGTGACCTGTTGTTATGTCTATAAAAGATGGAATAACGTAAACACTGTATCAAACATTTCTTATTACGTCAATGCCTTGGCACATAAAGAAAGAAATAATCCCTTTTATTTTGTCCAATTTAATATAAGTATCTCTATTCTTTGCCGGAATATCAATTTCAATCTTGACTTTGAAACAAATGAAAACCATATTACAAAAATGCATATTCTACAGAGTTTAGTGTGTCTAATACTGTTGCTGAATGTCGGACAAGTCTCTGCTGACAGTAACACTCTAGAGAAATCTATTTTGAACGGAAGTACGACGTCCGGAGGAAAAGTATCCAGTGTGTTGCGGGACATCCTTAACCAGGAGAGCTTAGTGAGGTTTTCTATGGTTCAGAGAATTCAAAACTTAGTCGTGGACGTCATAGATAACAAAAACAATTCTCAAATAGTGAAGCAGAAAATGAAAATCTTGACCAAGGAATTAAAAGATTTGGAGACAAGAGACAACGGAATAGAAACAGAGGTAACAAAACTTAAACAGGTGTTAAACGCATTCAACGAGACATTAAGAAGTGATCAAAATATGACAATGGAGAAAGTTCGAGATTTAAAAGAAAAGGAATTAGTTTTAATAAGAAATCAAACTTCAGTCCTCCAAAAAGAAAGCAGAGAATTATTGGCGGAAAACAGAAGAATTAAAAAGCAACAGGAGATTCAAAATAAGGCCTTGCAAGATGATATTCAGCAATTAAAAAACAAAGAATTGGATGTCAGAAATAAAAATCGACAATTGCCTACAGAAAATGATTTTTTTTAGAAAACAAGTAAGTGACATCAAGAATACTCTGCGAGATATAAGCTATAGAGATTCAATGTATGAGGGGCGATTTCAAAAGATGGATAACTCCTTTAAGAATTATTCAATATCTATCAATGAGACCCTTGTTAATTTACTTGAGGATCATGAAGTTCTAAACCTTCAGATTTTGAACGTCTCCTCGTCACTGTCAGCAGGCAAGTTTTAAGTTTAATATGTAATAATTTACTTGATATTTTAGATTTAAGATTCTTCGTAAGATGGTCAATCTTTAATATGGCACACCGAATCCTTAAACTGAAATGAACTAAACATTATTTGGTATTTGAAAATCAATCAGTATGATTTTTATAGTATATTTTACAGAGCGTGAAATAAATTTAATGATTTAATAATCGTAGATTTGTCTTGTGAATCTTTATTTGGTTATTTGTCTTGTGAACTAAAGTTCTAGTTTATAAAATTGCTAAAATAACAGTGTAATAGTCTGTCTTTGTTAAAATAACAGTGTAATAGTCTGTCTTTGTCAAAATAACAGTGTAATAGTCTGTCTTTGAATTCACTTACTGAATTGTTCATATTGATAAAAGTATGTTCTCATTTATTGGCAATAATTTACCTTTCTGTTTTTTTTTTTTTTTTTTTTTTTTTTTTTGCTTTGTTTCTTCTCAGTCAGCCATAGTTTTTCTGATAAATACACACTTCTTTAAACATCAGATCCGATGGTGATAGGGAAAGGAATTTAAATGTAGTTTGTATTTTGACATCTTCATCACTTAAAATCAATTTCGGAGCATGAGAAAAAAACCTTTCAGGAAAACAAATTCCGGTTTTCAACAGAATTTGAAAATATTCATGAGGCAAAAAATCTTGATCTTTCAGACAATTAACTATTCGTCAAAAGGTTTTATTTGTGGAGATATTTTGATGATACCAATCAAGACTTTTTTTTTTACAATCATGCTTGAATGGTACATGATGTCTTCAAATTTTAATCGTGGAAGTAAGTAAGAATTGCCTTGTTAAAGTTATCAACAACATTTTATAGCAATTAATTCAGATAACAAGGCAGAATAAATGCAAATTAGGTACTGTATCTCTTTTCAGGACTTTTGCCAACAAAATAAAAAAATGGAAAATAGATTTGTTTACATTTTTGAAATTACTTCTTTTTATTTCTAAAATATTTATAAATCGTAGATTTTCTGTGATGTTCAAAATTCTATCCTTTTACCGTTCCTTTCATAAATCTATCCATCATAATATCTTTCAAAAAGGTTTGTAAGTGACCTTAAATTTTAGTTTTATAACACTCATGAGGCATATATTAAGAGTAAACTAGAGTGTTTTTCTGAACGTAGCTGATTCAATCGACTTTTACTTTTGTTCAGGTAAATTAAAAGTGCACCAAAAATCATGCTTTGATATCCTGAAACAAAATAAGATATTGAAAGGAAAAGATGGCGTCTATGATATTTTGATTAATTCAAACATCACTTCCGTCTTTTGTGACATGACTACGGATAGAGGCGGATGGACGGTGAGTACAAATAGTCATGACACAGATTTCTGAGAGAGAGAGAGAGAGAGAGAGAGAGAGAGAGAGAGAGAGAGTCTACATTATCACAGGAGCATGATTCAAAAGAAGAACTTTCACAGGATAAAATTCTGCCATTCAATTGGCACAGCTCTACCATTCAGTGACCATTCCAGACCTTTCAGTGATCATTCAAATGGCTGAAAGGTGCAGGGTTTTCCTGTGTTTCAAATTCAATAGCCGTTTATGGCAGGAACTTGGTGCCTTGTAAAAAAGTGCTAACATGATCAGTTCAGTATAACAAGAACTGATTACTTTATTTAGTATACAACGGGGGACGACTAATGCATGTATATGATTCCTTATTTAGTGAAGTCAACGTTTAAGTCCAACAAGTAGATTTTCCAATACATATGTTTTAGAGTGCGATTTCCGTTGAATTGATGGAGGTTAATTTCTAAAAAAAAAAAAAAAAAGATTGCACACACAGTTCTACTAAAAGCTATGCTACCACTCCCTTTCATGTTGAATTTGAATCATTTGTTATCTCTTCACTTACCTAATTAATTTTTCAACATTTAAAGGAATACTTAAGTCCAACGTACATGTATGTCAAGTTTATGTTTTAAAATCAATTTGTAAACTGCTGTTCTGTTCAATATTCAAAAACCAAAGAGGAGATCACCATGTATTGCCATGTATCAGACCATACTATTTATCAGATAAATATATAATTAAATTAATTATATATCATATATCGGACATCGGACACATACTATTTATCAGACACATATATAATTATATATCATATATATATATGTTCATGCGCGTATGTTTCTGTGTTAGTTTGTGTGTATATGTGTATGTTTATGTGTAAGTTTGTGTTTATACGTGTATGTTTCTATGTTAGTTTGTGTGTATTTGTGTATGTTTATATGTAAGTACGGTGTATACATGTATGTTTATATTTAAGTATGTGTGTATACGTGTATGTTTATATGTAAGTATGTGTGTATACGTATATGTTTATATGTAAGAATATGTTTATGCGTGATTTTTTGTATGATAATTTGTGTGTTTTATGTTTCTATAAGAGTATATGTAAACGTTTGTATGTTAGTTTGTGTGTATATGTGTGTGTTTATATGTAAGAAATTGTATGTGTGTATATGTGTATTTTTATTTGTAAGAATGTGTTTATGTTTGTATGTAAGTTAGTGTATATGCATGTATGTTTCTAAGTAAGTGTGTGTATGCATTTATGTTTATATTTATTTAAGTTTGAGTGTTTGCATGTATATATGTACATACTTACACACATACATACTTACACACATACATGTATTTTATGTACATACTTACACACATACATGTATATATGTACATACACACATACATGAGTATATGTACATACTTACACACATACATGTATATATGTACATGTTTATGTGTAAGTATACAAGATGGAAAGTGAATGGATGGTTAGGTAGGAAAGCACGTGGGTAGATGTGTGTATGGATAGATGGATAGATGGTACACATGAATGGAAATAAATGACCAATTTTCCAATCTAAAGGAAATGCCAGTATCTTTAAGTAACTGGCACACGTTTGAAGCTTTCTTCCATTTTATAGGCTATACAGAAAAGAATAGACGGTTCAACTGATTTCTATCGGACTTGGGAAGAATATAAACATGGTTTTGGGGATCCAAAGGACAACTACTGGATTGTTAAGAAAAGAATACAAACTTTGAAAAATATATATATATATATATATATATATATATATATATATATATATATATATATATATATATATATATATATATATATATATATATATATATATATATATATGTTTGTTTCATTTTTGTTTTATTCTGTTTCTTTTTCTTTGGTATTTCTTTCTTTCTTTTTCTTTCTTTCTTTTTTTTATTAACAGGAGTTGTTATTTTAAGCTTTTAATTGTCATTTCTTGATATATCTTTTAGATGTAACTCATTATTTATTTATTTATAGTACTCAGATCAAAGTAATACTAGTCATACATATTTACTGTCAAACTGTCTAATACAATGTATTAATATGCCTTCAATTCTTAATTTTCTAACAATATTGAGTTGCAATCTTTATTGAGAGTTGTAACAAATCTTCATGAAGAAATAACTGCAACCAAACAGTTAACCAGCAATGATAGAAAGAACCCTATATCTCAAATTAATTAGCTACATGTTAATCATAGGAATTTCTGAGTAGAATTGAAAACTGAATAGATAATCAACATTGATTATTTTTAATGTTTTTGATTCACAAGACAAAAAAAAAAAGAAGTAAAATGGAGCCACCACTTCAAGCTCTCATTTCGCTTTAAGCACCACCCAGTACCTCTGCAGCAATAGAAACCTCTTACTCTACCTATTTTGTATAACTTATTCTGTGGATGTCAATCTATAAACCAAGCCATATTTCAGGATAAAAGCATATTCTGATCAATGATTGATTGATTACGCCTAGTCGGCAATATTTCAGCGGTATAAATTTAATATGGTAGGATCAGTTTTAAACGTTTTTGGGTTTCTCTGGTGGCCCCCAGTGAGCCTACTCTTTTTCAAAACCAGAGAAACGATCAAAGGGGTTGAAATCCTTGACACAGGGACGATTTAACGTCCCTTCCTACGGACTTTATTCTAATCAATAGTCATAAACATCAGTTTCAATGATTTTCTTTTCAATTTTCATAAAGGTAATGATGCAATCCATGCTTTAACCAAAGATCGGGACAAGGAACTGCGAGTAGCTATGCAGATATTTAATGGGGACACAGCGTATGCTGAATAGTCCACGTTTTATATCGGAAACGAGACTGATAAATACCAACTCACAGTATCCGGGTACAACGGAACTGAAGGTAAAGTTATTCCTTGCCATAATCTTGATTTAAAGATCCTTTGTATTATTTTTTGCTAACAAAGGAATTGAAATTTACTTTTGCACCATTGATCTAAAGATCAGATGTAACATTATGTCTAATAGAGGATCTGAAATTTACCTTTGGTAGTACGGTATCATCTGTGATCTATGGATATTAAAGTCAAACAGTATCAATTACATTGAAAGTTGTAGATATTTGTAATTAAGAAAGAAATATCATTATGGGAAAAAACTGCATTACTTCAGAGGAAATGTCATTAGATAAATATAATTCAGAACTATGTTAAAACATATTTGCTTTTCAAAGAGAATAAGATTGACCCTTGACATTACAGTGCTACATGTGACCTGTACGGTATCGAGTAGAACAGATCTCGGTTTCTTTGAGAAGTCTACAGTAATTAAGAGATATCATCATTTGTTGTAATACTTTCGTATAAAAAGTCATTGTAAGAAGCACATGAACATTTCAATATTTGATGATTGAATCGTCCTTAAACATAGAAAAAGCATCAATTTCAAAATTGTGTTTTCAAGATTTTTCGTACAATTCATTTAAGATTGTCGCAGGAACTTTCTTGCTCCCAGTAATTACAACTTTTCTTTTTACCAAGAATGATTACGTGTCTTTTTTGATATTACAGAATTTCAATCCTTTTTTATTCATACGTTTCCGTAACCATTTTATATTATGCATTATATATATGATTATTTTATATAGACTGGTTTGTGCAATCTGAACATTTAACCGGAGATTACATCCTTTTATTCTTTTTTGGAGTTTTTATCAATGGTAATATAATAATGCTTGTTTTAGAAGGGGGTGTCATTAAAATATTTTAATCATCTGCTGAGGAGAGTGATCATGTCCTCATCATGAAGAATAATTCCTAGATTTACTATGTATTTTGTTGATTACTTATAGATGTTTTGATGATACATTATACTTGATAATTAAATGCCTTAATTCAATGTGAATAGTTGCGCAGGTAATTTTGAAATACTGAAATTTCATGCAGATAAACAAATTGTACACATAAAACACTGTTTTGGCCCCTGTTAATCTCACATACAGGCTTAAAATAAATATTTTATGGTATTAACCGAATAGTAATCCTTAGCTAGTAGTAATTACATATGCATTGAGGTATGATAAGCAGACTGTATATTATTTGACACAATCATGCATGTGTTAGCACTTCCAGTATTTTAGTGTTAACACGTATTCATATCATTTTAATTGTTCCTTAACTTAAATGAACTTTTGAATCTGTTTAAGGTGATAAACAATACGGAACACAAGAAAAGTTACAAGAGACATAATAAACAAATTTAATGTTTTTTTTTTTTTTTTTTTTTTTTTTTTTTTTTTTTTTTTTAACAATTTTCGGCATTAAATTTCATGCTGAATTCATTGATTTCCTATTCAAGTTGATAGTTTAAATTATTTGAATTAATGCTTGCATTCAAATATATATTTAAAAAGATTAAGGGTGGGTTATATGATACACACGATCATGACTTAGGATTATCAAGTTTAGCATGTAAAAAATGTAACGTCTGGTTTTCAAATTAGATTATATAAAAATAAAGCATAAATTACACATCTGTATGTAAATCATCATATACTCTGTTTTAGGTGACAGTTTGGATTCTCACAATGGAATGAAATTCAGCACAAAGGATCAGGACAATGACGGATATAATGGAAACTGTGCTACATTACGGCACGGAGCCTGGTGGTACAAATCCTGTGTCAGCTCAAACCTGAACGGAGAGTACGCACAGTCTGCTGCGTCTGGACAGAAATACCCGGTATGGAATACCTTGAGGTATAATGAAGCTCTACAAAAGACTATCATGATGATCAGACACAAGAACCGAATCAGATTGTTATCACCTGATCCCGCCTCTGGAATTTCCAGGGGTCCGTGTTTTATGCCCCTTTTCACAAACTTGTTTATAGATTGTTTTTTAGATCAATCTTCATCTTTTTCACTATAACGATTGTTATATTGTCTTTTAATTTTCAACACAAATTAGTAAATGTATCAACAGCGTGTCTTTCATTATATATATTGTATTCACGTTGAAATTGTTCTTTCTAACTCCTTTTTCTTGACTAACTCATCATAAAGTAAAACAAATATCAATGCTATAACTATTGCTTCTTTTTTTTATTTACTCTCAGTGCATCATTCTTTCATACATGATTAACTACCTTTAAATAAAAAAGCTAGAATTTCCGCAGCCTTTGTTAATATAAGGATAGGAAGAAACAACCGATATTACTTTCACTGCTTACATTAATAGAACCTCCACTTATAAACAAACAAGCTCTGTAGCTTGTTATTTCTGTATTCATTTTCAGAACCAGGGAAAGTTTTATAACAGAGCCCAGCGTTTTTTTTTTCAGAATCATGCTCTTTCTTCTATATTCACATCAGTAGTAACATGCTTTAAATTTTGCGAGTTATCACTTTTTAAATTAGGTAAAGTTCGTAACAAAGGAAGATGACACGGTAAATTTTTATTTTACATTTAGTATATTTGTATATAGGTAGCATATTAAGCATAAAATGTTCACGTGAATATGTCGCTCGTGAGCTTCTTATGCAAATATTTCATATGATAAAGTAATCTATGACATTGTAATATTCCGGAAATTTATAGTATGACCATTCGGGTTTAGCTATAATGTTGCAGATGTAAACTTCCGTGTTAAAAGGTATATAAAGGCTGAATCCCGGTACAGACAGTCCTTTCCAGTGCAAGCTGTGTGAAGTATAAGACCGCTAAGACGTGATAGAACATAACAGTGGTAAGTGAGACTACAAAATAAAGTCAGCTTACAGAAGAGGTTGTCCTTATGAGAAAGTAAGGTCAACAAGAATAGTTATAAAAAGGCTGTTGTGTTTCGAGTGGCAAGCCACTCAGAGGCTAACTAGCAAGGGAGGTTAGCCACCTGTAATTCGTCTAATTGACCTGTCTGGCGACCAGGCTGTTGTGCGCAGTGTGTCTGCCTGAATAAGGCTAGCAGTGTGCACAGCAGTTGAAGGGCTGTCACTTGTACTGACTGTGTCCTGAATAAGGCTGCAGTACAAGCGTCAGTCCGAGGTTGGCCAGTGAAAGGGATAGTCTACCCACTGTAATTAACACAATCATTTGTAACAAGTTGATTAATTATTTCATATTGTCGTGATTATTAACCTAGATAAGGTTAGGCCGTATTATTTGTATATATTTGCAGGCCTTTGTTGTCAATCATTTGCCAATCATTTATTAAGAAAAATTGTTATATCGAAGTCATCCCCAAAACCTTGAAATGACAAGGTACGACCCCCGATAGAAGCTAACATTCCGCTCGACACGTTACAAAATTTGGTGGCAGCGGTGGGATTTGGGGTGCTTGATTTTTTTTTTATTTGTTAAATTTCGTAGCTACCGATAACCATTGTTCTTGTTTGTTAGTATGGATAGCATGGATGACCTTACTAAAATTGAAAGAGAGCTAAGTAAGATTCAGGCTAGCTTAGATGAAGGTAAAGCAAAGAACGTCAGAGATTCAGGTTTACCTGAAAGTAGGCGGACAACCTTAGATGATGAATATTATGAGGCAATGGGTGCGAGACCTAAATCTGTTAGGACGACCACTCAACCTACTGATATATCTGAAAATAGACGGCCTGATACCAGCATTAGCGTAGATAGGTCAGATGACAAGGCTCCAGATAGGTTTTCCTTTACAAGCACACCATATGTTAGAAATAGGCAAGATGACCCTCTGTTTACAAATATTACCACACGCCGACCTAATGTAAGGACAAATATTGATCAGCACAAGGGTAATCATGTAAAGCCAGACAAGTTCGATGGCACTACCTCATGGCTAGACTTTAAATCTCATTTTGATGTATGTGCTGAGTTGAATGGTTGGTCGACCTCTGAGAAAGGCATGTACTTAGCTGTTTCCCTACGAGGTCGGGCACAGGCGGTGCTTGGCAGTCTTCCAGAAGGAGAAAAATGTAACTTCAGGTTATTATCCAGGTCACTGGAAGAGCGCTTTTTGCCACCTAACCAAACAGAGTTGTATAGGGCACAATTACGAGAGAGGAGACAGCGGGCTTCCGAAACATTGCCAGAACTTGGGCAGGACGTACGCAGGCTGGCCAACCTAGCGTATCCAACTGCCCCAATTGAGGTTAGAGAAACCCTTGCAAAAGAGCAATTTATCGATGCTCTGAAGGACAGCAACATGAGAATCCGCATCAAACAAGCCAGGCCAGTTGACCTGAATGATGCTATACGTCATGCCGTGGAGTTAGATGCATTTAACTCTGCTGAAAGACGTCTTCAAGAAGATAAGGGTTATTTGAGAGAGGCCAACCAGCCATTAGAGTCAGACAAAGACACCGTGACTACGCTGTTAAAGGTAGTACGCGACATGCAGGAGGAAATGAAATCAATCAAGATGGCAGTACAGAACTCAAAATCTACCAAGCGAACATCGTCAAACATAATTTGCAACTTTTGCAAGAAGAAGGGCCACATAAAGAGAGATTGTTACTCTTATCAAAACATGCAGAAAAAGTCAAGGCTGAGAGAGAAGGACAAGTCCACTTCTTTTCCCAGACAAGGAAAGGGAACAGACAAAGATGCAAACAGAACTGGTGTCAGTCGAAGGGCAGGGGAAGCCGGTATATTTGTTAATGCTACAATAAACGGCAGTAAAGTGAAGTTTCTAATCGACACTGGGGCAACCGTTAGCATCATTTCACCATCAACATTGCATTCTGTGATTGGTGATTCAAAGCCAATTCTCGACAAGGTCAACCAGGACGTTCTTACAGCAGATGGTACTGCAATGAATGTAGAAGGTTCTATTTTAATTTCTTTCTTATTGTCTACCTTGACAATCAACCAGAAATTTACAGTAATTGATGTTGGTATTGATGGTATATTAGGACTTGATTTTCTTACTTCTAACAATTGCTCACTTGATTTGCCAAATTCTTCTATGCTGATAGGTAGTAAGCGGGTAAAATTGTCATTTGAAGGAAAAATAGGTTGTTGTAGAGTAACCCTAGCTGCCAATATCACGATTCCTCCGTGTAGTGAAATTGTTGCTATGTGTGATGTTGTTGCACCTGTGTATGAGAAAGTGCCAAGCCTGGGTGTTATTGAACCGTCAGATCGTTTTATAGAATCAGATCGGGGTTTAGTAGCCAGAACATTGATCAGAGGTAGCAAAGTCACTCCTGTCAGACTTATGAATCTATCTACAGAAACAAAGAGTTTGTATAAAGGGACATTTGTTGCTACCCTGTCAGCTGTCGACACTGTGTATGAAAAGAGAAGTCACATTAAAAGGGTTGGAGAACTGCCTACTCATCTACAAGACTTGTATCAGCGGTCAGTCAAGGAGTTGACCACAGAGGATGCCAAGGCAGTCAGAAAATTGTTAACAAAATACTCACACCTATTTGCTGCGAGTGATGCTGACCTTGGACAAACAAAGATGACGGAACACACTATCGATACTGGTACGAGTACACCGATAAAACAGCACCCAAGACGATTACCCATACATATGCAGGAAGAGGCAGATCGTCATGTTGACGACATGCTAGAGAGAGGAATCATAGAAGAGTGCACCAGCCCCTGGTCGTCTCCAGTTGTGTTGGTCAAGAAAAAGGATGGAACGACTAGGTTCTGCATTGACTACAGGAAGCTAAACAACACAACTGTCAAAGACGCTTATCCTCTTCCGAGGATAGATGACTCCCTAGGTCAGTTATCGGGTGCAAAGTATTATTCCACTTTGGATTTAAATGCTGGGTATTGGCAAGTGGAAGTAGCAGAAAAAGATCGACCCAAGACTGCGTTTGCAACAAGAAAAGGGCTTTACAGTTTTAAAGTTATGCCTTTTGGGCTTTGTAACGCCCCAGCGACGTTTGAGCGTCTCATGGAACTTGTGCTAAGAGGTCTACAATGGCAGATATGCCTTGTATACCTTGACGACATCATTGTTGTTGGAAAAACAGTAAGTGATATGATTTCAAATCTTACCCAAGTGTTTGATCGATTGTTAGCTGCAGGACTAAAGCTCAAACCTCGCAAATGCACATTGTTTTCAACAGAAGCAGAATACTTGGGACACATTGTATCTGAAAGAGGGATTGCTACACACCCTGATAAAATTAAGGTAGTCCAGACTTGGCAAGTACCGTCAAATGTATCAGAGTTAAGATCGTTTTTAGGATTCTGCAGTTATTATAGGCGATTTGTCAAAAACTTTGCCAATATTGCCAAGCCACTGCATGATCTGACGAAGAAGGGTATTAATTTTGCATGGTCTGATGAATGCCAGGTATCATTTGACAATCTTCGAAAACAGCTATCAACAACTCCTGTCTTGGCTCATCCAGATTTTAATGAGAGATTCATCTTGGATACCGATGCCAGTCAATATGCAATCGGCGCGGTATTGTCACAGGTAAAAGATGGTCTTGAACGACCAATTGCCTTTGCCAGCAGAAGCCTTTCCAAATCCGAAAGAAAGTATTGTGTTACCCGAAAAGAGCTTCTGGCTGTTGTACACTTCATCAAGTATTTTAGACATTACTTGTGTGGCAGACTACTTTACAAAGTGGACGGAAGCCTTTGCATTGCCAAACATGGAGGCAGAAACCGTTGCTACAAAGATTGTCGAAGAAGTCGTATCAAGATTTGGAGTACCAGCTACGATACATTCTGATCAGGGTCCGCAGTATGAAAGCAATCTTTTCAAGGAAATGTGCAGACTGTTGGACATACAAAAAACCCACACCACTCCGTATCACCCACAGTCGGACGGAATGGTGGAGCGGTTCAACAGAACGTTAACCACAATGCTTAGTGGTTTTGTCAATGAGCACCACACTGATTGGGATGTCCATCTTCCTTTTGTAATGATGGCATATCGAAGCTCGGTGCATGAAACAACAGGAATGACACCAAATATGATGATGTTTGGACGAGAGGTGTCGACACCACTGGATTTGATGTATGAGATGCCCCCATCAATTAAAGAGGTGCCAAACAATAAATGGACTTGGTATTTACAAGAACGTCTAGAGAATGCTCATAAATTTGTGAGAACAAGAATGAATCAGGCAATGGTCAGGCAAAAACATTACCACGATCGAAAATTGAAATGGCATCATTTCGAAGCGGGTGAAGAGGTTTATGTTTTCTTCCCAAGAAGAAAGCCAGGCACATCACCAAAGTTTACAAGTTATTGGCGAGGTCCATTTAAGGTGGTTAAAAGAATGTCCGACTTGACATATCTTGTCAATTGCGGTCCGAGGGGATCAGATCAGGTTATCCATGTTGACAGAATGCGCAAAAAGCATGCACAAATTTTGTCAGGGGGGAATGACGAACCGTTGCCAACATGTGAAACTCCGGACGACTCTGGTCCTGTAAAGAGTGATACTGATTCATGCTTTAATGGAGAACTACCAGTGTCTCATCGCCCAAGTAGAGAGCGCAAACCTCCTAGTTGGGTGCATGATTATGAGACAGATTTGTAATTATCTCTCTAGTATGCATTTACAAATTGTATTAGGAAGCTTATCTAGTTTTTATATATGTATATTTTTAGTGATGGCTAAAACTAAGACAACACCAAGAAATGAATATCGGCGGTGTCCAATGTGTTCGGAACCTGCAAGAACAGAAGAAGAATTCAAGAAACACATTATGGTATGCGCCATGAGAGTTTTTGAGTGTCCAACCTGTGATTTTACCAACACTAGAGAACTCAATCTCAAGAGACACATCAAACGATGTCATCCTGGCTTAGGACCTAATGATGAACTTATCAAACTGGGCGCAAAAGAGCAAAGTAAGGAGAAGGCAGGTGGTTCGTTGAATGAAAAAAACAAAAATGAGGAAAGCGCAAATGAAGATTGGTTGGACCAGGACCCTGGTGAAGTTATAGGCGAGATATCCTCTGCAGACTCATCGAGTAGTAGTAGCTCAAGTGAGAAGAATGAAGAAGATGATATTGATGAGCAGAAGGAGAAACAGGATCCGGAGAAGAAAGAAGACAATCTGTTAGAAGGAAGACTTTTCCGTAAGAAGACCCAACCGACTTTGCCTTTTGCAAGAAAAAGACCAAGTTTGGAGGATATCCCTGTTCCAAAGAAGATTATTCTTATGGACAAAGCAACCCAGGTTGATATGGAACCAGCAGTTCCCCCTGTAGAGAGTAGTGGAGTCGACGTTTATACACAGACATCCCCAAAGAAAAGAGAAGTTGTGACCAGAACGACAAGAAAGTTTCGTGAAGGAGAGGCAGATATCAAAGTTGTTGCCAAAGAAAGAATAATTTATAACTGACATGTTCCAGTAACTTCAATGGAAATTATATTTAACACAGATAGTGTTCATCAGTTTTGTTTGTTATTTTTATTGCTGTTCTTGTTTTGTTGCTTATTTGGTCAACCATATTAATATAGTTTTGTCGGAAAAAAAAAAAATTTGTTGATCTATTGACTTCGCATGCGGGACGCATGTCATCGGAGGCGTGGGTAGTGTAATATTCCGGAAATTTATAGTATGACCATTCGGGTTTAGCTATAATGTTGCAGATGTAAACTTCCGTGTTAAAAGGTATATAAAGGCTGAATCCCGGTACAGACAGTCCTTTCCAGTGCAAGCTGTGTGAAGTATAAGACCGCTAAGACGTGATAGAACATAACAGTGGTAAGTGAGACTACAAAATAAAGTCAGCTTACAGAAGAGGTTGTCCTTATGAGAAAGTAAGGTCAACAAGAATAGTTATAAAAAGGCTGTTGTGTTTCGAGTGGCAAGCCACTCAGAGGCTAACTAGCAAGGGAGGTTAGCCACCTGTAATTCGTCTAATTGACCTGTCTGGCGACCAGGCTGTTGTGCGCAGTGTGTCTGCCTGAATAAGGCTAGCAGTGTGCACAGCAGTTGAAGGGCTGTCACTTGTACTGACTGTGTCCTGAATAAGGCTGCAGTACAAGCGTCAGTCCGAGGTTGGCCAGTGAAAGGGATAGTCTACCCACTGTAATTAACACAATCATTTGTAACAAGTTGATTAATTATTTCATATTGTCGTGATTATTAACCTAGATAAGGTTAGGCCGTATTATTTGTATATATTTGCAGGCTTTTGTTGTCAATCATTTGCCAATCATTTATTAAGAAAAATTGTTATATCGAAGTCATCCCCAAAACCTTGAAATGACAAGGTACGACCCCCGATAGAAGCTAACATTCCGCTCGACACGTTACAACATGACCCTTAATCAGTGCCATGTCTTTCACCTATTTCTACTTGCTAATAACAATAGATACTTCGATAGTAGGTTTGTTTTTATAGGGGATTAAAAACATCAGATTTTACAAAAATTGAAAATACAAAAACTTTTTTTTAAACGATATTTTTTTTTAAAATAAAGTTGATGATTTGAGAAACAATAAAATTAAGTTAAAATGATTTAAATAACTTTGCATTTTCTCAGTGGAAACTTTAAGCCTAACCAATTCTATCTAATTTTCCCACTCCTGAACGTCCTATTTAAAGAAAAATCTTTTTAAAATGAATGGAAATCCGAATTAGCAACTGGAGATGTCTATAAATACCTCAACTAACAAAAAACCTATAAGGCTCAATGAGTTCCACGTCTGTCAAGGTATCAAGAACCTTACTCCTGTCATTAAAAATCCAATGACGACACGAAGATTTGTCTTCTTTTTGTCTAAAAATGTCCAAAAATATTATGAGGACTGGTGTTACTTTTTGAATTTTATGAAAAAAAAATCTAAACTTAGGGTAGCTCATTCATTCATTCAATCTTTCAATTCCCCCATTTGGAGATTTGATAAACAAAACAACAGTTACAACATATCTAAATCAATGAAAATATATTTTAAAAAAGAAAAAAATGCGGCATGTACAATTTGCTTATAAACTCTATATGAAAAAATAAAAATATCTCATGTGTGTGTGTATCATACACATTATCGTGGTAAGTGGCTATCCTAAATACTACGAATGAAAAACATTTTAACATGAATTTCTTCTTGTCTAACACTTCTAAGAACAGATAGGTAGAAATTGTACTAGTTTAATGTGACAAAATCTATATAAACATCATTGTATTCATTTGTTAATTCAAAAATTCAGATCTTTCATTAAATGGTATAGAAGAAGTCGCTATGGCATGTTGAAAACTGTTTGTAAAAGGTTTCAAGCAGATATTGCACTGATATGTATCTCTTTTCGGTACAAGAGACCACAGATTTCCAATGTACTTAACAACTTACATTTCTTTTGTTGAAAGTGAATAAGTCCGAAGTGAAGCCAAATGTACAGTTGTATGAAGAAATTTGAAGTCATCGAAATCTGGATCGAAGTGAATTAAATCTTTCCATTAAGAATTGTAGAAGAATTAATCGCCTGATTTATAATGTTCTACCAAATATTCTTGGGTGGAAAACTGGTATTGCCAATGTATGTCTGAAGGAATCTTTCTAAAGAGTATTTCTGGATAATAAAAACAAGATCTGTAACAAAACCGAATTTCGATGTTTGGTTGTGGTTGAGATACTCGAACATTCGTATCGTAAAAACATGTTTCGGGAGGAGATTACTATCCATGCAGCAAAGCTTTCCAAAGAAATATAGTTTTCTTTTATCAATTTCAGCTTGTATTGGGTGTAATCCGAGCATACTTTCACAAATAGCCGATCTTGTTGATTTTAGGAAATTTTGTATGTCCTTTAACAAAAAAATGTTGAAACCCAATCAAAATGTTCCAGTCTTTTGTTTTCAAACTGTTCTATAACTCACAACCGAATAACGCTGAAGGTATTACGACTTTCTTATAAATATTAACTGAAGTTTTGGGTGGGGATTTTTCAGCATATTTGCTTTTTATTCCAAAGTAGGATTTCCTTTCTTTTTCGCAGGAACGGGTTGTGTTCGGTAAAGATTGAGAGTTGAAGGTTTGATGTCTGTTGTACGCCAAGATGGACGTAATTTGACGAAATTTGTATGACCTTGTCACCAACATGCCATGCGTAATTACTAAATACTTTTTTGTTATTATATATAAATATTACAATATTTGATTTTTCAGCAATAAAAGTAAAACGCCATTTACATGAGTACTCATAGGCAACTGTAAGTAACGTCTGAATACCTGCAGGTGTCAAACTTGACAAAGCTATGTCATCTGCCAAGGTTGGGTTTGAAATTTTAGCATTTAGAATACCCATATTTTTACTAGCATTATGAAATTCATTTAGCAGGTCATTTATAAAATCAGAGTACAAAAAACCTGATAACCCCCCCCCCCCCTTGTTCTAGACTAAAACCATTTTGACATGCATCCGTTAACAATAATAGCACTATGTGTATCTATATGACAATCATCTATGATAGACCATAATTTGCCATTAATCCCTAATTTATTCAACTTAACCATCAAACCTTTTCTCCGCACCGATTTGTTTTCTATATTGTAGTATAGTTTCTTGCAACACAATAGTACAACTTAAACTTTTTCGGTACTCTTGCAGTTGGGCATTCAGGAAATGATATATGAGTGTATTCGATCATGAATATTTTTTCAAAGACTTTGAACATTGTACACACCAGTGATACTGATCTATAACTATTAGGGTCTGTTTTTGGATTGTTGTTACCTTTATGTATAGGCACAATAGTACTTCCTTCTGACAATGACGGTACGTATTTAAGCTCTAAGATAACAGTAAATATATTGCAAATAACTTGTATTATTTCTTTTTACTATTTTTAATATCTTTTCTGTTTTTCAAGGACAAGATGGCTTCTAAGATTTCAGAACTCAATATGAAACCTCCTGGTGTGTTGTCATTGGAAATAAACGCTTTCATTTGTTCATATTCTTGTTGTGTAGTTCTACAAAAGATTTCATCAAACTGATTGTCATTACGCTGACGATAAATTTCTTGAAAATAGTTAGCAAAAACTTCTGCAACGCAATTCGGAGAATTTCATACGCTGCTTTTATGTCTAATTTCTGGATATGTCTTATCTTTTTTGATGTTTGTTGTTTAGGTAAGCGCCAAAATAATCTGACGTCACATCCTGCTGCATCTTCGATATCTTAACACCATCAATATACGTTTCATATGCCGATGTCGAAAGTATTTCTGAATTCACGCTTAGCTTTTTAGGTTACCTGAGTTTACTCAGGTGACCTTTTACTATCTCTTTTCGTCCGTCGTCGTACGTCGTCCGTCATGCGTCGTGTGTTTACATTTGAACATTTTCAACATCTTTTAAGCTGCTGAACTAAGCACATAGTTATGTTGAGGAAGAGTGCTCTTCCAAAATTGTGAATTTCATGGCCCCTGGGTCAGGGGCTCTGGAGTTAGGGAGGAGCTCTAATAACAATAGAGTGAAAATGCATTAATTCTTTGAAAATCTTCTTCTCTGCTCCTGGTATTAATGAAACAAACTAAATGCATAGTTGTGATGGGGAAGGATGCCTCTTCCAAAATTGTGAATTTCATGGCCCCTGGGTCAGGGGTTCTGGAGTTAGGGAGAAGCTCTAATGATTATATAGTGAAAATGCAAAAATTCTTTGAAAATCTTCTCCTCTGCTCCTAGGTATTAAGGAAACAAACTTAATGCATAATTACAATGAAGAAGAGTGCACTTCCAAAAATGTGAATTTCATGGCCCCTTGGTCAGGGGTTCTGTGAATGGGGGGGGGTATTTAATACATCCTGAAAATAAATTAATGTTTCATGGCCCCTGGGTCAGGGGTTCTGGTATTTGGACAGGGCTGTATTGAGTAAACAGCAGAAATGCATTTAACATAGGGATGTCACCAAATATTCGAGTACTCGACTATCGTTCGATCATACCGACTATCGACTAAGATTTGTTTAGTCGGTTATTCGTTAAAAAATTGCTACTTAATAGTTATCTTAAATTCAAGGTAAAAAATGGATCTGAGTTCATTTATTAGCGTATCAGTGTTCAGTGTTCTCCTGAGTAAAACTCAGAGAAAGGCTTAACCGGTCTTCGTTAATTGTTCAAAGGATTTTTATTGTTCGGCATACATGCATTGGCATACTTTAAAAGATGTCAGATCAAAAAAAGTTTCAACCTGAATTCCGTAAGATCTCATTTAATGCAACTAGCAATTAATGAAGAATAATTAAACAGCTGTTACAAATACATGTAAATTGGGGGACAGGGGTACTTGAAAGGTGTTTCTTTCTGATATTAATATCAACCATTTTAAAATTGTATCCATTGTTTGCAAAAAATCTCATAATTAAAATTTATCTCAAGCTCTGTTTGTTTTAATAAGAGTTACGCTTTGTTACTTAAAAATCACGGACCACTGACAAGACACATTCAAATGACTTCAGGTAAGAAATCAATAACGGGCACATGTACTAGGAGCATGAAAAGAAAGGATAAATGCGAGCATTTGATATGCTGTATATAGATAAAATGTTCAGTAAGTATTATATTTTAAATCAAATACATTGGATACATATATTTTTATTACTAAGTAAATGTTAACGATTCAATAATTGGTTGGATAATGGTGATAGCGTAGATTAAATATTGTACAGGTTAGCAGTCTGTTAAGAACAAATAGGAAAAATGACATGAAAAATTAATTTAATTTCTCGACTATCGTTCGACTAAAGCCTCCGACTATTCGGGTAAAATTGACATCCCTAATTTAATACTTTGAAAATCTTCTCCTCTGCCCTTGAGTATTAAGCAAACAGACTATATGCAATAATATAAATGTAAATGTTTAAACATAAATATATCAATGTGCCTTTTCTCTGTTCCTGGGTATCTAGGCGGCAGAGTACAAAATTGTAATAAGTGAAGCAAATGAGAGTTACTTCCCTTTACTAAATTGTGCTTAATCAATAAATTATTCTGTTTAATTTAATGAACTGGTTATTTTATGGAATGAAAATACAAGAAAGAATTTTATATATATAGAAACAAAATAAAAATGATTGTTTAGTTTAAACGAGAAAAGCATGCTCAAAATCGAATTCTTACTCAACAAAAATAAAAAATTATTGCCATAAAGATTATTTATGTAGCAAAGGACTAGTTGCACCTAGTATGTGTACATTGGGGTCTCCTGTTTGATGATAAAAAGAGTTATGGTCAGGTAAAGTCATAGAGATCGGAGTTTAGATTGCTAGAGTCTACTTGAAGTTGCTAGTGCTGGTAGCAAGTATTACCAAGTTTATTGTATAGCCAAGAGGCAAGTGTTGGTACCAAGTTTTACCAAGTAGCGAGCAGCTAAGTAATTTGTGAAGCCAAGAGGCATCACCTCGAGTAAATATACAGACATTGGAGATTTCTCCCTGTGTACTTAATTGTACCACTAAGCAAGTGACAAAAACAAAATCTGTACATATTGAATACCTTACACACTACGCAATTGTCCCTTGTATTTGTATATTTTGCATTCATTATCATCCCTGTAAGACGTGGAAAAACCAAGTACGATCCCAAGGGGATCACTCGGGTCTCAATAACACTTACAATAAGTAAGGGTAATTTTACCAGAGTTTTGAAATTCTTGGGCGAAATAGCTTCAATTATCAATTTATTTGGTTTAATACTTCTATGGATCCTTTACAGTGTTGTATTACACTCAGGTGACCGTTAAAGACCTTGGGTCTCTTGTTTGTAATTACTACAGGATATATATTCCAATCCTCTTAGTTTTCCGTCGTTCATTCATAATTTTCTAATATGGCGTTCTTTCTGATGTGCACTCTTAACATCTGGTGTCCAATACGGTTTAGTGTGAGTGTTGTAATTAGAGACTGGTATTGTCTTTTGTGCTGTTTTAATCATAATAGGTGTGATACAATTATACGCAGTCTCTATCTATTCAGATGTTTGTATTCTTGATTCCATGTCAGTGGTGGCCATTTCCTATTTCATTACATTCTCATACGCGCAGTACAGTTAAGGTGCGCAATGGAAATATCGGCGATTTTTTATGATTCAAAATATATTCTTTTTCAGGATAGCGATTCTTTTTAGTACTTTACTAATATCTGACAAATTTAATTATGATTATTAATTTTATATTGAGGACGATTAGATTTTCTATTTAGACATGTCACGTGATGTGGCAGTCACGTGATTTTTGCACATATTTTTGCAGTATTTAGGTCACCTATAAATTTCACCTATAAATTTCAATAGTGCAAGGGCATAACCAATTTAAAATTCGAAGTTTAGATTTTAAATAGTTTCAACACCCATTGTAGTTTGTGAAAAGTGCTGCGATCCTATATAGATTCTACAATTTCATTGTTAAAATCATATTTGTATGAACGCATACAGATTATTTTGCTGGTCAGCTTCAATAAATATAGAAATAATTAATTCAGTTTTAAGATATCTCACCAGGATCGCAGCACTTTTCAAATAGCTTAATACTTCTAGAGTTTTATGATTAAAGACTTGTCATGATCAACTGAGGGTATGTCCTTGCACTAGATCGATTTATTAAGACCGTAAAATGATCGTCCAATGTATCTGCATACAAAAATAAGGCAGTATCCGTTAAATAGGAAATGTACGGAAAATATATGAACAAAATCTTAAAAAGAACACTGTACCTAAATTAATGGCCTCTTCAAAATCTGCAAATATTATTTTATTTAATTATAAAATACATTTCTTCGTTGTGAAAATATTACTTGATCCGCCTCTCACTGCATACAAACTGCGTCAGGCTTTACAGAATGACGTCATATCGACAAGTGAAGTGCGATCAGTGATTTGTTTAAACCTTGCTATTTGGGATTTAACATAAGTTTTGATGTAGTTTAATTATCTCCTACAGTTTAAAATCGCAAATCACTTAATTTTTTGGTATTTTAAGGATTATTAGTTTCGTGATGTCATAGCTAATATTTCCCGTAAAAATTAGGCTCCGCCTTCTTTTTGTACCCTTAACTGTGCTGCGCGATGAGATCTGTTCGTTTGATGCCCTATGCCATGCTGGAAGTTGTTTATTGATAGGTGACAAAATGTGGAGATTTTCTTTTACATTTATCTCAGTATATACTGGTAGATGGCCTGATTCGAAATTTCACCTTCGTTAAAGATTTTAAATGTTTTCACTTGATCTGTAAAGCCTTCATCTAGGAATAAGTCAAGCATGGTATCATTTCCATTGAAAATGTATTGGAGATTATGGTTTGTTGCTTTAAAACCATGTTGTGGATAAAATAACCGGTTTGACTTTATAAAATTGACTAATTCCTTTGATTTATTCCTGTTTGATTTTTCTATAATCTTGTACCATGCAGCTTACATTAAAATCGCCGGCCAAAATTTAAAAATATACGTACACATGTTATTTAGCTTCACTAACTCTTCAATATATGTGTCTATAGATCTATCGGCTGGTAAGTACACTCCAGTGATAAAAATAGAGTACCTAGACCTTTGTTTTATTTCACATGCAATAATTCTACTTGATTCAACCTTGATTTCTTTTACATTAAAACACATAGACTTTCTGTACAGTATCCCAACATCCCATTTTCCATGAGTACTACCTGTTGAAATTTGTTCACATTTAACTATACTTTGATACTTGAAATGAATACTATTATGAAACTTTGAATATTGTGGACAGGGTTTGTTTTCACATAAGACCATCATATCACAATTAATTTGTCTCATAATATTTAACAGACATAATGATGAAGATATGATACCTCTAATGTTCCAAGTCATTAGATTAAGCAACATTAAGGAAATAAGTATAACGTTAGTAATCGTAATTTGGATAAAAGTCAGTATTCTTCCTGTTCTTGTTCTTCTCTGTCGGCCCATTTCTGATGCCACTGTTTTACGCTGAGCGTTCTCTTCTCATACGCACTTTATCTGGTAGTTGAAATTGGTCCGATTCGACAAAGTCCGCACTAAAAGGACATGTGTTCATTTTTGCTGACTTGGGGGATATTTCGTACTTTAATTCAAACACCCTAAAGTGCGTGACCTTGATGTTTTGATGATTAAGGAATGCAAGGATTCCAGCATGAGTTGTGTCTTCAGTTAATCCTGACATATAATATATCAGGCAGCCGGCTTATAAGTGGCACACCTCGGAACACTTCTTCTCCAAGCGCTCGCTCCGTGATCGGAAGGTCGTGAGATGCGCGTAAAACAACATACAATCAACCAATCTTCTTCTCCATCTTGGTTCCTTACTTTGGTCTGCTCTCTGGTGCTTGATCGATATCTGCTAGGGCCTCGTTCCTGTGTGTTCGAGTTGACACTTCCGTACTCGTCAGTAATTTGCTTGCTTTGATCTTTGGATATATTTATCTGTGTAGAATAAAATTGCTTTTGGTTAACTATTGTGGGTTTTGCATGAAAAGTTGACATGTCAAAGGGCACGTATGTGCTTTCATCTTCCTGTATACTTATTTTAGTTAGGATTTTCCCTGACGTGTAAAATATCACGGGTGACTGGTCATTTACTACCTGTGTGATCTTGATTGTGTGAGTCTCTCTGGACAGTGGGGCCCCTCTGGGAGAATTGTTGTATTTGTCCAATTAGTCCTAGGAATTTAATTGAGGGAAGGGGTTGTGAGGCTTTGTTTGAATCGTTGTGTTTTATTTCATTTATTTGTTTTTGTTGATTTTGGTACATCTTTATTATCTTTCTGTTTTCAGACTCTAACACGGTAATTTGATTTTCAAATGTTTGATAATGAAACTTACCGATACTGTCCATTTTCTGATTTGTGATCTCTTATTGGGACATCAAAATTGTTATTTTTGATGAAATCTCTCCTCGCAGCCTTTGGTTATCAAGAGACAACGATTGCACAGTTTGTTGAAGTACCCTATTTGTGTTCGATTTTTCCTTTCTAATTTTGTCACTCTTTCTAGTGCAGTTGTGTTTGTATTACAGTACTTGCAGTATGTAAAAATTCGATGCCTGATTACACAGCTTTTGGTTCTATAATAAACCCTTCGATATGCGATGGGTCGTCGTTTATATGCATATAGAGACTGTAGCAGTCGTTTACGTACTTTTCAGCACGCGAACCTGCTTTAGAAGACTTTCTTTTTATGAGTGTACCCTGTGGGAACCCCTCTATTGATCTAGCTTTATCGTGCAGTGCATTTCTGTACGTTTCATTTGCAAACTCACTGCTTTTTTTCAAATTCAATAACTTTTCAATGTATCTTTCTATGGGAAGATTTTCCAATTCTGTGTTTAATCTTTGTATATCTGATTGCTGTAATTCATAATCATGACAAGTTTGACTACTGCTCTGATTGTATTCAGACATTTGTGTAAACTCACTGATTTCGTTGTCGTTTGTTTCTGAAATCTCCTCGTCTACAAACTGATCATCTTGTGAACTGGTACTGTTGTCGTTCTCGTCCATAACAAATTCACCCTGTTCACAGCCTTGGGAGTCCTGTATTTCATTCATTTCGGGGTACCTTCGACTGCGACGTGCAGTCGTGGAGGCCGTATATGTGCATTTATTATAGAGAATATGACATCTCACTTGTAAATTGTTTGACAAGTATTTTTTTTTTATTTTTAAATTTTAATAATTAAAAAAAAATGAATGTTACAGATAGTAAAATTGGTAAATTTGTCTTTCCAATTATCAATTACAATATTGAGTCTGATTTTTTTTCCATAAATGGAATGCTGTAATTATAAGCATAACAATAAAGAAACCAGAGAGCATAAAGTGTGTACGCAAGCTAAATGTATACATTATACATGTAAATGTATATACCTGGGGTTGTCCCAAAATTCCGTTTTATAGGAACCCGGTGTCTTATATTAATGAAACATTGTACATAGATTAAGCCAACAATAACTAAAAAAAATATGGACAAATATTGAGTAATTATACAGATTAACACTTTTTTAACGAAATATTTCATTTTCTGGTGTAGGTAGGCGGCGCAGTACCCAAAATGTGCAATGAAAAATCGGTATATGATATTCAAAATCCTTCTAAAATGTATTTACTTTTAAGAATTTCAAAATAAAAATGAAAATTCTTAATATTGTAGTGTTAATTACCTTTCCTCAGATTTTGGTGGATATACCTTTATTAATACTGTGAAATTGTAGCGGGCATTCCCGGCAATATGATGGAAAACCCAGTTGTAACTTATGAATTATGCGTTTATTAAGGTGACATGTCCAGTTGAATCAATGATGGATGATAGATAAATGGATAATGGATAATATGGAAAATGGATTAATGGAAATGTCTTGCAATATACAAATTGCGTCATAAAAATATGTACATAAAGTATATCAATTAACTAATATTCGGATCATAAAATATATCAAATTATCTGTCTTCCCTTTTATAATTAATTATCAAATTTATCAATTTCACTCGATATGATAACATGAAGAATATATTATAAAAAGGAGTTATCTCTTAAAACATAATTACTCTTGACAGTCTTGTGAAGAGTTATCTTTCTTTTATGTTTTTATACAATTCCTAAAAAGTATATATACAGATAGACATAGCGATTTATGAAATTGAACTTTCTCCAAATTCAATTATATATATTCTTTACTTATGGTGTTACCTATGTACAATAAATCAAATAATCAGGATCTGGTTTTTACAAGTACCTGTCTTATAACCAATGGTTAGTTACCAAAATGTATCAGACATATGTTGAAATCTCGCATTAAACGATTGACGGGCAGTAGGAAAACCATCTATCCTTCTGTATTCAATAATTCAGACGTGAAAATAGAATTAGATAGATAACATGATCAGTATGTACTGGTCCCTGCTGACAAAGCAGGTAACAACATTGTCTTTATTTGTAAGGCTCATTATATAAATTGTATTTTAGAGGAACTGGGATTTAATTCTACAAGTGGGAATCCAACTTATACCCATAGCTCCCTTTCTAAGGAGGAAATTCTTCAAAATCATATGTCAGTTTTGAATATTTTTAATATTCCCAACAACCAAAATGAATTTGAATTACCATATCTATATTGGATTTCGAAACTTCATAAATATTTTTACCCTTGTATATGGAATAGTTGTATATAAAGTTGAAAAGTCGTAAGTTTTTATGTTGTTGATTTTGGTAAAATTTTGTGATTTCAAATGTTCCAAAATTTCCTAGGAATTTTTTAGTTTCCACATCTTATTTACACAACTTCTCGAATATATTGTTTCACAGTACTCTTGAAGTTTCTCCTCCACTGCTGTTAATATTTTAGTGAGAGTAAAGAAGGACACTTCGTAGAACATTTACTAGAACCCGCTAGGTATCTTTGTTTTTAAGGATTTTTTTTTTAAGTTTCGGAATTCAATATTGATTTGGTAATTAAATTTCAATTTTATTGTTGGGTACATCAAAAATATTTAAAACTGACATATGATTTTTTTTAAAAAATATTTCCTCCTCAGAAACGGAAATATGGGTAAAAGTTTGGTTACCACTTGTAGAATTTAATCCTAGTTCCTCTATAATAAGCCTTTCAAACAAAAACAATGGTGTTACCTGCCTTTTCAGCGGGGACCAGTACATACTGATCGTGTAATCTAATTCTTTTTTTACATCGGAATTATTGAACACATGATGGTTTTCATATTGCCCCTCAATCGCTTAATATGAGATGCGAGACAAAGTGTCAACGTCTTCTTTTTTCATGTCTGGCCCATCGTCTGGCGTAATCTTCCACAGAATTCACAATATTTATGAAATTATGACGCCAGTTGAAAGATCGGGGTTCCCTAAATTTTGGCCCTTTAGGGTCCTAATTATTAACTATATTTAAGTTACGTGAATAAAGATTTTTACAAAAAAGAAGTTTTACAATTGTTGCCAAAAAATAATTTTATGAAAGACTGCACAATAGTCATGAGAAGAAAAATATTACAAAAAAAAGTGCATGAGCCGTGTTAGAAAAGGTTAACAGATGAGGAAAAAAAACTACATGACAATCTACGAGTTCACAAGCCTAAACATATCAAGGATGCCATATGAAATAAAAATAGTATATGTATTACTTGTCTTAATCCATCTGATTTATGCTGCAGTCAAATTCTAATAGCACCATTTTTTTTTTCCGAGAAAAAAGTTTACAACAAAGCTATCGTTCTACTCAATTACATACAGCTTACAAGGAAACTACTAAAAGGGTTTAAATAATTCCTTTATAGAAAATGTTTCAGGTTACCTACTTTCGTAATTAATTTTGAATTGTATAAACATTTGTATCAATGGTGATGATAAAGTTAATTGACTGTTACTAACTATTAATCTGGAGACCAATATGATATAGCTTTTGCATGGATAGCAGAGGGAGCAAAGAAAATCTTTGTTCCTTTCTTTGCAAAGAAAACTCTAATTAATTAATAATGATGTTATCTTGTATGTTTATTACACACAGAATTTTCAATTAACACAATTATTACATCAAAGTCATTCCTACATAGAAAATATTCAGGGTGCCTATATCATCATTTAAAAAAAAAAACAACAACAACACAAGCAGTAAGGAATGGCACTGTACTTTTATTTTCTTATAACTTAAAGAGATACTGATCAAGCATAAAATAAAGATGAAATCTAAATAAAATGATAAGTAATAAAGCACAAAGGTCCATTGAAACAATAACAAATCATCGGAGATCAAACACAGACCACTAAACAACAGAGGTGTGGTAAGGTGCCATGGAGGAGTAAACATCCCATGACGACCAGTAAGGCCCACTGTATGTCTTGTTTGGGCAAAAGGAAAAATCCATAGACGATTCAGTGTTTGAAAAATTAAATATGGGGAAAACAAACAATAATTAAGATCAAAAATCCATTTAAACACAAATCGAGAGCAGAGCAAACACGGCCTTTAAAAAATCTGAGGCGGGATCAGGTGCCTTAGAGGAGTAAAGCATCCCCTGAAGATTGGTAAGGTCCACCATATGTCATAACTGGGCAACGGAAAAATCCGTAGACAATTCAGTCCTTTAAAAAATCAAATATGGAGATTACAAACAGTAATCAAGTTCAATGGTCCCTTGAAACAATACAAATCAGAAGCAGATCAAACACGGACCTCTGAAACATAAGAGGTTGGGTCAGGATCAGAATCGCTATCTCCATATTTCATTTTAAGGGCGCTCTCTACAACGTCACAATATGGCGTACTTGCGTTCGAAACACCATTTTCCTCCGAAATAATCAGATTCTTCACTAAACACCGATAAATCGCCGGATATAACACAACTTGCTGTGTGTATACTACATTGTGAACGAAATGTGTCCCCTCGAAGCGACGAGGGTGGCCAATCTAAACCCTTTCTTTAAACATAAATTGTTCGTCAATATATTCAAATACGATTGATTTTATTTACAGAAAAAATATATGCGCAAACTTATAAATATAAAATATGATTATAAGTAATAAAAGAACGTGATAATTAATCAAAGCCTTGTCATCATGATATTTGATCATTAAGTGTCAGACCCACTCAGATGCTTCTATAAAGTCCTAAATTAATGCTTCTTCTGAAAGCATATGCTTTCCAGCGAAATACATCAAAAAATATATTTAAACTAAAAAGGCATATCCACACCTTCTCATCGCCTAAAAGATAACCCTTTTTACAACACAGTATACACCCCGCATGTGTGGTTATACCCGGTGAAATCGAACTCTTCATGAAATCACCAAAAAACGCTTCGATAATAGGTGGAATTGTATTAACTCAAACTTTTTAATTAACATTGTTTATCAGCTGTTTTGTATGGAAAACGTAAAGATTTGAAAAGAAGTAGGAATTTTGTTATACGAACTCCTTTTACCAACTATTAATCATTTACATATCATCTAGATCTGTAGCACAGGATAATACATATAAGTTGGATAATTATATATATATATATATATATATATATATATATATATATATATATATATATATATATATATATATATATATATATATATATATATATATATATATATATATATATATATATATATATATATATATATATATATATATATTATACAATTAATTACCCCTTATGCGGTCAACATGGTAAAATAAGGACCCGAGACCTGGCCCACGAGGTGACCTGACCTGACCGAGGCCGCGTAGCGGCCGAGGTCAGGTCAGGTCAGTGAGTGGGCCAGGTCGAGGGTCCTTATTTTACCATGTTGAACTCATAATGGGTAATCAATTGTTTTATTATACCGATATAAATTAAGGCAATTTTTGTAAGCTTAATTACTAAAATAATCAATTACATGTATAAGACCTACGAACTGTTATCAGTGTTTCATCGGGATCGGGATTCGCTAGTGAAGTTGTTTACTTTTCGGCTGCTAGTCTTGTAAGTTTTTGCACCGCCGATTTATTAAAACACTCTGTGATTGTCAGTAACATTGCATTTTTATAAATTCACAGATACCATTCCCGACTACAATGACAATCTGGTGCAGACTTTTACTGTACAAGAGAGCCGAGTCTGCGTTCGTTGAATTGTAACGAAAGTTAATTTCAATGAAAACGATAAATGTTATGACGCATCTAAAGGCCAATCGTGTTCCGTATCCTAAAAATACTATACATATTTTTATAACGGCAATTTTTGTAATGTACAATCATTACTGTATGCATATTTTTTTTTAATTTGAATGGAATTTGGATTAACAGGTCATTTTTAGCGGTCATTAATTTTATTGACCGGTCATTATACCCCACGTGCAATGATTCCTAGGTCATTATTGCTGTAAACGGTACTTTTTGGAGTCATTATTGAGTTTAAAAGCCTTCTAACAAGCCAATCAAATTTGAGTATTCTTAATAGAGGTATAATAAATATATATATATATAGTCAAACATTATAGAGGTCACCTCTATCCAGCGGTCACCTGTCCTCTGCGGTTATTTCATTTCCTCCCAATGAAATGTCCTATATAAAGTTAAGCGTTCCCCTGCGTAACGCGGTCAGCGGTCATCAAATTTTATACGAAATCGCCATTTTTCCCGTCTATAGCGGCCATTCTGTCCAATCATGTGACCTGATCTGGAGTCAGCTGATTCCAAATTTTTGTTACTAATGTAAATAATATTGATCAAGTTTTGCGGGAACATGAAAAAATAAATAAATGACTATTATTTAAAATCAGTTATATTTTTGGATAAACATATGAATTATTTTGCAAACTTACTTCTAGTATATTTTACTAAATTTAAACAACGGTCCTAATGACCGAAAAAGCTAGCAGGAAACGAACGAATACAGTCATGATTATGAGCTCCTAACTATCTGGATTTGGAATTCAGTTTTAAATATCTGTAATATTAAGAACAACGTAACCATATTTATCTACTAATGGATATGACATTGTCATGTTTCCCATTTATAAGTTTACGATATCGCATGCCCAACTTCGAAAGCTGTAACTGTGTTTACGCATGATCGATAGATATTTTCACACCCAGGAGTCGCCCGCGTGGTTAGAGCGTCTGCTCTAGAGTTAACAAATTTGTAGTTTGTTTGGAAAATCATAGTAATTTTATATATTTTAAAACTTCAGTCCATTATTTTTAAATTTACTTACATTTGAAATTGTCGCCCGCGTGGCGCAGTGGTTAGAGCGTCTGCTCTAGAGTCGCGAAGTAAGGAGTTGATCCTTACGTCGCGGGTTCGAATCCCACTGTGGAGACCGTATAAACCGAGGTCCCGTGTCGCAGTAGGTGCTGGCAAGAAAAAGATCCCTCACTGCTCAATGACCGTAAGTGCCGAGTATAGGACAAAATTTGCAGCTCTCCACTGCATGGCAAGTGGTGGCGTCTCCATATGAGTGAAAAATTCTCGAGAGGGACGTTAAGCAACAAACAAACACACACACCCAGGAAATTTGTATCATTTGTAGAAACATTAATTACTGTTTATATACACAATGTGGCTTGAGTGTGTCGTGAATTTCATAAAGGAAAACTACCGTTAGGGATTTGTAACGCTCAGGACACCTGTGTACCTGTTTGATCAACTGAAAGTCAATGTGACAGTGACTTGTTTGTGTATTAAACAACAATTTATGGCTAAAAAAAAATGTACAGTGGTTAATTTTACGAATCTAGTTTATATTAAAAAAAACATTAAATTTTATTCATTGCATAAAATAATCATTCTTTACATAAGAAAGAATTGGTTGTTTTGATAAAGGATAATGCAACATCTTGAAATATTCAATATATTTTATTTTCTTGGATCTATTGAAATTGCATCCACAAAAGTCATTCATCTACGGAATAAAGTTAAAAAAAAATCAATTAGACCACTCACGTCCAATACTTATCTTTCTTTTATATTCTATAGTGCAATATTATACATACAGAGAAATCGACATTCCTTTTAAAAAAGATGGTTAGTTTAAAAAAAAATTAAGAGGCACATATATATATATATATATATATATATATATATATATATATATATATATATATATATATATATATATATATATATATATATGCCTCTTAATTTTTTTTTTTTAAAACTAAGCATTATAAAAAAATTTACCTGTCAAAATCTCACCCCACCTCTCGAAATAGCTTTTATTCGAGTTTAGCGAGTTTGGGGTGTGTTTGTGTGTGTGTAGCCCCCCCCCCCCCCCCCCCGCGTCCCAGTAGGGACTTCTAAAATTCAAAATGCTCTGTATTTTGCAGCAAAGTATCAATTTTTCCCTATTTTATTTGCCATTAAGAAAACCGATTTGCACGTTTTTCACATGTAAGTTTTTACAACCCAAAATAAAGCTGAGAATGATTAAAAAAATTTGCTTCAAGCCTACTGAGTACAGATGAAATTTTAAAGTTAGATTATAAAAAAATTAAATAATATGGACAAACGTTTAAGCACTTATTAATAGCAATATAAATTTCTTCATCATTTCATCACTGAAAATGTCTAGGTGGATAAAATACATCGGTCTCAGGGCGGGAATGACCAGTATACAGGGAATTCTTACTACTTCTAAGCTGCAGGCACCTGTATGTTATGCCCTGTTCACAAATTCAATTGTTTATAAGAATTTTGACATTGATTTCTGTTCGTTATCTTCACCTTGTCTTTGTACTAGTACAAGATCTAACACGTAATATCGTTTTTGAATATGTGTGTGTGTGTGTGTGTGAAGGGGAAGGGGGGGGGGGCTACATGTATCAAAATAATTGACTACTCTCCTAAAAGTATTTAACCTGCAAAGATGAAAAATTATTATAAATGTTGAAAATTAAGGAGTGGAGGAAAATGTCCAGATTTGAAAGTAATTTTTCGTTGGAGTGGGTGTGTGTTTTTCAAACACAATTGACAAGGGGGGGGGGACTACATTGCCATGGAGGATTTGACTATCCTAAAAAGTGGGGGAGGCAAATTCGGCAATGTTTTTCAAGGAACCTTTTAATGATATAAAATTACAGTTAAGCATTATGTGTGGGGGAAAATTCGAGGAGGGGGGCATACTAAATGAAAAATGCGTGCCACCAAGATATGCACGAGAATTAAAAAGTGTACAATTGAATTTTTGTTTTAAGTAATACATAACCTTGTATTTGTATTTAGTTCTAGTTTGAAATATTTTATTCATTAAATAGTTGACACATTTTGCTATGAATTTGATTTTAAGCAAAAATATGAAAACAGTTAATACATTACATTACATTGCATAATATTATATTATATACACATAAACATATATTTTATTTATTATATACTCATGTTAAAATATGAAAGACAAATTCTTCTCTTCGCTTCGTGTTCATATGGAAAAACATTTTGTGTTAAATGTGTTTCCATATAAATGGAATTATTTACAAATGGTTCATGTTTGTTGCTTTGCTATGACATTATTATAGATCCCAGACTTTAAGTATTTTGTAGTTCTGTAGAGTAGATTATTCACTTGAAGATGTTGTAAATACTTTTAACATAACACACAATATAAAGCAGAACGAACACCTATTTTTGTGCAGAATGTTAAATGCACTACCCTCCGTGAGTATTTTTTGCCATGTGTGCATTAAACCAGACTTCGAAATTATTTCTCTACTGCTGATACCTTTGCATTATATTCATCTCTAGGTGAAACTTGACTTGGCAAAGTGCGCCATCTCAATGTTTAAATTTCATGAGATGATTACACCGCCTATACCCGATATAGCGGATTCAACGATACCCTGATATCGGGGACTATACGCAATTTCACGGAAAATACCCGATTTCGAGTATTCTCTCTAACCTGTTAAATGTTTAGGCACTTTATTTTACTGCATATTGAGTCTATTTCTAGAAACAAGTGCATGCAGCAAAAATCATTTATACTTCATAGGTGAAATATATGGAGATAACGAACAGTATTCAAGCTCAAAAGTCCATTAAACAATACAAAATAGGAGCAGAGCAAACACGGACCTCCAAACATCAGAGGTGGGATCAGGTGCCATATAGAGATCCTCTTTAAAATGTCGTCGTTATATCTAATTGTCGAGGTTAAGACCACAACAATATGTTTTATTCTTTACTTGTATAAGATAATGAATAAATTCTGCTTCATATGATTACAAAAATAGGTCTGCTAACGAAGGGGTGGAATTGGTACCCATGGAAATTCCAACAGAATGTTGGTACACCTAATCTTCAAAACCTACATAGATATTGTCAATAAGAAACTTGAGCATTTTTTAAATATGAACTTCAGAGTACTTCTGTGTACAACCGGAATATTGTTTAAGAAAATAATTTTACAAATGACCAATGACAAGGTATTTAAAATAACGATTTCCATTTTAATTGAAAGGCTTGCCTTTGATATCAAAAAGCCTGGACTTTGATTTATAGTAGTATAACTTGTTTAAAAAAGTATACCTTTTCATGTTATTAATTTTGGTAAAATTTTGTGATTTCAGATATTCAAAAAGTTTTTTTGTAGGTTTTATGTATACGGAACTGATTAACACCACTTCTTGAATATATTCTTGCACAGCACTCCTGAAGTTTCTACTTCACTGATTGTGATTTTTTAGTGAGGAGTAAAGAAAGTGGCTTGGTAGAACATTTACTAAAACCCCCAATGTAACTTTCTTTGTAAGGATTTTTAGGAATCCTTAGGAATTTCTTAGGAAGTTTGGGAATCCAATATACGTGTAGTAATTCAAACACTTTTTTGATTGCTGGGAATTTTTAAAATATTGAAAAAAGACATTTGATTTTCAAGAATTTCCTCTTCAGAAAGGGAGCTATGGGAAAAGTTGGATTACCAGTTGCAGAATTAATTCACAGTTCCTCTAACATACAACTAAAATAATGAACCTTACGATTGATTGATTGATTAATTATATGTTGTTTAACGTCTTGTTCGAGAATTTTAACTCATAAAGAGATGTCATCATATGCCGATGAAAGGCTTTAAATTTGGACCTATACTCGGAAATCAGGGCCATTTAACAGTGAGGTTTTTTTTTTCATCGTCCCAACGCCCAATGTGACATGGGACCTCCGTTTTTAACGTCTCATCTGAAAGACCCGTGGCTTTCATTGTAATGCCGGGCGATTGTCGAATGAACAGTCACTACCTATGTTTACGTCGTAGGTTTGACGCTGCGAACGAGAATCGGACCCGGGTCTCCTGATTACGAAGCAATCACCCTACCACTAAATATAAGCTACCGTGACCGGTATGGGCCTTACAAACAATGTTTTACCTTCTTTGTAAGCTGTAGGTAGTTAGGACATTTTTTCATATAATTTTTTTTAAAGAAATTCTCCTGTTTATCCGATCATGACAACTGCATTGTTAAAAAGGACTCCTAGGCAAGATTACTATCTATTACCCTCATCATTCATCGAAGCAAGAACTACAGTTTAATTATCTAACCCTAACCCTGTGTAAAATTGAACCCAACATTTAAAAAAAAAAAACACAAAACAAAACATATTAATAAATTAGTTGTACATAAGTTCTGATCAATTTAACACAAAATGTAAAACAAAACAACATATGTCGGTCATTACTACATAAAGAAATATTTAGAGAATATTTAAGGTTGACTTGATTTCAAACATTTCTATTTCATAAATCTCATTGTTTTCAATGTTAACAGTTTTATAGATCTATATCTATCTTAAAAATTATGAAGAGAATCTCGATTGAATTTTGTATGAGCTTGCTGGAAATTGGTATGTGTTAATCGAAATAGAACAATTACATATTATAATCACCATGAAAGTAGATACCTTTCAATAAAGAAAGCGTTAATTTTTTTCAAACTATGAGTTGTTTGTCACTGCCGGTAAAAATCTAGGATGAAGTATTGGAAGTAATTTCGCAGATCGTCGATAACAATTTTCTATTATAAATATAAACACTACCATAAATGGTTGTAAAGATATTTCTCTTCTCGGTGTTTTTTATAAAGAAAGTTAATTATTATTTTCCTTTAAACTCCGGACATAATTGAGGGTAATTACCTTTTTTAATGTCACTGTCGTGTATCCGCGCCGGTTGTGATATGTTTCGATGAAGTGAAAATGGCTTAAATTTTATGTACAGTGTACAATGAAATATATGGAGATAACGAACAGTATTCAAGCTCAAAAGTCCATTAATCAATACAAAATAGGAGCAGAGCAAACACGGACCTCCAAACATCAGAGGTGGGATCAGGTGCCATGGAGGAGCATCCCCTGCCGACCGGTCACACCCGCCGTGTGCTCCTTGTCATGATCGGGAAATAACGGAAAAATCCGTCGACAATTCAGTGTGTAAATAATGACCTAACAATTAGTATGAAAAACGTCAGTCAGCATTTGACTCAATGATAAATTGTATTTGCTGACAAGGTCATTGTATCGACCATAGAACTTACGAAATGATGACTTTAAACGAGACTGCTGATATTCTTGTTTCATCAACTTATTTGTCAATAATTTACCTCGTTTTAGAAATTGTACATACGTAGAGCATGCTCTTGCGTATCGAATCAACTGAGAGATATAAACCCCGTATGCAGGTGATGAAGGTATATTGCTGCATAAGTAAGGGAAGTTGACGATTGAAAAGTTAAAGTCATCACATTTATCATAAAGCTTGGTTGTTAGATTACCATTAACGTCTTTTTCAAGTAAAATATCCAAATATGAAACAGATGTGGCAGACTCTGTGGTATCTTTTATTTCAAGTTCACAAGGATATATCGTATCGACATAAGAATGGAAATAGCTATTGTTAATTGACAATACGTCGTCGATATATCTAAATGTCGAGTTGAAGGCCACAGCAAATGTTTTCTTCTTTTCACGTACAAGATTTTGGACAAATTCTGCTTCATATGAATACAAAAAAGGTCTGCTAATAAAAATAATACAAATAAAAAATAAAAAAAAACCATCAATGTAAAACTTCCTTGTCGATATTTTGGTAAATATTAACTCATTTTTTTCGTTTTTTATCGGAATTTTACAAGCATTTTATTTATCAAATCGATGTGTTTTAATTTTGTTTTTCAGGGTGCATTTAAATTAGTCATCGATACGATTTTTTTTATCGATGAACATGGTATTCTTACCCCGGCCGTTTAGTAAGTTTTTATTTGTGATTGTTAAAATTATATTTAATATATTCAAAATCTGAAGCGGAGAAAACGAAGAAAATTTGTTTTATCAATGAGACATTGACAGTTTTATTTGTTTCCCATACAAAAAAATGTACAAATTTATGTACCCATAACAAATATAGTACGGTTTGGATAATGAAAATGTTCTGGTTTGGATGCAAATTCAACTTTTTTGATGTTCCGGTCTTGTAGAGTAGGCTTTCCGCTCTAAAATCTGTCCCCCGGGAAACTGGCTCTAGAGTAGGATCTCACCCCGGCAAATAGGCTCTAGAGTAAGCCCCCCCCCCCCGAAAAATGACTCTAGAGTAGGACTTCCCCTACGAAAATCCCACATCAGATTAAATTTTCCGGGGAGAAATCCTACTCTGTGTAATGGTTATAGAGTGCGATTTTCTCCAGAGCCAATTTTCCCCTCATAAAATATCATGGCTGTACCTGTGTATGAGGAGAAGGGGGCGAAATATTGTTTCAAGTGTCCTTTCTTCAAAATGGTGACCAGTTTCTTTGAAACATACGAGGTATGAAAAATACAAAATTTAAAATCTCATTTTTCTCAGTAACCGTCCAACCATTTTTTTTAAATTTAACATTAAAATCTTATTCTTTTCATCTGTTCAAATCTCGTTTTTAAAAAAAATGGTACAATACTATCAGTTGTAAAAACTTTAACTATTCCTAGAAACAAAACTGAATTTTATATTAAATGATTTTTTTTCTCAAATTGTATTTCAAACTACATGTACATAATATTGATGTCTTAGTGTCTCCTCAAAATTCTGGTGTTCAATTAATGCCGCGGATCTAAAAATGGGTCAACTTCAAAAAAAAAAAAATTAAATTGTGCAAAACTTTTGGAGAGTATTTGCTCTCTGCTTTCAAATCCAATAATATCGCTGGAATATAGGATACATACTTATGCTTCAGCTTAATCGCAAAAGCAGTGTTTGTTGCATTGTTGTGTTTATGGTTTTGGCTTTTTCCCCCTTTAAAGAACTTCTCAATTTGAATACTCAGAAAATGGCTTGTGAAACCTATCAACAACATAATTTTTTGTTCTCACCACTCTTCGTAAAAAGGATGGATCCATAGGTGAAATACTGGGCCTTTAGAGGGTAAACAAATTATAAAATAGCTAAAAGTGACCTGATATAATTTAAAATTTGAAAGAGGGTGTTGAGACATCGAGACTTAGGATTTTTTTGAGTGATATTACAATTTCCAAAGATTTCAAATTTTGGGTTGAGACGCAATAATTTGAAATATGTATTTTAAGATTTCTTACTTAATTCAACAATTTTTGAGTCGAAAACACTCGTATTTCCATAAAGGAATTAGTTGACTTTTATATAAACTTTTAATCAAATATTGTCGACATGTTTTAAGCATTGATAAAAGAGGGGAAATCCTACTCTGAGAAAGAAAGAGAGGGAAATTTGGCTCTAGTGTGAGATTTCCCTTCGGGGGAAATCCTACTCTAGAGTACAGACCCCGGAGGGAAAGCTGGCTATGGGGGAAATCCTACTCTACAACACCGGTTTGGACAGTCTACAGTTTCAAATGTCTAAATCTTGTAGACCAATACGAAGCAGTTTGCTTGTTAAGATGCACTTAAATTGAGAAAAATGCCGTTTATAATAATTATCATGGAACTTTACACAGGCACGTAGCACTAAAGTTGGGAGAAGCCCGCCCTCTTTTTTCATATTGTTTTACTGTTCATTTACTAAATGTTGTCAATCGCTTGCCCACCCCACATGCTTCCCCCCTTTTGCATAATTTTTAGGGTAAGTTGTCAATTATTTCCAGCACCCCCTCTTTTTTATTTAAAAAAAGATACCACATGCCTGATTACATTAAAACATCTAAGATTAGTGTTTATTAAATCAGATAAAAAAAATAATATACAAAATGCATCTGTCAACAATGCGTTATCAAAATGGAAGTCGTTGACCGTCTGTAAAGTTGATCCCCCCCCCCCCGCTTTCTCAAAACGATACTATGTGGCCGATTTCCTAATACTATCCGTGGATGTTTTATTCTTTGCAGGCAATTGCATGAACTATCATGCTAGAAGTAAAAAAAATAGTTGGCCACTCTTAGATTTATTTACATCTTTAATGAAGCTACAAAGCAATACATGCTTCTTTGGAACACTCTAGTCTCCCAAGTATAACCTTTTACTGTTGAGAATGTTCATTGAAAGGCCTTTCCCCCACTTTTGGGTTGCAGTATTATCGAAGTCATCCTTTGGCAATAGTGTATAAATAAAATTTGTTTGTGAAAAAAACCCACACAAATACCCTTTCAACGAGATAGGATTTTTAATTTTGACAATTCCCCCCTCCCCCCTTTTTTTTGCTTGTTAAAGATTTTTTCAGGTAAGTTGTCAGATATTTTTCTGCCCCCCCCCCCCTCTTTCGAAAACAAAATTATGTGCCTATTTTTTTAAAAAAAAGTTGGATACACAGGTGACAAGGTAAGGGACATAATTATTCGTTTTTAAATTTGTTCTCTCACGCAGGATATCAGGAACAAATGGCGTCCGATTCATCGTTCTAAACCGTACATAGTTTTGTAAACATTGTCATCCAAACATGTTACGTTGTTCTTGCACATCACCAATTGGAACAGTTTCTTTACATCAAATTCGAGGATTTATAACAGAACTGACAGGATAAATAATTGCTTTTAGATATAATTGTCTTTTAGTTGTAAAATTACACTAAATGTCCATTATATAAAGCTAAAATCATTCGAAGATTTAAAGCGGTTGTTTAACTTCGCTATTTTCTCTTCATCCAAACAAGTCACAACCGGTGCGGATACACAACAGTGAATGTGGCAGAAATGAAAATCCAAATTTACTCTTTATAATTAAAAAATATAACAATACTTCAAATATTTAATTAGATAGTTGCTTCATAGATCTTAGTTTGACAATGTCGATTGTGTTGGGAATCTTCCAAACTCACAGTGAAGCAATGTGAATATGATGGGACTTTTAAACAGTACTCAGTGACGTAAGCGGAGTCACGGACAACGGTTTTTACTCCTCAATCAAATATTCACAGCAGTGAAGGAGAAAATTCAGAAATACTGTATAACAGTATATTCGGAAAGTGATGAAAATCAGATGTGGATACTAAAAAATTCAAAAGAACTTTTAGAATATTTGAAATCACAAAATTTCAACAGAATTAAAACAACATAGACTTTCTGACATCACAGGCAGCTTCATTTTCAATAAAAATGGAACTCGTAAATATACTTATCTTGTCATTGGTCGTTTGCAAAACTATTAAAAAAAAACAAACATTGATTATTCAAACAAGTACTCTGAAGTTGATATTTAAATGATGCAAGTTTCTGATTAACAATATCAATGTGGTGTTTGGAGACCAGGTCTTCCAACAATCTATTGGAATTCCCATGGGTACCAATTGCGCCCCGTTATTAGCAGACCTACTTTGTATTTTTATGAAGCAGAATTCATTCAAATACGTCTACATGAGAAGAAGAAAACACTTGTTGTGGCCTTCAACTGGACATTTAGATATATCGACAAGTATCAATTTACAATAGTTACTTCCATTCATATGTCTATCCGATATATCCCAGTGAACTTGAAATGAAGGACACCACAGAGTCTGGCACATCTGTTTCATATATTGACATTTTACTAAAAAAAGACGTTTATGGTAACATAACAACAAAACTTTATGATAAATGTGATGACTTCAACTTTTCTATCGTCAGCTTGCCTTACTTAAGCAGCAATATAACCTTATCATCTGCATATGGGATTTATGTCTCTCAGTTGATTCCGATATGAAAGAGCATGCTCTACGTTCAATCAATTTCTAAAATGAGGCAAGCTATTGACAAACAAGTTGACGAAACAAGAATAACAACAGTCTCGTTTAAAGTCATCATTTTCTATGGTCGATACAATGACCTTGTCAGCAAATACAATTTATCATTGAGTCAAATGCTGACTGACGTTTTTCATACTAATTGTTACACCATCATTTACACACTGAATTGTCTACAGATTTTCCCGCTATTTACCGATTATGACCAGGAGCACACGGAGGGCGTGAATGGTCGGCAGGGGATGCTCACTCCTACATGGCACCTGATCCCGCCTCCGATGTTTTTAGATGTCCGTATTTGCTCTGCTCCCGATTTGTATTGTTAAAATGAATTTTGAGCTTAAATACTGTTTGTTATTTCCATATTTCACGATAAAATTCAAAACAGACACTACACAAGTTTATAATATAGGGAGAGAGAGGGGAAATCATTTATGTAGATTTTGACTGATCGCTTTTCTTTAGCAAAGTTCTAATAAAAGGGCATTGTATAAATGTTCAACGGCAACAAAAAAAGTCACGTAAGCAAGCAAATAATGATGACATTTTTTTCGGCTTGACCAAGATCAAGTGCACAGATTGGTTGCAATTTAACAAAAATTCAAATGAAACGTATTACAAGTATGTTCTATGTAACATGTCTGAAGTTTCTGTCTATTTCTGACAAGCGATTAAAAATGTTTTACTCTTACTATTCAAGCTTCCCACGAGGGCTACGGACTTTACATATCCAGACATAACATATACATTAATTATATTCAGCTGGAAAAAAGTATAATTCAAATACAAACTCTTCAAAAAAATTTGTCTGAGCAAAAAAAAAGAGAGAAAAAAAAAGAAAAGAAAAAAAGCACTTAACTCATTTCCTTTAAAGTGATACAGTTTATAAAGGACATTGATAAATTTGTAAAGATTTGAGACTTTTTTCCACTCTTAGTATTTGGACGTTTAAAGAAAATATACATTAAAGTACTTTCAATTTTCAAAACATACCGTATACTGTATATAGAGATTAAACTTTCAAGCCTTTTTGGTAGTATTCGCAGAAAAAAAATTTTTGTCAGGTATTTTTTGATTGCCTTTAGTGAAACTTTAGACTACCGACTATCCATATAGCATTTTATATTCTATGAGAGACCATGAAAAAATAATTGCTTGTATCAGTTAATATATAAATTATCATCAAGGAATTTACTTGTTTTAAATAGATCCTTTCATTTGGATATTAAATCCATTTATTCAAAACTCCTGTAAAATATTTAACATAATAAAACCAAAAACTTCCTTTATATTCACAATACAAGTAAAAAAAATATCAGAACAAAATAATACATGTCAGAATTACGTGTAATTGGTGTTTTGATATCAAATATAGTATAAGACCATCTGAAGACCAAAAATGAGCTTAAACTTAGCAACTTAGAAGGATGAATTTTATGTGGGCACTGGAGATACAGTCTTTACCATTAAACATTTCTATTTTGGACAATTAACTTAGACATATTATAACTGTATAATTAAATTTTGGCCATCTTTTTGAATTATTTTGTTTCCTATAAGAGTTGGCGCCACTTATTTTGAGTATTTATAATATCCTGGTTATCTAATGTACTGTGTACTTTTAATGCCAAATGAAATCCCAGTTCAACTAATTACAACAGAAGTGGTGTTCAACCTGTAATGAATAAAAACAACAAGATCTGTAAATCAATTCATGGCTTTTTTTGAGGGGGGTGATTATTTTGCTTCATATTTTTTCTTCGTTTTGATTTTAATGTAATACACGTAGATTAAAATGGTCACTCAAAAGGTGTATGTAATTTATCATGGTGCAATATAGAAGAAATTTAAAAACATGATTGTATCATAACCATTTGGAGTTTTAAAAAACAGTACAATATTTATCCATAAATTAGCAATTCAATGATATGTAGATTGTGTTATGTTAAGGTCTCACTTTTGTACAAAATCGCAAAATAAGGAGTGGATCCTTATGTTTTGGGATCAAATCACACTTTTGGGATGTTGACTGTTTGAGGAGAACTAATAAACCAAAGCCTCTTTTTGCAAGTCAGAAAAAAATCTCTCACTATACATTTATATAGTTAAATATTCGAAATTTTATGTTTAGCATCTGTAGCCCTTTTGCAGGTAAGATATGTATGACTAAATATTCTTTTAAAAATATTCCAATCTTAATTATTCTAGATGGATGGATAGTATGTATCACAAGGATACCTTTATCATGTATATTTAGAAATATTTTGTGAATACAGGCAAAACTGGAGACTACAGAAGCAAGCTTTTAGTAGAAAAATGTTAAATTTCAGGACATTTTATCTTTGATTACAGTGATATGTATATTTAAGAACATTGAATTTGTTCCAGAAAAAATATTGTTGTATCGTAGTTATTGTAACAATAATGTATATGTTTTTTTTTCTGGAAGTTATTATATCAGGTAACGGACTATATACAGGACACCAATTATTCAACCTTTTTGACATCATAGACAGCTGTTTTTCAATAAAAATGGACTCGTAATTTACTTACCTTGTCATTGGTTATTTGCAAAATTATTTTGTTAAAAAGCATTCTGATTGTACACACAAGTACTCTGAAGTTCTAAAAAGATGCTTGAGTTTCTGATTAACAATATCTATGTAGTGTTTGGAGATCAGGTCTTCCAACAATCTGTTGGAATTTCCATGGGTAACCATTGTCGATCAAAATTGAAAAAAATCGATTCCTTTCAGTCACCGAAGTTACCATCAACAGAGTCTTCATAAATCATTAACAGACAACTTAACCAAAAAGATACACAAGAGATATGTAAATGCTCAAAACAGTGATGATCTTAGTAAGAATCACCATGATAAAATTGGATTACTTTATTGTTTAACACCACAAAAACTACTTCAATGGAAAAATCTGCTTTTCTTAAGACCATTTGTCTGTACGTCATTGGGCAAATCCTACCTCCTTTACGAATATGCTATTCTCAGTGCCTCGACCCAAAAACCGTAATCGTTAGCAATTACGAACATTCATATATGCCTGGTTTCAACCTTTTGACCAATGTGGACATCGGAAGGTGCATGCGAGTTTGTTATAAGTTTAGTTTGTGTCAATCGGTGGACTGGACACGAGAAAAAAAGACATGCTGGCTAAACACAAGATATTCGAACAAGAATGTCAGTAACTTGAGAACTGAAAACCGCCTCATTCATATTGACCGGGAGAATTTTCCAGAGGTAAGAATGAATGAAGGACGTTAGCGGAGAAATTTTTAATATTTTAATATGAATTTAGTTACATATATAATTCTCTTTATTTACCCCTTACAATATATTAAAAGCATGTCGAGAAACTTCAGGAGTATTGTACAGCATACTTGAGTGGTGTTAATCAAATGAATATACTTAAAACTCCAATAAACTTGATATAAATTTGAACTCACAAAATTTCTTAAAAAATACAATAGTTAACCATAGTAAATCGACATTTCAAGGTTCTTACTTAAGTCAATCAAAGTTTCAAAGTTTTCACCAAAGTAAATCAAAGTATCAAAGTTTTCAATATAATTAATCAAAGTATCAAATTTTTCACTATAGTTAATCAATGTATCAAAGTTTTCACTATAGTAATTCAAAATATAGAAATTTTCACTATAGTAAATCAAAGTATCAAAATTATCAGTATAGCAATAGACGTTTAGATGTGGCTGCAGCAACCCTCTTGTGTACCTTCATATCTTCATTCATGTCCATCTGTGCACACTTTTAAAGATATCTTAAATCCCATCTTTTTGGAAAGCAGTTGGTTAATTTTTTTATCTTGGCAGAGTTACTATAGTTTCTTTTTTTTTTATTTTAGATAGTTATTTATGTAAGATCATATCAATAACTCTTAAATTGATTATTTTATTATAATAATTTTTTGCTCGTACCATATTAAATTAATTTATTATGTTAAAACATTAGATTCATCAATTATTTCATAATTTAAATATTTATAATTGTTATAAAATATTAAATTTAATCTCATGCAATTCAATACTATTTTTATTCCTTATAATGTTTTTATATATTTATAAACGTATTTATATTTTTGTACAGAACTTTGATTGTTTCTTATTAAAATAGGTGCATTATGTTTAAATAATATTAATAATAATAATAATAATAGTAAATCAAAGTTTCAAAGTTTTCACTTTAATTTTTTAAACCAAAGTATTAAAGTTTTTACTTAAATATGAGTATTATATTTTTTGCTGAAAGTAATTTAGTTCAAAAGAAAGCAGCATCTTTTTATTGTCCTACCGGTAAAACCAAGGGGACTGCATCTGTCCGTCTGTCAAACACTAATGTTTTAAATTTAAGATAATCGTGATGACTTCTACTTTCTTTCGTCAACTTCCCTTTTTTATGTAGCAATATACAATTATGGTTTGCATATGGAGTTAAGGTCTCCCAAATAATTTGATAGCAAGAGCATGTTCTACGTACATAATTTCAAAAACATGGCCCTCTATTGATAAATAAGTTATGATTCAAGGATATTAACAACGTATTTTCAATGTAACATTGTAACATTTTGGAAATTATATGCTCGATACACTGATCTTGTTTGCAAATACAATCTATCGTTAAGTCGAATGTTGACTGACTTTTTCATATAAACTGTCAGGCCATTTTTTACAGTGTTAATCCACGGATTTTTCCGTCTACCCGATCAGGAAACAACCTGCAGGCATAAACACTGGACAAAGGATACTCACTCTTCCATGACACCTGATCCTAACTGTGTTTTAAGGGGTCTGTGATAGTTTTGCTAATATTTGTTTCCATTAATTTCATCCTTGAAATTATTTCCTTTCAGCACATGACCGGAACTTGTCTAAACCATACCTGTTCTGAAGATTCTTTCTGTGCTCGTGATGGTAACTGTGTAACTGTTTTAAAAGGTAACATACCATTCAATTTTTCTGCAGGTAGAGACTCAAAGGTGTATTAAGCCTTATTTTCCATATTTGTTGAAATTAAAAATTTTAAAATTTTGACTGTTTACCACTTCGATCGTTATTATATAGCATTATTCTATAACGTTTTTGTGATTACGTTCATCCAGGTTCTTTCTTATTGGTTACTTTAAAAGATAAGCCGAACCCATTAATTTATTAAAAAAATGTCGATTTCTATAACATTTTATATTGTAAGACAGCAATGATAACTGAACATCGACATCACACACAAGAGTACTGACTGCAAGATTATTAAAAAATGCTGAGGTGTCCATCTTACGCATTTCATGACATGATCTAGTACCTAACTGTAATCTTTGCTATTCTTCGCAAGAACTGAGCTTGGCTTAAGATTTTTTAAGACAAATTCGGTAAGAAACGGCTAGACATAATACAATATTTTAGTGTTTTCAATCAAGGCCATGCTTAGTTCATCGGCAGTCTAAATAAGGAATATGCATTTATTGACTTGTTTCGAAGAATCGAAGACCAAGAACCATATGAAACTGTTTGCCAGAGGCCGTTAGGTGCATGCAAGCATTTGGTTCGAGGGGTCAGCAAAACGCATTTAAGTTACCCGAGAACACAATTTATGTTTTTATACCTAAAACTTCTTTTGACATAACTTACGTTGTCTTCCATGGTTGCGATAATTGATGAGACAAAGCTGATTCCTCTTCTTTGTGAAAAAAAAAGTCATTGTCAGTTATAATTGGGGGAAACAGACGCAGTAAAACGAGGAAATCTTTTGACAAACAAGTTGATGAAATACGGATATCAACAGTTTCATTTGAAGTAAAATTTTGCAAGTTTTTTGGATGATACAATGAACTTATCAGCAAATACAACCTATCATTTACTCAAATGCTGACTATCGTTTTTCTTACAAATTGTTATTCCATTATTTATACACTGAATTGTGGTTTTCCGATCATGACAAAGAGCACACGGCGGGTATGGCCGGTCGACAGGGGATGCTGACTCCTCCATGGCACCTGATTCCACCTCTGATATTTTAGAGGTCCGTGTTTGCTCTGCTCCTGATTCGTATCGTTTGAATGGACTTTTGAAATTGAATACTGTTCGTTATCTCCATATATTTCACATAAAATAGAACAAAGATACAAGGATTGTGAGGAGATCATGAAAAAAGACCCCAGCAAGAAAGGACAAGATGGAGTGTATGTTATTTACCTTGACTCCTGGAAAGAAGTTTTCTGTGACATGACGATAGATGGAGGAGGGTGGACGGTAAGGTGCTTTTTGAGTCAATACTAAATATTTGATTGAATGGCTTTGAATAAGGAAGTAATTTTATTGCAGAATTGGCAAATTAAATGATTAAAACTAGACAAGTTTGTTTAAAAAGGCCAGAATCCCAATGACGACGGAGGGCTTACGGTAAGTGTTGCAGGTCGATTGGGGATTCCTCCTCCTCCATAGCACCTCTGTTTTCAGAGTTTAGTGTTTACTCTGATCTTAATTCATATTGTTGAATTAGACTTTTAGAATGATAAGCGTTCCTTTCCTACATGACAATAAATAAAAACTGCATTTTTAAATTTTTTCAGAAAGATAATAGCGAATCGTCCCACAAACTTTGGGGGATTTTGGGCGAATGCCTTCCACTCACACACATTGTCAATAAAATATATTCAAAAAGAAACAAGTAACTGATGTTTATCCCCATCTCCCCTAAGTCAATTAAAATAGATACATATTATGTATATAAATAGATATGTCTGTAATTTTAAAAAGAGATTGATATATTACAAATATAAATCTGTAGATATTTACCCTAGGAAAGAATATTTTTTAATCTGTTTTTCCCCCATATCTGACAAGAAGCTGTTATTAAATCACCAAATTTTAATGCACAGGTAATTCAGAAACGAGAAGATGGGAACCTCAGTTTTTACAGAACATGGCATGAGTACAAACAGGGATTTGGTAATGCCTCTAAAAACTTCTGGATAGGTATGCCTGTATATTTCTTTTTTCTGTAACATATTTTGTTTTAATGCTTATTTTTCCATTATCACTGAAATCTACATCATATAGAATTATAAAGCATGCATATACCATCAAATCACTACATAATGTAAATCGTATGCTTTCGATATTGCTTTTCATAACAACATTTCGATCTGTCTTTTTTTTTTTAAATTATGACAAAACTATAATTAATTGCAAGAAACACACTGTTAAGGATATAGGATGAAAGCACACCTTCAGCTGTTAGGACTGTTAGAGAAGCTCCCAGATTTTTTTTGATACTTTTTTTGTATTATCTTTAAACTTTTCCTTATTGTAGTTACTTTCAATTTTTTTTTATTATTGTTTTTATTATCTGTTCTTAAGAATTATTTTTTTATTCTTCAAGACATGGGATCAAAATCAACGACTCTAATCAATAACTCATTCATCAATTCTCAACTTTCAATTTTTTTTTATTATTGTTTTTATTATCTGTTCTTAAGAATTATTTTTTTATTCTTCAAGACATGGGATCAAAATCAACGACTCTAATCAATAACTCATTCATCAATTCTCAATTTTTTTTTTACAATTATCGAAAAAGGGAATGGCGCAATCCATGCTTTAACCAAAGATCAGGACCAAGAACTGCGAGTAGATCTCCAGAGATTTAATGGAGAGACAGCGTATGCTAAATATTCAACGTTTTACATCGGAAATGAGACAGAGAAATACACACTCACAGTATCCGGGTACAAGGGAACTGCAGGTATTTTATTTCATTGTAATAACGTGTTTTGTAGCTCTATTGCAATCAGCATCAGTTTATCAGATTTTTAGGTTAACATTCGGCAGCACAATATTATATATGGACATAAATGGCGAGGAGAACTGGAATCTTCAAAAATTGTAATGCTACAATGAATATTAAATTATTAGAAAAGTACGTATCCTCTCAATCAAAATCAATAACTCAGTAGTGCGCCTTGGATCAATCTACTGATCGCGTAGATAATTACAGCATACTATTCATGCTTTTGTTGAGGTTACTTCTAGTAATTTAAATGATAATAGTAAATTTTTGTCGTTGAACGTAGGGTTTAATATTACAATTGTAGTTTAGAAGAAGCAGGATTTTATTTTACTTCTAGAATTCCACTGTGCACTCCAAGATCCCTTACAAATGATTGAATTCTTCAAATTGACCTTTCAGTCTTTTATACTTTAACCATTCCAGTCAACAAAAGTGCATTCAATTTACCCTATCTTTACTCTAACTATCAAAAATTCGTAAAAATCCTTCCAACAAAAATACGTTGCATCTTCCAGTAACTACTTTACTAGACCCCTTTACTTCTCACAAAAATATTAAATGTTGTACAGTGATATAAAAACTTCAATGAGTGATGTAAATCATACGTGGATTCAGAAAAACTTTTTGAAAAACCTTTTGATATCATAGACAACTGTTTCCTAACTTAAAATGGAACTCTTAAATTTACCAGTCTATGTACGCGTGCGAGGAATATCTGCGAGATCCTTGAACAACTAAAGCTCACGGATATTTATAGTCACAAACCATTTATTCTCTATGAATAAATTAAATATAAATATAATTTTTATGTTTTCATAATAACCATCTTTAAAACTCTGACAGTCAATGCTATTATATGTGCCGCATATTTTGCGTACGGCAAAAATGTTTGAAGCTGTATTATTCTCTAGGAGCGACAATATGATCAGAGAAGTTTTGCTCGTAATGTTGCCAATATATGCAGGGCAACTATACATTCTAATACATGCCCTGACTAAACATATATCTATAAAATTAATTAATCTCACAATATTGTTATATAAATGCATAAATAAACAAGTTATTTTTTTTAGTTTGTTTGTTGTTTGGTTGTAAAAAAAAAAAAAAAAAAAAAAAAAAAAAAGATTTATTGTAATTCACTGTAACTGATTGATTGGTTACATATTGTTTTACGTCCCATTCAAGAATTTTTCACTCGTATAGAGACGTCTCCATGTAAAGGTGAAGGGCTTCAAATTTAGACCCTAAATCGGTTCTCCTATCCATTGAGCACTGAGGGCCAACGCCTGCCGTGACACAGGGCCTCGGTTTTTAAGGTCTCAATCGAAGGATCCGTAACTTTCACTTCAAAGTGCCGAGCGCTTGGCGAAGGAACAGTTACTACCTATTTTGTATCATCTCAAGTCAGTCTCGGCCGGAATTCGACACAACGACCTTCCGATATCAGAGCAAGCGCTCTACCGACTGAGCTACCGTGACGATTAATTATCTCTATTAATGTTGACACTTTAGATAGATATTATATTTGAAGTTATTTTCTCTGTTCTAGGTGACAGCTTGGCTCCACATAATGGTATGAGATTCAGCACAAAAGACCAAGATAATGATCACTCTAGTAATAGCTGTGCTAGATCACATTACGGAGCCTGGTGGTACAATTCTTGTACCAACTCAAACCTGAACGGGAACTATGCACAGTCTGCAGTGAATAGTTCTAAATCTCCATACTGGTATCGCTGGACAAGAGGATATATAGCACTAAAAAAGACTGCTATGATGATAAGACACAAACACGAAGTATAATCTGAACTATAAGAGGAATTTCTCAAACAAATTGTATTTGCCACTTCATATCATTAATTTATCTCTGTATATAATTTATTTTGTGATGAAATGTCAAAAGAAACATTTTGTGTTGCTATCGATCCGAATTCTGCACTTAAATTCGTAGAAAAGCCAAAGATGAAGTAATACAAAATAGAAGGTCGAGCTAAGAAGAAAATTTTGGAGGTTGCATGGTTGAAATAAAGGCTCATTTAGCACCTGTCCAGTAGCATCCTTTTAAATATATCTTACAAAACTGAATCCGAAAAACACCCGTCTGTGGCAGCGACCACGAGAAACATTCCTAGATAGTGACTACGTATGGGAGACGAAACAACCCTGTGAAAAAAAAAATCCCTTTGTTACTTTATGTCTTAACTCAGTAAAAAAAAGTGGCCTCTCCACAAATTACTCAATTAGAGTCACCGGAACCAGCATCTTTTTTAAAACAACTTTGTTGATTCCTAAATTATATCCGTAACTAGCCACAAATCTGTGAATTCCCTTGCTGTATATCATCGAGTTTTACATAAATCACTCAAATAGGGTCATCGGAGCCAGCATCCTTTTAAGAAACAACTGATTCCAAAGTTATGTCCATTATTGGCCACAAATCTGTAAATTCCCTTGCTGTATATCTTCGAGTTTACAACTGATTCCAAAGTTATGTCCATTATTGGCCACAAAATCTGTGAATTCCCTTGCTGTATATCATCGAGTTTACAACTGATTCCAAAGTTATGTCCATTATTGGCCACAAATCTGTGAATTCCCTTGCTGTATATCATCGAGTTTACAACTGATTCCAAAGTTATGTCCATTATTGGCCACAAATCTGTGAATTCCCTTGCTGTATATCATCCGTAAGTAGCCACAAATCTGTGAATTCCCTTGCTGTATATCATCCGTAAGTAGCCACAAATCTGTGAATTCCCTTGCTGTATATCATCGAGTTTACAACTGATTCCAAAGTTATGTCCATTATTGGCCACAAATCTGTGAATTCTCTTGTTGTATATCATCGAGTTTACAACTGATTCCAAAGTTATGTCCATTATTGGCCACAAATCTGTGAATTCTCTTGTTGTATATCATCGAGTTTCAGAACATGAAAACATGCAGATGAGTAAGGCTATTCAAATCACTGTAATTATGTTAAAAAAACTTTTTTGGCTTAAATTTCATAGTGTTCATTATTTTTGTTTAATTAAAGATGTTGGATTAATTTAAACTTGTCTTCAAAATTTTACTTTTCATGAGCAGCGTGTAGATTTATTTTGATGAGTCAATAAATGACATATCTCGAAAGTATAATATATCCTTGATTGGAAGTGGTTAACAAATTTATTTGGTTACATAGGAAATAAATTCGTTATCCAGGTCCAGTCAAGGTTTGATCTCAGGCTTTATAGAATACAAGCCGGGATAAATCCCCGTAATCCCTTGATTGAACTGGATAACTCATAATATTGTAGAAAGATACCTTTAAAAGAGTTAGCAATAGAATATTGGAGATCTAATCTGGACTTTATAATGGTGGTAAATATGTTTTAAAATTCACCAAGTTAATATAAACGTTGTTTTAAGTCATTTTACATTGTCCATACTTATCATTAATCATTCATATTGTTTTAACAAACTGTATTAAATAACATGTAAATTGTGCATGTCGTTTAACACACTACGTATTTCTTTTAATATGAGAAAGAGTCGAGCACGTGCCGATACTTTCCGTGCTTATCAAATCTCTTTTATCGTCCCTGAAGTATTTAACTTTTTAAGTTAGATTTCGACTATCGAGATTACACCGCCTATTCTCAAATAGGTTCGATACGTATAATGAATGTGAAACATAGATTACGTAATATGTACTTCTAAAGCAAAAATCATAAAAGAATTAATTTTGTTGCATAAATCTCTCTAGCCAACATGTATGTGTAGTCCCATCTTTTCTTGAGCAGGTGTGTGAGGTTATTTTTGATATTTACACCAGCAATATATTTATTTGCAAAGTAGAGTTGAACTTCCCTTAGATTGCAGACAGAAAACTTTCTAACCATAACCATAACTTTTTTGTTCGCAACCTATCTTGGCTTTGGTCCGCGTTGTGCAGTAGTTTGAACCTTTGCTCTATAGTTGAGAGTTCGAATCCCACTGCAAAACATCGAGACCGGTCCATCCAATGAGACCGTATAAACCGAGGTCACATACGCGTGTCGCAGTAGGTGCTCACTAAAAAAGGATACCTCACTGCTCAAATGTTGTATGTAACGCCTACAGGTCTAAATATGCAGCCCTCCATCGGCAAGTGATGGCCTATCAATATGATTGAAAAATTCTCGAAGGAACCTTAAACTAACAAGCAAACAAACAATATTTCGGCTTTTATAGAAGGAAGAGCTGAATAGATTTGTTTTGAATACTCAAGTAAATACTGAGGTATCAGTGTGAGTGAAAACTTTCAGATACAGCTGCACTGAATTGAATGGAATACATGTACCAGAACTGATTCACTTTCATTGTAACTAATGGAAGCGCTGACTTCTACAATCGATAGCGTACTTTTTACACATGGACAATATACGGAAGCTTTTTTGCGATGTAAATATTTAGTTTAACATTTAATTAAACGATGATAATAGGTCATTTTAAAGTACATTTTAAGTTGTCTAGGAAGGGAACGGCAACCACCCTACCCTCGACCCCCTTTCTTCACTTCAATCCAACTCTTACCAAGTTTTCCTTCCGCAATGTTTTTTTCTTCCTTATGTCATTCTTTCAGAAAATAAGATTGAAAGAAGATACTAACCCTCATGAATGAGATATTTTAAGTCGTGTTATTCGTCCTCCTGTCTTCTCTTGTGTACCTCCGTACATAACACAGCTTAATAAATTAATTGCTTAGAGTCCAGATATAGGTGTTGAAGTGGGTTGGGGTATTTTTTCCAAGACGAGAGCTTTCGTCCTTTGTAGAGTTTATGTATATAGGTGTGGTACGTCTTTTTTAAACGTGGTTTTTCTTGACTGAAAGTCAGAATCTCTATTTCAACAACTTTTAAGTGTATTTCAAGAAGATTCAAAATTTTTAAAATTTATTTTAAATTTTATAATCCGGAAGGCAAGCCCTATGGTTCCAAAGAACGCATGTTTCGCCTGCTTTGTCATGAAAGATGTAAATAAACCAAAGGGTGGTCAGCAATTTATTTACTACTAACATGATATGCATTTAACTGAAAAGAAAAAAAAATATCATCCGCAGATAGTATAAGACTGCTATAGAATGTGACAAACAAAGAAAATATGGTCATAATCCCAATAAATCAAATAAATGATTAATTTAAAGTTATTATAAATAATTATTTATCACTTTATTAACACCTTATTAACACGTGTTTTTATCAATTCTCTTAAAATGACTTCGGTCTATCTTTACTGCAAATGTCAGTCTACACAATCCATTGTGGAATACCGATCCAAATGATTCGTAGTATTTAAATATACATTTATGTGGTAACTGAATAACTGAATATCATATGGTTTCAAAATACAGTATTATGAGATCATAAACATACATATGCTTTTGCTAATTAAGGAGGGATTCTTGTCTGGTTTCTGACTAGATGAAATATTCGACTCATATTTGCTCATATGTCTTATACTTTTAGATGTAAGGGATTTAATAGGTCATATTTTTCTTTCCTCAATATAATTGTACAACTTTAAATGAAAATGGTAAAATGAGTTTGAAATCTAGCAGGGACTATATTTTTGGCGGAACGACGGCGTATGAAAATATCTTCTTTTCTGCTTCTCAAAATTACTATAGAACAATGAAATCTAGCAGGGACTATATTTTTGGCGGAACGACGGCGTATGAAAATATCTTCTTTTCTGCTTCTCAAAATTACTATAGAACAATGAATTTAGTTAAAATTTTCAAACAATAAAAGACTTAAAGAAAATTTCAACTGTAAGTAAAATTAATAATAATGGACTGAAGTTTTAAAATATATCAAATAAACTACAATTCTGTAAACTTTTAAAGGCTTCCATTCTAAGTACGGATTTGAGCAAAAAATACGTAAAAGTGCTTTTTCTCTTTTAGTAAATGGTCTAAATTTTTGTTTTTGTATCAATTTGTATCTTTTATAACTACTTTGCCATCTGTGAAAATAAGAAAAATTTAAATATACGAAGCATATAAAAATATCTAATATATCTTAAAAGTCTAAGAAAAATAGAGGAAATTCGGATTAGCCAACATCTATTTTAGTTAAATTATGTATGTCAATTTGGTAGTATCACCTTATAGACCCTATATGGTAATATCTTTTTATGCAAAAAGAAAAGCATTTAATCTTTTGAAATAGAAGTAAGCATTGCGTGATTGGCAACCGTAATGTTTTATTCTTACGGTCAAGGAAAAAGATAATGACCTTGACCTGACCTTGCTTTTAAAATAAAACCGTCAGATTTTATCTAATTGATACGATCACTTAATGATTATGTCTTCTTGAATCTATGAAAATTTCATTAATTTTTAGATATTAGAAAAATGAGAAGAATCCCTCCTTAACGAAACTTTGCCTTCAAAATTCAAAGGACATGTTAAAGTAAACTATCCAGGGTAATTTTTGCAAAGTAGGTCAAAGGTCAAGGTGAAATGGCTGGTATTTTTCGTGTTTAAGACAAACAGTGCACATGCTGAATACCATAGACGTACCTCTTAAATGTCAAAATGTGCTGTTAATCGGCAAAATGAACCATACGTGTTTTGAAAAGTAAGTCAAAGGTCAAGATCATGGGTCCCGAGGTCAGTATCAATGGCATTTTACAAATGTCATAGCACAATGTAATATACGTGCAAAATATCAAATCCATACTTCTTACTGTCCTCGTTATATAATCAAGGTGTGTCAGACGGTTCTGCTCTGCAGGCTACACAAAAAGTGGATTTTCTGAACAGATTAGGAACTTGCATGTCATATAATTATCTTACATGTAAGAATTATTGCATTGCATGTTGACAGTCTTTTTTAGCAAGTTGAAATAATTTATCTTACATGTAAAGGGTAGAATAGCAACATACTTATGGTCTATGTATAATATATTTATTTTCTAACATTTGTACATGAATTTCATAGTCATAATTTCAACTAAGAAAATTACATCTCACAATCAACTATGAATAAGTCAACGGAAAAAAAAATGATGAATCGTCAAAATAAAGATGCAGCCCATTCCTGGAGCAATTTTTTAACCACTGTTTTTGTCTGTCTTTAATCTAAATATTTTGAAATATATAACTCTGATTTTTGGTAGAGGGACGGACATTTCTTCAAATGTTCGAATTCTTGGTAAAAATAGTGCAAAAAATTGCGACTTCTAGAAAAAGCGAATCTTTAAACATTGTGTACACATCTTATTTACGGATAATGGAAAATTTTGCTATGCATATATTAAAACTACCTATCTTCTTGTACATGCACATAGTTTTTACATTTTGGCAAACCTGTTTAATAAAATATGAAAATCTGTGGGGTATCACATAGTAGGTAACATACATGTACTTAATTCTTAAATGATAACTCCAGCTTTTCTATCTTAAACCTGTGCTCTGCATTTAATGATACTCCACCTAAATATGAAGTTAGTGTCTCCTAACTAATTAAAACGCTAAGCATATCATTCATATATCCTTTAGTTTCCAAAATTCGATTAAAACACGGTTTTACATAAGAAAAAGATCACAATGATCAATCAAAAACCATAGACTTTGCTGTTAGCTAATTAAATTTTAATGACTGTTGGTTTGTTTAATCTTTGCATCGATCACAAGTAAGGTTAACGTTTGACTTGAAAAAAAATGAGAGGAACAAGCAAATCAATGAACACGAAATCTTTCTTTCTGTGTTTCCAGCAAAATTTGATATGAAATTGTAACTTAGACCTCTACTCGGCTTGAAGAGCCTTTGCGCAGTGAGGTCTCTTAATCGTGCCAACTCCTACCGTAACACGGGCCCTTGGTTTTTAAGGTCTCATTCGAAAGACCTTTTACTTTCACATCTAACTCCGGGCGCTTGGCGAAATAACAGTCACTACTTATGTTTGTTTCATGTTTGACGCTGCTCGGCAACGAGAATTGAACCCCCGCCCTTCTGATCATGAGGTAATCGTCCTACCACTAGGCTGCCGTGACCGACTTTAATTTTTATGGCCAGATATGCGTTTTAAATTTGCTTCAATGGATAGGATAATAGAGAAAAGGGCATGCCGGCTGAACACAAGATTTTCCATCAAGAATATCAGTCAACTAATGACTGAGGGTCACCATTCAATTGATGTTGACCGGGAAAATTTCCCAAAGGTAAAAAAAGAGACTTCAGGAAAAAAAATTCGGATGCATTTTATTTAAATGCATTTATTACATGTTTAATAAATTTCAGCTTTGAATTGATTTAACTTCAGCAAGTGGCGATCAATTGCCTCACCCCCTTCTGTTCCTAGGATTCCATCTGTATTGGTGGAAACTGTGATCCTGTTTTAAAATGTAACAGTTCATTTTCTAACAAATAATTTTGTTTTTCTGCAATTGACGAATTTACTATTTAGTAGGCTTCAAATAAATTGTTTTTAAATTCAAGGTTGCAATAGGCTTTTCTCTACGATTCATTTTTTTCTAGAAATATATTTGTTTAATGACCCTCAAATCTTTAGATTACATAATTGGTGCTGGAGGAAAGATAAAGTGCTGTAATTTGGCCTTGTGTATAAATCGGGTGGTTTCTTAGTTCTCTGGTTCAGTGTATAAATCGAATTTGGGTAGTTTCCTAGTTCTCTGGTCTTGAGTGAATGAAACGAATGTGGATATATAGTTTCTTAGTTCTTTGATCTTGAGTGTATCAATCGAATGTAGGTAGTTTCTTAGTTCTTTGGTCATGAGTGTGCAAATAGAATAAGAATAAGTTTTATTTCTCTGATCTTGAGTGTATAAATGAAATGTAGATAGTTTCGTTTTTTCTCTTGTCTTGAGTGTATAAACTGAATGCAGGTTGATTCTTAGTTCTCTGATCTTTGGGGTATAAATCAAATGTGGTAGTTTCTTAATTCCCTGGTCATGGGTGTATAAATCAAATTCTTATTATGAAGCAGAATTTCTTAAAACCTTTACATGAGAAGAAAAAATAAACCTGCTCTGGCCTTTGTCATTCAGATATATCGACTGTGTATTATCAATAAACAATACTTACAAGGGTTGTTAGACAAGTTCTATAGTGATCGAGCGCGTTATTTGCATGAAACCAGTAAAACTCTGCAGATAAAAGCTATATGCATTTTCCAATAAATATGCAAAGATTTGATGATTTCCGATGATCTTTAAAAAATATACAGCTATTTGATTAAGATAAAACGTACTGTCGCTACAATATTCATGAAACGTCATTTGGTAAAATTTTGAATTAAATTGGAGGGGATTTGACTGTTTTATCGCTAGTTATGGTTGATCAAAATGAAGTCAAGAATGGCAACGTCATTTAACGTCTTGGAGCACCGAGCTATTAAATAAATTGTCTCTACAGAAAGGAAAATATCCTAAAGAGAATAAAATGTTTTGGAAGCTATTGGAGACTGCCTACACGTATCTAGGAACAAAATGTCCAAATGGTAGGGGCTTTGTAAGAATGGAAATATTGAAAATTTTGATGGTCAACTTCTGCAATACACCAATACTGCGTTTATCGTATGGAAGTTGCGCCTGTGGATTTTACATTTTCAAAACCTCATCGCTTCACTGCGTAGTCATGGATTTTAAGATCTCACTAATATCTGAAACGCCACAAAAGACATTTTAGAAAAAAGTCAGATGTCTTGCTTTAGCTAACATTCTATTGTCAAGTAGGAGAAAGACATGGAAAATCTATAGAACTGAAAAGAAATTAAAAAATGTGAAAAAGTTTAACAGTTTGGAATCAGATTGTCACTTCACCTTACGTCAAGTGATTGCTCCGTGAATCCTATGACCGCACAGTAAAAATCATTGTAAAATTTCAAAATTTTAATAAATGGACCTGATTTTTTACATACTTATAAATAAAAGATAAGCATTTAATCAGACATATGTCATTCTTCAAAATACACAATACATTTTCCGTAAATCAATTTGTCCGCGAACTTTTCTAACAACCCTCGTACTTTCATTCATTTGTCAACTCGATATATTGTAGTGTTCTTTAAATATAGGACACTGCAGAGTCAGTGACATCCGTTTTATATTTGTATGGTTTACTGATTCTATACGATAACGGACAACTAATAACTTAATTGTATGACAAACTAGATGTCTTCAGCTTCCACTTGTCCACTTCCCTTAATTATGTAATAATATTCCGCTGTATATTGTGTTTACACTATATCACTTTTACAATAAGTCTCCCAAATGATTTGATACTAAAGATTATGCTCTAAGTACAGTGTTCCCTCGGTATATTGCCAACTTTTGTCCAAGACAGATTTTGGCATTAAAGCGAGGGTGGCAATATAACGAGTTCTGCCATAAATTACAATGCAATGAGCCCAGTTCAAGATGAATACGTAATTTATTTTAGTTAAAATCAAATGTCATGCTTTTGCGCGTGTGTACATACATATACACTGAAGCGCAACTTTCATCTCTTCCGGAAAAAAGTCATTAATGTATTTGTTTTTAAAATGAAATGAAAATGTCACAATATTACGACATTTTTCAATTTCCCGCTCTTTCGCTCTTCTGTTGATCCTGGGTCGAAGAATTTAAAAACCCGATGATAACGATGATAACGGTGTCAATAGCAGTTATAGCCTCTCGGTATACAAAAGTTTTTGAGGTTTATTGTCAATATCATCTGAATTGGAAGTAGATTATTTCACCATCTCAATAATACTAGATAAGTTAAAAAAGTTCGGTAACAGACAAATGGAAAGTCACGTGCCAGGGTACATGTCTAGATCTTCATGAACCTGTTGAAATATACACGTATTCTCATGTTTGCTAGTACCTGAGTACTTTCTCTTCTTAATCTGCTTTGATATTCATCAATCAATCCATTATGTGTCCAACAATTGATGACTGTTTCAGGGGTATCGGAATCCCATGCTATTTTCACGTGCGGAATTATAGTAGTCTAAAAATAGAGATGGGATTTCCTTAGAATTTAGAATTTGGTTTTTTGATCTTTGGGGAATAAAATGATTTTTTCATTTATTATGGCCTGGTTCGGTGAAAGCAACAATCGGCGATTTACAGTTAAATAAAATGTACAATTATTTGTTTGGGTTTATTTTAAATTTTCGTTTGTAATCTAAATTTGTACGCTTTCTCTTCCCTGACTTTCCCATTATTGTGATGAAATAATACTTCTATCTTATAAAAACAACACAAAAGAAATTGCTAATTTTGAGTTTTATAAAATGATTATCTTTAATTTAGCTGAACTCCTTGTTCAGCCAGTCACGCTTCACCGCAACCACTGTCAAAGCACGGGTGTGACGTCCAAATTACCGACGCGCTCTAGATAATTGGCATTGTTACCGAGGGTTTTCCTTATATAATTTGACCTTTTGTTTCCCCAAACTAGTGGCGGATGGCAATAAGCGGGGGTGGCAATATAACGGGTGTATTAATACAGGGGGAAATCCGTTCTTGGAGAATTCCTGGCAATAAGCGGGGGTGGCAATATAACGGAGGGCAATATACCGAGGTAGCACTGTACGATGAAATTTTAAACCAAGGCAGCTAGGCTACTGCTAGATAAGTTGATGTTACTAGGATTTCAACAACCAACATTTCGAAAGTCAGCATTTTTTTAATTCTAGAGTCTCGTTAATATGAACATGTTAGCAAATACAACCTATTATTGGATCGTATTTTGTCGTATTTTGTTATCTTTCATACCAATTGTTAGACCTTTGTTTTTATACGTTTACTATATATCCAGTCTACCTGATCAATACATACGGCTCACGACGGATATGACCTGTCCGCAAGGAATGCGCACTGCTCCTAGGCACCTGAGCCCACAATCTGGAAATTCAAGGGTTCTATGTTGTATGCCCTGTACACTGTTTGGTTGTTTGAAGTTTGTTTTTTTAGGTCGATCGCAATTCGTTATCTTCCCCTTTTTTTGTTGATATAAAAGGGATGCGTACAATATCTTTTACGCAGGTAGGTTAAGGCTTCCCGTAGAATATCACAGCGCACTCTGTGTCTTCACATCTCTGAACTACCAAAATATGACTTTATAATGGAAAATGACGTCAAGTCACTGCAAACTTGAGGTGTTATGACGGGGAGAGTGTCATGAACTTTACACTTTATTTGAAACCGCATGTAAAACGCTAGGTAGCTATTGCAAAATTCACGGGTCGTTAAAGGTTTTTTATGTTGTATATGTCAGAATAGTTTAAAAATACACCGCTTACCTACCCTTGATTCAAATTCAGCATGTTCAAAATGCTTATGAAAAATATCCTTTTGAAATGTACTCCGTGATTGGAGGTAGAATTTATTTTGTGTGTATAAAAGAGTCTGGCGCAGGTGATTAATGAGGATAAATCTGAAAATTTTTGTGGAAATCTGTAAGAAGAGGTTGTTCTCTAACTGAATCTTGCTTGGGGAAAGTGTGTGTTGGCTTTGTTTAAATACAGATTACGATATTGTGTGGAAAATACTCTCAAATTTGTAGGTAAGTTGAATTTCTCAGGAAATGTTTTGTATCTAAGTAATACTATGACTTTTCCCAAGCACATTTCGGATACACAAGGATACGATGAGTTTATTTATATAACAAAATGTTAATAATTATTGTGTTAATCAGCTGCGCCGAAGCGATTTATATGGAACACTTTAAAAAATTATAAATGACCGTCACTTGATCAACAAAGGCATGTGATATCATAACAAATATGTTAATATATAGCCGAGGAAACCCTCTATATAAATTGAGAGTACTTAAGTTCAATACTAGCTTCGGGAAGCCTTAACATAGCTGCGTAAAGCCAGCATATCGTATTTTCCATTATTTCAATGATTTTTTTGCCAAATACAACCTATCTTTAGTCCGTATTTTGGCTGAAATGTTTCATACTAATTCTAAGTTCATTGTACAATGGCCCTTTAAAGTCCAAATTTTGACCACGGATTATTATACCTGATCAATACAGGGGGCTCACAGCGATGTGTCCGATTAACAGGGTACGCCTACTCCTCTTAGGTAGCCATTCCCACATCTGGTGTTTTGTAAGGTCTGTGTTTTACCCCTCTTCATTTAACTGGATTTATGAATTTGCTACCTTCACATTTTTCATTGTATCATTTTTAAAAATATTCAGATATTCACATCAGCATTTTAACATGATACAATAATGTAAGTTTTACTATTGATAAAGATTATTTTGAAACACCATGAATGTTTTTAAAAATTTGAATACAAAATCCATTCTGCATGTTTAAGCTTCATACTGGTCATCCAATAGATCCTGTATTAGCATAAAATTAACTTTCCAGATATCTAAAAGAGATAACCCAGACTCTATGGAATATTTTATTTCAAGCTCACTTTGACATATTGTGTCGACATATAAACGGAAGAATCTATTCCTAATAGATCCTAAATATATCTGAGGGCGAAGTGAAGGCTTATTCTATATAAAATATCCTTTTATATGGAAGATTATCTAAAGTAGAAAAATACCGAGGCAGTTGCAGAGAAAACGTAAATGTCAAAAAAAGATGATTAAAATTTAACAAATATAGTCATGATATCTATTGCTGATTATCAAGTGAAACCTGTCTAACTCTATCAACTGCTTAAAGAAATAGCGTTTGTTTCACTTTTCACGAACCGCATCCAAATAACCAACACTAAACCTACATTCAACCGTACCATCTAGCAATATGAAGGGTTAAAGCCTCAATGACAAAAGTAGTTTATTAAAACTGAAACTAAGAAAATCTATAGCGATAATGAACAGACAACAGAAGAAACTATGCAAAAATCTGTAAATGTATAATTCTATTACGCATTACGTATTTTACAAAAATACAGCACTCATACCCTGATGATGATTAACTTGTAACCAACAGCAAATATTTTCCAAATTATCTAGGTAAGAGAGATTTATTTGTCAATGATTTTTCCATAGTACTGACAAGTAGTTATAGTTTTTGCAATGAATCTTGTTAATAGGATTCTTACTTTCATTGAAAAAATAGAATGATCAGGTAAATTAAAATGCTTGTATAGAAGTTGCTGGTCCCCATTGTTAATTTGAAATCAATGTCCTGGTATTCTTTTAATAAGTGAATCCTTGGCTGCACCAACAAAAATAAGTCCACAAAAATTACATTCTATTCCGTAGGCAACATTAGAAGATTTGCAGTTCAGATTTTCCCAAGTTTTGGTAAAGAGGCTATGTCCAGTAAGATTACTAGTAAAAGAAGTTTTAGTTATCAAAATGTCGCAGGTTTTAGTTTTTCGCAGATCTTTTTGAAATAGAAAACGTGATCGGAAAAGGAATCATCAAATACATCTCTAAAAGAAACTTACATTCTTTCAATTTTTTTGTATGAACTATTGGTTTTATACCAAAACTGGGAATCTGAAGACTGCACATAGGACCTATATTTAATATCCCTGAGGATTATCCGAGGGGCACCGAATGAACTCTTTGAGTCTGTGTCACTTATAGACTCAAAAGAGTGGCACCTTTACATTTGAAACAAATAATTTCAAATGATATAAAATCGACCTCTCAATGAAAAAGCTAGTTATAGTATATACTTAATATTGGTTAAGACTGCTTCAAGCAATTGTTCAGATTTAACCCACTGTATCATATTTTATAAATCAATGAGACTGCTTGAAGATTCTGGAACAACCGTATAAAAACTTTACTACATACAATATATCCATCATTGTTCAATCAAGTAATAGGATCATGAGTCTTTGAACTCATGTTCTCTATTCATCATATACCTGGAATGAAAATGCATTCAAAATCATTTCCATCCCCGGGCAGTAATCAGACCAGACCAAACTGGTGCACGTGATCTGCCAATGAGCATTTAACGAAATGTAGACTTCACGACTTTTGACCTGCTAGGGTAAAGAATTTCTTTTTTTGAGAGTGAAAAATCAATTCTTTTTACATTCCCTTACTTACTTTTGTAAAACATGTCAAACACAACTTGATGCGATAATTAAAAGGTTTACTCAATTTAGAAAATCGTTAGCTCATGAGTGATCCCCAAACTCACCAATTCCTAATTCTATTGATAGTCAACCTTGACTAATTCCTTGACGATATGTATGATTAATAATCGCCAATACCATGCCAATACCATGCATATAGGTGCGTAAAGATGCATTAAGTGGTAGGTTGATTAAGTGTAAAAAGATTCATTCCGACTCACATAGTCCTCCATTCTATACAATCCCCTCATTTTATAATCTCTTCCTACTCAGCTTATAATCAATAAACCAATAAACAGGCAGAGCTAGTGTAGAAATTCAGAAAGATGAGAAATAAATGTAATTCATGTAATTTCTTTAATTAAAAATTCGTAATAAATGGCATATTCCTACATGGGATTGATTAAGGTTATTCAGATAATGGGCTGTAAGATTAGAGGAAGGGTGCAATAGGAGATCAATTTTTACAAAATACATGCCGATACCAAAACTCTTTCAAATATCTTCTTCAGAACAGTAAAAGGCAGTATAATCATTTTCTACGGTTAATATGCCATACCAACATTACTTATATTAAAAAAAAACAGAAAGTATTGAAAAATAATATAGCCGTTAAAACGATGCCATGTTTTTAATTTTATTCTGTTTACACTGTTAAGTGGTTTACAAAAACAAACAATCAAATTTATTCGCAAACATATATTTGTATTCTTATGACGCAAAATTTTTTATAAACTTCTACTTTCATATATCATTTTAGAACTTTTCCGTTATGTTTATTTTGAATTAAGAGACTTATATCAAAACAATTCAGGAAGAATATTTCATTAACCACAGCGACACGTTAAGAAAAGAGAGCTGTGCATGATCGTAAAATGATTATAAACCTACACAATCTAAAATTAAAAATGATTCATTCCATGCTGATACCTAATAATGAAAATGCAATTGACAATTTTAAATTACTTTCAGAAAAATGTCATATTTAAATTAACTATTTGTAAATTACTTGTTAATTTTAACTATTCGTGTTAAAAGACATATTGTCACTTTTTTTGTATTATACGGATGGCGAGGCAATAAGCTTATATTAATGCTAGTGTCTTGGGGAGGAATCGTGTTGATTATTTCTTTATTAGTATAGATCTCTCTTTTCCACTTTTTCTACAGTACCTAAAAGGGTGAAAATAAAATTTATTTATTTATTTAAAATATTTAATACTATTTTTGATACTTATTCATTGTTCTGAATTCACCAAGCCATTATAGATATAAAAATCCAGGTATGCTATTTTATTATCATTGAACAATATAACTACACATGAAACTCTCACATTAGACTTCATTAATTATTAATAGACAAATTTTAACCATAGGTATATATATACATTATGGAAATGTGGAAATCTAACATTCATGACTGTCTTGGTTAGAGCCCACAAACAAAAAATATTGCTACATTGTTTAAGAAAACTCCTGAAATGGAATCAGCCACTCATTGTCTGTACCTCATTGGACAAGTTCTGGCATTGTTACAGACATGTTATTCTCAGTGCTTTGCTCCATTCAATCCAAAAAGTTTGCTCATTAGCAATTATGAAAATTCCTCTGTGCCTGGTTTTAAGCTTTTGACCAATGCTGACATTGCAATGTGCATGACGGTTTGTTACAGGTTTAGTTTGTGTAGTTCAGTGGATTGGATTCTAGATAATAAGACATGTCGGCTTAACACAAGGTTTGCCATCAAGAATGTCAGTCTTTTAATGACAGAAAGCCCCACCATTCATGTCGAGCGGGATAAGTTTCCGAAGGTAAGAAAGGTAGCGGATGTTTTGAGAGAATTCTTGTAACATATTTGATAACATATTAAGGGAATCACAAATTTGAGTTTATTTAATTTCAGCACTTGGCGGGCAATTGTCTGAACCATTCCTGTTCTGAAGATGAAGTCTGTATAGGTGGTAAATGTGTACCTGTCTTTAAAGGTAACATAAGAGTCATATTCTTAGGCTTAATTTCCTTTTTACGTTTTCTGGAAGCATAACTTATTTATTTGATAACATTTTAACATTTTTGATAAATAAATCTCTTTTCTTTTGGTTATTTTATTTTTTTTTTTTGAATAGGAGGATAAAATATCTTCAAAAAACTTTTTTATATGTCCTCAAAACACTTTTTGATCTGGAGGCTTATTGTTACAATGAACTGCATATTTGAGCAAACATGTTTATTACAATAGATAAAGTAATGGAAGGCGTAAAAAAAAAATACATACAAAGATTAGATGTATTTTCTGCTTCTGTATTTATAGGTTTTGTGTGAATCATCGCAAATCAATAAATTAATATGCACAAAAGATTTATGCTTTTGCTCGATATTATCTACTTTGTTCTATTGTGGTATCTATGAAATCATAATATGGGTAAATAGAAATAATATATCGGAAATTTCTTTTATTTCGTAACAAATTTCCTTCATTCCATAATAGACCTGTAACTAAAAACGCATTTATTACAGAGATTAATGTTTATCAAAATAGATACAACGCATTATATTTATAAATTATTAAAATATTATATGCCATTGAATTCGAATAAAAGACCTACTTGAGTCTAAAACATCTCTTTCATTTTTGAATATTTTACTATTGAAAGACATTGCGGGCAAACTGACAACTTAACTCTTTGATAAACCTGATGACTTCAGTTTTTTCGAACGTCAACTTTCCTTATTTATGTAGCAATATACCATATATAAAAAGTTTCTTAATAGATGCAGGTAATTTGTAAAAAAAAAAAAAAAGTTGATAATAAAAGGGTACCTACGATCTCGTTTAAAGTCAATTCCGCTGATTCTATGGTTGTTACAATGACATTGTTTGCAAATAAAATCATTAATCAAATCGAATATTGACTGACATCTTTAATACAAATTGTTAGGCGTTTATTTTCACACCTAATTTATCTTTTGTTTATCTTACCATGATAGGAAGATCGACAGGGAATGCTTAATGCTCGTCCTTGGTTCTTGACCCCTTCCCTATTTTCAGATTGTTCTGCTTATAATTTTTATTGTTTAATTGAACTTTTGAGAATAATCACTGTTCTTTATCTATATTTTATATGTAGCCTGCCAAAAAGAAAAAAAATGTGACAAATAATACAAAGAATCAACAGTAGTTCTTAGAAGAATGGCATCTTTTGATATATTTCTTGTCAGCTCTGCATGTATACGAGGGAACAATTTCTTCATGATTGTTTGTAAAATGTACATTTTGGCATTTAGAAACAACAGATCCCATATATTTTTTTGCTAATTTAGAATTCTCAAATCATTTGAGAAAAATTATCAGCAAAAATGTTTTTGTTATGCGAAACAGAAGGGTCTAGTAATTCTGTGCACAAGAGATTGAATGTATTTTTGAAAACATGTGATGCACAGACACGTGCAGCAACTTGAGGAGATTTTCTTATTACTAAAATTGTGCATTGTTCAAAATTTTGAATTTGTATTGTTGGATTGGAAATTGAGTATATTTATTGTTTGTTATCTTCAAATTTCATCCATAAACTAGAAAAAAGATACAAGGATTGCTTAGAGATCTTAAAAAAAGACGCCAGTAAGAAAGGACAAGATGGTGTGTATATCATATACCCTAACACCCGTAGAGATGTCTACTGTGACATGTCGACAGATGGAGGGGGATGGACGGTGAGTATTGTGTTTCATTGTCAATGTTATACATCGACAACATCTGAAGAGAAGTATTCTGTGACATGACTACGGATGGAGGAAAGTGGACATTGATAGTGTTTTCAATTTTTTTCGCCAATGCCATGTACTTGATTGGGTGCCCTTTAATAAGGAAGTTATTTACTGAGGATTTGTGAAATTTAATTATAAAAACAAAATTATATAACCATTATATATTTAACATACATTATAAAACTATCCTTTAAAACTCAACAAAACTTTATGATTAAAGTCATTTCCCGGAGTTTTTATCCAGATGTAAAGCAGTTTCAAAAGTGATGAAGTCATATCAATCCTCGGTATATTTTATTATTGCTTACAACGTAATCGAAAACCACATACCGTAGCTGGTAACAAAGACAATTGCTTGAGTCCCTTTGATAGATACACACGTTTTAACATGTAGGTGAAAATTCTTGGCCCTTGCTTTCACATTCTTCCCGATAAGGGTATTGGCCAGTGATTATTCATGCCTCGCCGACTAGATGCGGGCTAACTGTTAATGGAAATTGCTTAATACATAAACATTTCATTAATCATTAACACATTTTATGCAGGGTGTTTAGCAGTAAATCTGGAGTTTATTGAGATTAAATAAGCTCTAGTATTTAACAATGAAATACGGAGGAAACGAACAGAAATCAAGCTCCAGACTCTAGTGGAACAATACAGATTTGGGGCAGAGCAAACACGGTCCTCTAAAAACCACCAGAAGTGGGATCAGGTGCCATGAAAGAGTGAACATCCCCAGAACGGGTCAGGCAGCTGTTTGCTCTTTGTCATGAGAAAACGGACAAATCCGTAGACAATTTAGTGGGAAAATAATGGCCTTTATATTTGTACAAAAAAAAAAAAAAAAAAAAAAAAAAAACCTCAGCCAACATTCAACATAACTACACACTAAACGGGCTACCAATTTTCGAAATGTTGAATTTAAACGAGACTGTTTATATCCTTGTATCATCAACTTATTTGCCAATAGCTTGTCTCGCTTCACAAAACGTGACCGTGCATATCAAATCAACTGGAAGACTTCAACTCAATATGCAGGAGAAAATGATATATTGCTTCATAAATAAAGGAATATGACGATAGAAAATGTAAAGACACCACGTTTGTCATAAGGTTTTGTTGATAGTATACAATATCTTTCTCTATTTTAATATCCGAAAATGAAACAGATGTGTCAGACTCTGTGGTTCTTTTTTTCAACTTCAAAAGGAAATATCCGATCAAGGTACGAGTGAATAGGAATATTATTATTTTTGATAAAACGTCGTAGATATCTGTAATTGCCGAATTAAAGGCCACGGCATCAGACTTCTTTCTCATTATAAGTTTTTGAAAACATTCTGCTTCATATGAATACTAAAATAGGCTTATAACGAAACGCAGTTAGTATTCATGAGAATTTCAGCAGATTGTTTGAAGACTTGATGTTCTTCGGAGTACTTCTAATTAAAATTAGAATGTTTCAGTCAATTAAGTTTGCAGATGACCAATTTATTGCATTTGTAGGACACAAGAGCTAATTCAGAGAAGTCTTTTTTACGGTCTTCATCTTTTGAAAAAAAAAATGAAATTTTACAGGAAAATAACTGAAAAATTTTGGGAGATCTTAGTCGAATTCCTTTGTCAATTGTCAATTAAATTGTCAATTAAATATTTTGTCCTATTCAAGTGTTTGTATTGTCTGTAGATTTCATATTTTCAAAAATAAAACTAAATCTTATCCCCCATTTCCCCTGTAAATCAATTATTTTACATATAAGGTATATAAATAGGTTTATCTATAATTAAACGGAGAGATTGATATCGTATGAATATCAAACATTTAGAATATTTATCTTGGAAGAAACAATCATGTAAAATATGTTTTCACATATATATAATAATTTACTGGTATTAAACAATGGATTTCTGTTAACAGGTCATTCAGAAACGAGAAGATGATGACGTTGATTTTTATAGGACATGGAACGAGTATAAACATGGATTTGGGAATGCCTCTAAAAATTACTGGATAGGTAGGTCTGTGTATTTTCTTTTTGTCAATATATTTGTATTTAAATAATTCTAAATCATTATCATTGAAATCCACTTCACATAAAATTATAACGCATTCATATATCATCAAACTTTTAAGTAATTTGGATTATAAGCCCTCAATATTGGTTTTCAAAGCAACATTTTGTTTAAAATATGATTAAAAGTTATGAAAAAATTATGAATATGTGTAATACGCAGAGTGTTTGCAACGAAGGAAGCGCAAAATATTGGAATAATTAAAGAAGCTATACTTTTTTGAATTAATGATATCAATGTACTTTAAAGAAATGAATAAGATATATATATATATATATATATATATATATATATATATATATATATATATATATATATATATATATATATATATATATATATATATATATATATATATATATATATATATATATATATATATATATATATTTACAGTAATTGTTTACTTTCAATTTAAGAGGACATTTAATTCGACACTTCTTGATCTTTTTAGGTTTAAGTCCACTTCTCTTTTCGATAATGACTTATAACATTCTGTCAATGTCCTTTTCTCCACAAAATGTATTTTAAGAATTAGTCTTTATTCTTGATGAAATAGAAAAGAAATCAGATTTAAATCAACAGTTCTTTCATCTATTTTTATACAATTGTATTATAGGGAATGATGCAATCCATGCTTTAACCAAAGATCAGGACCAGGAACTGCGAGTAGATCTCAAGAGATTTAATGGGGACACAGCGTATGCTGAATATTCCATCTTTTATATCGGAAACGAGGCTGATAAATACCGACTCACAGTATCCGGGTACAACGGAACAGCAGGTATGTTATATCATTGTAATAACGTATTTTGCAGCTCTGTTGTATTTTTATTCACAGATTCTAAGGTTAACCTTCAGCAGTACAATATTACATGTGGAAATTGCTGACATTTTTTTAAAAAAAATATTATTGTTATATTATAACAAACATCAAGACATTTCAGCCAATCACAACAATAATCATAAAAAACATTCCTATGATTAGTAATAAATCGTCCTATAAATCCATCTATGGAACATCATTTACGTTAATGTGTATCGATTTTATAAGAGTAGACATGATTATACGTATATGAATAATGGATTTGCTTCCAGAGTAAAGTTTGAAACACAAATCTTGGTTTCATTTGCTCTGCTTAGATAATGTAAATAAAAGAAATATCAAATTCTGTATTTTCCTACTTATTAGTTAAGTACTGAATTTGAAACTTTATTATTATTTAGTTTGATTTACTCATTTGTGATAGATATAGACTAGAATTCATATTATATTTATCTTGCTTTAAATAAGAATATTTTTTCTAATATGAAACAAGTTAATTTAGTCGTGACAAATGTGCTTACAAAATCCTAAATGGCAGTATCTTTATATTCAATGAAAATAAATATTAAATACGCAAAGGATTAAGATAACAAATAAAACGATCATAAAAAAACCTTCAAACAGAATTAAACAAATCTTTCAATAGGGCATAAAACACGGAAGTCTGAAAATTATAGATTTGGAATTAGATACCTAGGAGGAGTAAACATCCCTTGGTAACCAGTCACAGCCACCGTGAATACAATTGGTTAAACATGTCCGATTTTGATCTAAAGATATGAAAAAAATGCTTGTTGATTTTAAAGGAGGTTGTTGTTATTGTTGAAACATCAGTTTATCTTTCCGTATCCTGGCTTTTTTATTGATATAGCATGGAAGAGGGTTTCTTTATAAAAGTGCATTTCTTTGTACTTTCTACACGTTTATATTAACATTTTTTTTTTCACTAAGCGCAGTTATGTTACTTAAAGAGTTGTTGTAAAATGTCCTTTATCAAAAAAAATTAATTTCACTACAAAGTGAATCGGTAACAATCCTATAATAAAATTAATGTCCAAATAACTGTATCTCACTTTCATTCTCAATGACCGTGTAGGGTATGCGGCGCCGCGAGAACATCATCGGAATCGAAAACAAGTTTTAAGTGACTTGCCTAGATGGCCAAGCGGTCTAGCGTGCTGTTCCTGTACTGCAAGGAGACAGATATAGTAGGTCGAAAGTTCAACCCAGGGTTGGGGAGGACACACACACACAGATATATATATATATATATATATATATATATATATATATATATATATATATATATATATATATATATAGTGTTTATCAACTCCTTTACTGTTCATTATTTCTACATGTATTTTAGTTATTGTTTCCAATTCCTGCTCTAGGTGACAGTTTGGATCCTCATAATGGTATGAGATTCAGCACGAAAGACCAGGATAATGATATAGTTAGATATAGCTGTGCTAATTCACATCACGGTGCCTGGTGGTACTTTGCCTGTACCAACTCAAACCTTAACGGAGAGTATGCACAGTCTGAAGTGACTAGTTATAAATGTCCGTATTGGTATCGCTGGACGAATGGATATAAAGCACTACAAAGGACTCTTATGATGATAAGACGCAAACGCACAAGTTGATGTTTATTAATCAGGTTGACAGCCAGCGCTCAATCACTGATCCAAATGCATTGAGGACTAGACATTTATCCTGTTTCTGTACGAAATCTCTTGTCTCTGTTTGCTTCCGTGCAAAAAATACATCTTTTGTCTCTTCATCTTTAAGTGTTGTTCTAGTTTATGAGAAAATGTCACTCAAACCTCTCTCTCAGAGAGATAAAATGATATTATGCAGGACATACAGTTCTATCCGCTAATACAGTGAGATGTAGAAATAATTGGAAAGTGGTCTGTGGTTGTTTATGACAATAGCTGTATCTAGATGTTATTTAAGACATACACCACGACTCTTTAAAAGTGAAGGCAATGTATAGAAATTGTAACAATCACTTCTTCTGGCCTTTGTTGGAAGAAGTTATTTTTAAGAGTATGAACAAGTATTAGTCTTTATTCCAGAACCAGCCCATTTGACACAACGCCACATACAAATTCTTCGTGACATTTGGTTAAAATTACCCAGGCGTTTGATCTGTAAATGCTTCCTCTGTAGTCGTTATAGGGGCTTGAACACAGATTTGAAGTTAATATTTTCCAAAGCTTTCAGTATAATATAATGACTTATATGTTGCTTGAGCATTTCATGCCGAAATATAATGAAAGCGTGTTTAGAAACCTCTACCATGAGTTTATTAAAACTAATATTTTCTGGAAGAGTTTGATCGACACATATTCTTGCACTTTCACAAAGTAAACTGTAAGTTCAAGCATTTAAGAATAGAAATTTAAAATGTAAACAATGCATGATAGATCTTCGTGATAATTTTGACTTGCATATATTTGATCTTTGTATAACGCTGAACACATCACTACTGTTTAAACGTTTTAGGAGGGGTCATTCATTGATCTCGGGCCCAGTATTTCAGATAATTGTATAACATTTACAAATAAAGAATATATACATCTTTTCTCTCTTATATTATATATTCAAAGAGCACTGATAAGGCCTGCTTATTTTTACATACTGAACGAGTACTGCCTTGTTCAACGATGTACAATATTGAGGTGTTCATTCAACTCTCAATTTTGCTACAGTTGGTCAACAAAATCAAAGTTTAGTTCCTTTGTTAATAAAGAAATAATGAATGATACATTCTCTATATACATACATTTTTTTTTTTTTTTTTTTTTTTTTTTTTTTTTTGTTATAGTTGTCCTGTAAATTACATCGTTTATCCAATCCTTTATTCCATCCGTATACAGTGTTAAATAAAAAAAAACTTCCTTTGTAAAATTTAAAATAAATTTATGTTTCGAAGAGCTTCCTAGAATCAAAACTTTAAACAAACACTTTAAAGTGCAAAATTTGTTTATCGATAACTTTAAAATAAGATGAGAAATCTAATGATAGAACTGCATTAGGGTATGAAGAACATTACTAAACAAGTAAAATTGAATAAATCGACCGCAAAGTAATTTAGGATTTTAAAAAGTAGTTTTGCAAATAAACATTTAAGGAAAGCGCAAGATTTTCAAAGTTAAATGCGCACATTTTTATTTTAGTCTTCAAAGAAAAAAGTCATGAATTCCAAGAAAAGTAGACATTTCAGTTCATTTGTTCAACAAATTGATTCATCGATGTGAAAATCAGTGATCACTGATAAAAGGTATTGCCGTCAAAATGAAGATAGGGCTATTTATATCCAGATCTCCAGGGAACCACATCTTTTGTCACGTGATGATGCCGATGATTTCTGCAGACTGTGCTACAGGTGGCGTTGATGGATAACACAATAAATGCAAAGTACGAGTAGAAAAAGTATCTTTGAGTAAATCACAGCTGTTGAATATTCTAAACATTTTTTAATAGTTTTTTCAACTTTTTAATTTCTAGCCATCCCTTTTACCAATCAAATACTGAAATTATTATCTGGAAAATCATATCGGTTATGTTCATATCTTGCTTACTTCTATGTTAGGGAGTTTCTATTTCAAAGCCTATTATATGAAAATTAATTAATAATTATCTGATGAGAAATAAAAATTAAATTGAATAATAATAATAACTAGAAACTCATTGCGAGCAATGAGAGGTCTTCCGTCCGATTTTGAAAATAAAAATGTAAATTCAAGCTGAAAAAGTGACACTCTGGAGATTTAACACTGGTCGTCAGCGTGAGAATCCAACGTGCTAACCATTACGCCATTTCAACTCCCACTTCAAAGTGAAATTGACAAATATCAAGAGTTTGGATTTATAATGTTGAAAACGTAAATTTAAGCAAACAAATTCGGGATTAAAACCAGATCGCCTTCGTGAAAATTCAATATGGAAGCCACTACACCAGCGCAATTTTACCAGCCATCATCAATGTTTACTTTGTATCATTGCCTGAAGTAACGAGCGTCAGGAAGGTTAAAAGTTTTTTTATATAGTGCGGAATTATAGAATGAGAGCTAGCTAGCCAAATTTTATGCAAGCAGATTCACATCGGAATTCGTTACTTGAGTTTAAACAATAACAAATAATCTATTACTGATGATACTGTTTACTTCCTTTATTCTTTGTGTATTCAACTTTTTCTTCCATGCAATTCCATATATCTGTATTTCATACAAACGTGTCCGTGTAATCTTTTTCTGCACTTCTACATGTACATCAGACCACTTTTCTACTATGAAAGAAGAGTCACGATACATTACGCCACGAGTAAATCGTCGCGCCTTTTCTTTGAAATATATGTTCTATTGAATGGTCTCCATTCTCATATATATTATTGTATGTACCGTACAAATTACTCAGAGTATTTATATTTTCAAAGGCAGATTATCCATTTCATAATCTGAAAGATCCAACAATTCCTTCATATTTCATTGATCCTTATGGTAGTTTCGTTCAACAAGAAGCTCGGATGTCTCCGTAAACTCCAACCTGCCAATCCTCGACTGACTCCGCTTCGCTCCATACAAACCTCGGAAGTGATTGGTGGAGAAATATGCATCATATCGATTACATTTCTCCGCCGGAAACTGCCTTTTAACTCATTTCATATTTTACTCTGCATAAAGTTCTTCAAACATTCTTTTTCTCTTGTCTAATTCTTCCTTGGATATTGGTTTTGATCACAACATCATGTAAGTAGTCTTTGAAAGCGAACCATAGTGTTGGGCGTCCTTGTTACTCAGACTTCAAAGGTATAACATTTGGAGGAATTTCAAATAAGATCACATGACTGTATCAGCAACATGGTAGAACACCATTGACGTCCGAGGTTAGTGTGCGAGGAACGAGCCAACCGAGGAGCTCCGAGTGCCGACCTGCTCGTCGGAGTTTGCGAAGACAGCCGCCATTTTGAACCCGCTTCAAATTTTTTAAATGCGAATATCTAGAGTTTAGATTGATCAATTTGAAAACAAATTATATATTAAGCATTTCCAGAAGTGCCTCTATTAACACTACTACTATCAAAGAAAAATATTGATAATCAAAAACGTTTTAAAAAATCAAAATTAAATTCGCACCTGGTAACGACCGGAAGTAATGACGACGAACGAAAAGTCACGTCCTGGCTAGTATTTACCACGATCTATAATCTCTGAAAGTTTCACATTGAAATCTTTTACCGTTCTTGAGATTATCCGCGGACAAAATGTCATTTTTAAATTCAGAAAATGGTCCGTAACTTGGCACCGGAAGTAAATTTCCAAATTTTCTCTCAGATAAAATAACTTCAGTTTACAACACATTGTTCCTGCAAATTTCATGTAAATCCATCAAGTAGTCTTCGAGAAATCGCGTGCACAAAATTAGATGGGCGTAAAAATAATAATAAGAAGAAACAATAGAATCACTATAATGTCTTCCGTGAAGACGGAAGACCCTAACAATGAAAACTTAGTTTAAAGCGAGATAGATAGTTAACTCATAATTTTTATGCACGTTTTCACTAATGAATTATTTTAATGAACTACTAAAGAAATAACTTCTCAATTCCCCATGTGCACTTTCTAACACAACTACAAATAGATCGGTCGCTGCTGCGGCGGATAATAAGTAATTTGAAAAAAATAGAACTTTTTTCCAGCTCGACGTCCTTCCCTTCTTAAATAGGCATTTTTGCCTGTTGTCTATTCCATTTCCTTAAAGCTTAGAAATTAATACGATTTGTTTAAATTAAGGTATCCGATCCATATTAGGACCTAATATTCTGACTTAAATATCTATCATGTTTAAAATGCTCTGATATTTATTTAAAGCATTTTAGAGTTGAAAAGAATTAAAAAAAAATTTTTTTCAAGAATTGTAATTACCAAAGCACAAAATAATCAATGAAGATTACATTGAGGTCTATGGGGATAAGAAAATTTTTGAAAATAAAAAAAAGAAATCCTAAGAATATCAATAAATGCTGTGATGGAAAGATGTAATAATAGAAAAAAAATGATTGACGACTAGTGTGTTACCAGAGAGACAACATTACGTAAAGCGGACGCTTGCGTAAGTCTTGACAGATACCAGATTTTATCTGTTGATGACAACTATCTTACATACAAATACCAGCCAGAATCATTCCAAGAAAAAGATATAACGCATTTCTTCTGTTTTTTAACCATAAAAATATAGTTAATGACTCCTTAACTCAGTGTATCATTAATTTGCCTTGGAATAAAGATATTGCGTAGATGTTGTATCATATATATCTGATTACGTCCATGTCTTGGCACAAGAAGTAGGATAAATTAGCCGGTATTTTCTGTAGTTTATATAAACCCCAATTCCTTGTAGGAATATCTCAGTCTTGACTTGCAATCAATGAAATCTTTGTTACAAAAATGCATATTCTACAAAGTCTAGTGTGTCTTATACTTTTCCTGAACGTCGTACAAGTCTCTGCTGACAGTAACAATCTAGAGAAATCTATTTTGGACGGGAGTACGACGTCCGGAGGAAAAGTATCCAGTGTTTTACCGGACATCCTTAACCAGGAGAGCCTAGTGAGGTTTTCTCTGGTTCAGAGAATTCAAAACTTAGTGATGGATGTCATAGACAACGAAAACAATTCTCAAATGACGAAGCAGAAACTGAAAATCTTGACAACGGAATTAAAAGATTTGGAGACAAGAGACAACGGAATAGAAACAGAGGTTACAAAACTTATACAAGTGTTACAAGCATTAAATGAGACAGTAAGAAATAATCAAGATAAGACAATGGACAAAGTTCAAGATCTGAAAGAGGAGGAATTAGTTTTGATAAAAAAAACAAACGTCAGTCCTCCAAGAAGAAAGTCGAGAATTATTGGCGGAAAACAGAGAAATGAAACATCAGTTGGAGATGCAAAACAAGACCATTACACGGTTGAACTTTTCTTACAATGTCTTGCAGGAAGAAATGAAGCAAATGAAAAATAGAGAACTGGATGTCAGAAATAAAACCAGAGAAATGTCAACATATAATGATTTATATAGAGAACAACTAAATGACGTCAACAACGCTCTGAGAGAACTTAAAGGTTCCCTGTACGAGGGTCGATTTCAAAAGATGGAAAATACCTTTAAGAATTATTCTAAATCTATCAATGAGACACTGGATAATTTACTTGAGGATCATAAAGTTCTAAAACTGCAGGTTTTGAACGTCTCCTCTTCTCTATCCGATGGTAAGTTATATGTTTATTAACCATTCCTTTAAAAGTGTAGTTAATATTCCTCTTATAGTGTTGTAATGTACTAATTTTGATTTACTTCCTCATTAGATTGTTAGCAATATAGTGTCAGTCTTTACGGCACAACGAATTCACAAGTTGGAACGTGTATTTGATAACAATTCTACGTCATTTATATTTTATATTTTACGGAGCTTAGATCTGTTACTCATATTTTGTCTTGAGAATAAATATTTTCCTTGTGAACTATAGAACTAGTTTATAAGTTACTGAACACGTTTTATTGTCTGTATATAACTTCGCTTACTAAATACTGTAGTTCTTATTGATAAAAGTATTTCCCCCTTTAGTAATAATGGTATGTAAAATAAAACGTTGAAATGTTATACAAATCTTTTGTTATGCTTGATAAAACGTGTTCTTTATATTCGATATTTAGTTATTCATGTTCGAAAACTCATTATTCATATTCATAAACTCGTGAGTCATATTCCAATCTTTTGATTTATTTAATAAGATTTGCGAAATCATGATATTGGAAATCTTGATATGTACATATACATGTATCTTTGAAAAACCTGGTATTCATATAAAAAATGATTTCATTTTCGATAATTTTGTTATTTGTATGTCAAATGTTGATGTATATACATATATATTCGAATACGTTTTTATATGCAAAAATCTGAGATAAAGTTTGATAGTCTCGAGATTTATATGCAAAAAGTTTATATCCATACTTGTGAAGTCATTTTGCATATTGATAACACAATTTTTTCATTTAAATCACAAAATTATCAAGCACATATATAATTCAAAAAACTAACAAATAAAAATCATGATTTCGGATATAAATAAGGAGTCTTCAAATATGAATATCAACTTTTTAAAAAATTAAAAAATTTCGTAAATAAATTGCAAGTTAACGAATGTATGAATATTATTTATTGAATATAAATCACAAAATTAGAAATAAGAATTTGAATCACAAGTTGCTTTTTTTTTTATTTGAATAATCATCACACAACAGAACCGCTGTACACGCAATAGGTATCTATAAATTTACATATTTTTTTGTGTGTTTTTCAGCCACTCATGACTGTTCTTATATAAACACTTTTTTGAACCTCAGATCAGATGAGGATAGGAATAGGAAATATAAGCGCAGTTTTCTGTTTGGCGACAACATATCTGCTCACAGGATCAAAACAATGCATGAGCATGAGTAGAACATCTTTCAAAGAAAAATATTCGGTTTGGAATAGAATTTAAAAATAAAACTGTACCATGTGACACTAGATGACGGTTTAACAATTCGACAAAAAGGTATCAATTGTACTGGACTTGCGTTGATAAATGTTTATATTTCTCCTTTTTATCCTTTACTGTCATGTTCATGCACTGCCTAATACCACAATGTCTGTCTTGTTTATTTCTGAATTTTCGTATAAAACAAATGACCATTCCTTTTATTCACATGTGAAGCATATTTTTACGTGCAAACTGTGTTGTTTTACTGTGACTGAATCATTCAAGTTTGACTTCATTTTTCAGTTCAATCAAAAGTGTTCCCAAAGGATTGCTACAATATTCATGAACAAAACAAGTGGCTGAAACGAAAAGATGGTGTCTATAATGTAGTAATCAATTCTGACATCACCTCCGTCTTTTGTGACATGACTACAGATGGAGGCGGATGGACGGTGAGTACAAATAGGTTATCCAATACAAATAAGTATTTTTGTGTGTGTGTGTATTCGTGAATGTTTATATGTAAGTATGTGTGTATACGTGTATATTTATATGTAAGTATGTGTGTATGCATGACCTGTATGTTTATATGTTTTGTTTGTTTATTGTTTAACGTCCCTCTAGAGAATTTTTCACTCATATGGAGACGCCACCACTTGCCGGTGGAGAGCTACAAATTTTGACCTATACTCGGCACTTAGGTCCATTGAGCAGTGAGGGATCTTTTTCGTGCCAGCACCTACTGCGACACGGGACCTCGGATTATACGGTCTCATCCGAAGGACCGGTCTCCACGTCCCACATTGGATTCGAACCCGCGACGTAATGGTCAACTCCTTACTCCGCGACTCTAGAGCAAACGCTCTAATATGTTTATAATACATGTATATACTTAAATGTTTATATGTTATACATCGACAACACCTGGAGAGAGGTCTTCTGTGACATGACGACAGATGGAATGGGATGGACGGTGAGTATTGTGTTTTATTGTCAATGTTATACATCGACAACATCTGAAGAGAAGTATTCTGTGACATGACTACGGATGGAGGAAAGTGGACGATGATAGTGTTTTCATTTTTTTTAACCAATGCCATGTACTTGATTGGGTGCCCTTTAATAAGGAAGTTATTTACTGAGGATTTGTGAAACTAAATTATAAAAACAAAATTATATACATTTATATATTTAACATACATTATAAAACTATCCTTTAAAACTCAACAAAACTTTATGATTAAAGTCATTACGAGGAATTTTTATCCAGATGTAAAGCAGTTTCAAAAGCGATGTAGTCATATTAATCCTCGATATATTTTATTATTGCTTACAACGTAATCGAAAACCACATACCGTAGCTGGTAACAAAGCTAATTGCTAGAGTTCCTTTGATAAATACACTCGTTTTAACATGTAGGTGACAATTCTTCTTGGCCCCTGCATTCACATTCTTCCCGATAAGGGTATTGGCCACTGATTGTTCATGCTTCGCTGACTAGATGCGGGCTAACTGTTAATGGAAATTACTTAATACATATACATTTCATTAATCATTAACACATTTTATGCAGGGTGTTTAGTAGTAAATTTGGAATTTATTGAGATTAAATAAGGTCTGGTATTTAACAATGAAATATGGGAAACGAACAGAAATCAAGCTCCAGACTCCAGTGGAACAATGCGGATAGGGAGCAGAGCAAACACGGTCCTCTAAAAACCACCAGAGGTGGGATCAGGTGCCATGAAAGAGTGAGCATCCCCAGAACCGGTCAGGCAGCTGTTTGCTCTTTGTCATGAGAAAACGGACAAATCCGTAGACAATTAAGTGTGAAAATAATGGCCTTTATATTTGTACAAAAAAAAAACATAAGCCAACATTCAACATAACTAGACACTAAATGAGCTACCAATTTTCAAAATGTTGAATTGAAACGAGACTTGATATCCTTGTATCATCAACTTATTTGCCAATAGCTTACCTCGCTTCACAAAACGTGACTGTGCATATCAAATCAACTGAAGACTTCAACTCAATATGCAGGAGAAAATGATATATTGCTTCATAAATAAAGGAATATGACGATAGATAATGTAAAGACACCACGTTTGTCATGAGGTTTTGTTGATAGTATACAATATCCTTCTCTGGTGAAATATCCAAAAATGAAACAGATGTGTCAGGCTCTGTGTTTCTTTTTTCTTTTTTTTTTTTGACTTCAAAAGGAAATATCCAATCAAGGTACGATTGAATATGAATATTATTATTTTTGATAAAACGTCGTCGATATCTGTAATTACCGAATTAAAGGCTTCAACATCAAACTTCTTTCTCATTTAAAAGTTTTTGAAAACATTCTGCTTCATATGAATACTAAAATAGGCTTATAACGGAACACAGTTAGTATCCATGAGAATTTTAACAGATTGTTGGAAGACGTGATGTTCTTCGGAGTACTTCAATGTAAATTAGAATGTTTTAGTCAATTAATTTTGCAGATGAACAATTTATTGCGTTTGTAGGACACAAGAGCTAATTCAGAGAAGACTTTTTTTTTCATCTTTTGGAAAAAAAAATGAAATTTTACAGGAAAATAACAGAAATATTTTGGGGGATCTTAGTCGAATTCCTTTGGCAATTGTCAATTAAATTGTCAATTAAATATTTTGTCCTATTCAAGTGTTTGTATTGTCTGTAGATTTCATATTTTCAAAAATAAAACTAAATCTTATCCCCCATTTCCCCTGTAAATCAATTATTTTACATATAAGGTATAGAAATAGGTTTATCTATAATTAAACGGAGAGATTGATATCGTATGAATATCAAACATTCAGATAATCTTGGAGAAAGCAATCATGTAAAATATGTTTTCACATATCTATGATAATTTACTGGTATTAAACAATGGATTTCTGTTAACAGGTCATTCAGAAGCGAGAAGATGATGACGTTGATTTTTATAGGACATGGAACGAGTACAAACATGGATTTGGGAATGCCTCTAAAAATTACTGGATAGGTAGGTCTGTGTAATTTCTTTTTGTCAATATATTTGTATTTAAATAACTCTAATTCATTATCACTGAAATCCACTTCACATAAAATTATAACGCATTCATATATCATCAAACTTTTAAGTAATTTGGATTATAAGCCCTCAATATTGGTTTTCAAAGCAACATTTTGTTTAAAATATGATTAAAAGTTATGAAAAAATTATTTGCAACGAAGGAAGCGCAAAATATTGGAATAATTAAAGAAGCTATACTTTTTTGAATTAATGATATCAATATACTTTAAAGAAATGAAATATATTTATATATATATATATATTTACAGTAATTGTTTACTTTCAATTTCAGAGGACATTTAATTCGACACTTCTTGATCTTTTTAGGTTTAAGTCCACTTCTCTTTTCGATAATGACTTATAACATTCTGTCAATGTCCTTTTCTCCACAAAATGTATTTTAAGAATTAGTCTTTATTCTTGATGAAAAAGAAAAGAAATCAGTTCTAAATCAACAGTTCTTTCATCTATTTTTATACAATTGTATTATAGGGAATGATGCAATCCATGCTTTAACCAAAGATCAGGACCAGGAACTGCGAGTAGATCTCAAGAGATTTAATGGGGACACAGCGTATGCTGAATATTCCACCTTTTATATCGGAAACGAGGCTGATAAATACCGACTCACAGTAACCGGGTACAACGGAACAGCAGGTATGTTTTGTCATTGTAATAATGTATTTTACAGCTCTGTTGCATTCTTTGTTCATTTTTTATTCAAAGATTTTAAGGTTAACCTCCAGCAGCATATTATATGTGGAAATTGCTGATTTTTTAAAAAAAAAATATTATTGTTATATTATAACAAACATCAAGTCATTTCAGCCAATTACAGCAATAATCATAAAAACATTCCTATGATTAGTAATTAATCGTCCTATAAATCTATCTATGGAACATCATTTACGTTAATGAGTATCGATTTTATAAGAGTAGACATGATTATACGTATATGAATAATGGATTTGCTTCCAGAGTAAAGTTTGAAACACAAATCTTAATTTCATTTGCTCTGCTTAGATAATGTAAATAAAAGAAATATCAAATTCTGTATTTTCATACTTATTAGTTAAGTACTGAATTTCAATCTTTATTTATTATTTAGTTTGATTTACTCATTTGTGATAGATATAGACTAGAATTCATATTATAATTATCTTGCTTTAATTAAGAATATTTTTTTCTAATATGAAACAAGTTAATTTAGTCGTGACAAATGTGCTTACAAAATCCTAAAGGCAGTATCCATATCTTCAATGAAAATAAATATTAAATACGCAAAGTATTGAGATAACAAATAAAACGATCGTAAAAAAAAACCTTCAAACAGAATTGAACAAATCTGTGAATAGGGCATAAAACACGGAAGTCTGAAAATTATAGAGTTGGAATTAGATACCTAGGAGGAGTAAACATCCCTTGGTAACCAGTCACAGCCACCGTGAACCCTATGTATTGATCAGGTACACTGAATTTTCAGTAGCCAAGTTTAGGATAAAAGCAAAGGCAATACAATTGGTTAAACATGTCAGTCTGATTTTGATCTAAAGATATGAAAAAATGCTTGTTGATTTTAAAGGAGGTTGTTGTTATTGTTGAAACATCAGTTTATCTTTCAGTATCCTGGCTTTTTTATTTAAATAGCATGGAAGAGGGTTTCTTTATGAAAATGAATTTCTTTGTGCTTTCTACATGTTTTATATTAATTTTTTTTTTCACTAAGCGCAGTTATGTTACTTAAAGAGTTGTTGTAAAATGTCCTTTATCAAAAAAAATTAATTTCACTACAAAGTGAATCGGTAACAATCCTATAATAAAACTAATGTTCAAATAACTGTATCTCACTTTCATTCTCAATGACCGTGTAGTGTATGCGGCGCCGCGAGAATTCCATCGGAATCGAAAACAAGTTTAAGTGACTTGCCTAGATGGCCAAGCGGTCTAGCGTGCTGTTCCTGTACTGGTAGGAGACAGATATAGTAGGTCGAAAGTTCAACCCCGGGTTGGGAAGGACACACACACACACACACACACACACACACACACACACACACACACACATATATATATATATATATATATATATATATATATATATATATATATATATATATAGTGTTTATCAACTCCTTTACTGTTCATTATTTCTACATGTATTTTAGTTATTGTTTCCAATTCCTGCTCTAGGTGACAGTTTGGATCCTCATAATGGTATGAGATTCAGCACGAAAGACCAGGATAATGATATAGTTAGATATAGCTGTGCTAATTCACATCACGGTGCCTGGTGGTACTTTGCCTGTACCCACTCAAACCTAAACGGGAAGTATGCACAGTCTGAAGTGACTAGTTATAAATGTCCGTATTGGTATCGCTGGACAAATGGATATAAAGCACTAAAAAGGACTGTTATGATGATAAGACGCAAACGCACAAGTTGATGTTTATTAATCAGGTTGTCAGCCAGCGCTCAATCACTGATCCAGATTCATTGAGAACTAGACATTTATCCTGTTTCTGTACAAAATATCTTGTCTCTGTTTGCTTCAGTGCAAAAGATACTACTCTTATCTCTTCATCTTTAAGTGTTGTTCTAGATTATGAGAGAATGTCACTCAAACCTCTCTATCAGAGAGATAAAATGATATTATACAGGACATAAGTTCTATCCGCTAATACAGTGAGATGTAGTAATAGTTGGAAAGTGGTCTGTGATTGTTTATAACAATATGCCGTATCCAGGTGTTATTCAAGACACACACCACGACTCTATAAAAAGTGAAGGCAATGTATAGAAATTGTAACAACCACTTCTTCTGGCCTATGTTGGAAGAAGTTATTTTTAAGAGTATGAACAAGTATTAGTCTTTATACCAGAACCAACCCATTTGACACAACGTCACATACAAATTCGTCGTGACATTTGGTTAAAATTACCCAGTCGCTTGATCTGTAAATACTTCCTCTGTAGTCGTTATAGGGGCTTGGACACAGAATTGAAGTTAATATTTTCTAAAGCTTTCAGTATAATATAATGACTTATATGTTGCTTGAGCATTTCATGCCGAAATATAATGAAAGCATGTTTAGAAACTTCTACCACGAGTTTATTAAAACTAATAATTTCGGGAAGAGTTTGATAGACACATATAGACACATATTCTTGCACTTGCACAAAGTAAACTGTTAGTTCAATTCATAAAACTGATTTTTTTAATAAGCATAGAAATTTAAAATGTAAACAATGCATGATAGATCTTCGTGATCATTTTGACTTGCATATATTTGATCGATATCTATGCATAACGCTGAACACATCACTACTGTTTAAACGTGTTAGGAGGGGTCATTCATTTATCTCGGGCCCAGTATGTCAGATAATTGTATAACATTTAGAAATAAAGAATATATCCGTTTATTCTCTAGTATTATATATTTAAAGAGTTCTGATAAGGCCTGCTTATTTTTATATACAGTACTTGTACTGTCTTGTTCAACGATGTACATTATTGAGGTGTTCATTCAACTCTCAATTTTGTTACAGGTTGATCAACAAAATCAAAATTTAGTTCCTTTGTTTATAAAGAAACATTGAATGATACAACACATTCCCTACATGCATACAGGCTTAATTTTGTTATAGTTGTCCTGTAAATTACTTCGTTTATCCCATCCGTATGCAGTCTTTAATACAAAAACTTCCTTTGTAAAATTTAAAATAAATTTATGTTTCGAAGAGCTTCCTATTTTAATGCATTTTTTGTTTGCTCCTAGAATGATGGAACTATTAACATGAAGAATCAGAACTTCAAACAAACACTTTATAGTGCAAAATTTGTTTATTAATAACTTTAAAATAAGATTAGGAATCTAATGATAGAACTGCTTTAGGGTATGAGGGATATTATCTAACAAGTAAATTTGATCAAATCGGATGCAAAGAAATATAGGATTTAAAAAGTACTTTTGCAAGTGAACATTCAATGAAAGTGCAAGATTTTGAAAGCTAAAAGTGAACATTTTTATTTCAGTCTTCAAAGAAAAAAAAAACACGAATTTCAAGATAAATAGACATTGCAGTTCATTTGATCATCAAACTGATTCATCGATGTGAAAATCAGTGATCACTGATAGAATGTATTGCCGTCAAAATGGAGATGTACGGCTATTTATATTCAGTTCTCCAGTGAACCACGTGCTATTACCTGGATCTATTGTCACGTGATGATGCCAATGATTTCTGCAGCTATGCTGCAAGTGGCGTTAGTGGATAATACAATAAATGCAAATGTAGAAAAATGTCATTATGTAATTCGCAGCTGTAGTATATTCAAAACAATTTTTTACTATTTTTTTTTTTTTTTTTAGTTTTACCAACTTTTCAATTTCTACTCATCGCTTTTACCACTGCAATTATTAATCGGAAAATCTTAACGGTTGTGTTCATATCTTACTCATATTGCGGAGTATCTATTTTCATATGATAATAAATTAATAATTATCTGATGAGACAAAAAAAAAATAATAATAAATTGAATCACAATAATAACATTGATTGATTGATTGTATTTTGTTTTACATCCCATTCGAGAATTTAGAGACGTCACCATATATCGGAGAAGGGCTTCAAATTTGACCTTTACTCGGCACTCAGGGTCATTGAGCAGTGAGGGATCTTTATCGTACCACGCTTGGCGTGACACGGGGCCTCGCTTTTCAAGGTCTCATCTGAAGGACCCGCAACTTTCACTTCAAAGTGCCAAGCGCATGGCGAAGGAAGAATTGGTACCCATTTTTTATCGACTTAGGTGGCAGAGGACAGAGGGTTTTTTTGGCTATCAAAACGTTTGGCTGACGTTTTCCTTAATATTGTGCTGCTTGTAAAATGTGCAGAGGAAAATTTTAAATTCTCTCTACATGTAACATTAGTATGGTCTAGTCCCTTTAGGAATTTGAAGCTTTCAGAATAAAACATGTACAACTTACACATTGAGCCCAAATGATGGCACAGGGACAATCTCAAAATTTTAAATATTTAGGCTATTTTCACTATTTTGCCAGATCCGCAACAGCTCCCAGGCCCGTGCTAATGTCCTATGCCACCACACAAAATGCAGAAAAACACTTGTACATACCACTGAACAGCAAGGGATACTGGCTCAACCACCTCATTTTCAAGGTACAATTCATCATATGAACCCAAGCTTTTCTGAGGAAATCCCGGATGAGTGATTTTTGATTTTAGTTTCGTATTTCTAGTCCATATCCTATGAATAGTAGTAGTGACACTAAAGTGTCATATATCAATAAAATACAAAGGCCACCAATACCCTCCAAATGCACGCATAAAATATTCTAGCAATAAAATCACATATAATATGCATCTAAACTTTAGGTTTCTCTATTTTTATAATTTTTGACCTGTACTTAATCCGAAACTATCCTCTGCCACCTTAGGTCAGTCGCAGCCGAGATTCGAACTCACGACCTACCCAACACGGAGCAAGCGCTCTGCCGACTGAGCTACCTTAACGGTGTTAATAACAATGAAGACTTAGTTTAAAGCAGGTTCATATTTTTATGCACGTAATCATAAATGAATTATTTTGCTGATATACAAAAGAAATAACTACTCGTTTCACCATTTGCATTTTCTAACACAACCACAAATAAGTCGGCCGCTCCTGCGGCGGATATTAGATAATTTGAAAAAATAAAATGAAAAATATAACTTTATTTCCGCTCGACGTCCTTTCCTCCTTAAATAGGCATTTTTGCCTGCTGTCTATTCCATTTCCCTTGAGAAATTAATATACCAAGGTAATGGTTTAATTTAAGTATCCGATCCATATTAGGACCTAATTTTCTGATCTTAAATATCCATCATGTGTAAAATCCTCTCATATTTATTCAAAGCATTTTAAAATAGAAAAGGATTTACCAATAGAAATTTTCAAAAATGTAATTTCCGAAGCAGAAATTAATCAATGAAGATTGCATTGAGGTCTACGGGGACAAGTAAATTCTTGAAAATAAACAAAAATAATAAATTTTAAGAATATCAATAAACGCTGTGATGGAAAGATGTAAAAATAGAAAAATGATTGAAACTAATGTTTTACCAGAGAGACAACGGTACTTGAAGCAGACGCTTACGTAAATCTTGCCAGATACCAGATTTTATCTGTTGATGTCAGACAACTATCTTACATACAAGTACCGCCCAGAATCATTCCTAGAAGAAGGTATAACCCATTTCTTTTGTTTTTCAACTGTAAAAATATAGGTTAATGACTCCTTAACTACAATGTATCGTTAATATGCCTTGGAATGAAGATATTGCGTAGATGTTGTATCATATAATAATATATAATTACTCCAATGTCTTGGCACAAGAAGTAGGATAAATTAGCCGATATTTTCTATAGTTTTATATAAGCACCAATTCCTTGCAGGAATATCTCAGTCTTGACTTGCAATCAATGAAATCTTTGTTTTAAAAATGCATATTCTTCAGAGTCCAGTGTGTCTTATACTTTTCCTGAACGTCGTACAAGTCTCTGCTGACAGTAACAATCTAGAGAAATCTATTTTGGACGGAAGTACGACATCCGGAGGAAAAGCATCCAGTGTTTTACGGGACATCCTTAACCAGGAGAGCCTAGTGAGGTTTTCTATGGTTCAGAGAATTCAAAACTTAGTCATGGATGTCATAGACAGCAAAAACAATTCTCAAATGACGAAGCAGAAACTGAAAATCTTGACAACGGAATTAAAAGATTTGGAGACAAGAGACAACGGAATACAAACAGAGGTTACAAAACTTAAGCAAGTGTTACAAGCATTAAATGAGACAGTAAGAAATAATCAAGATAAGACAATGGACAATGTTCAAGATCTGAAAGAGAAGGAATTAGTTTTGATAAAAAAACAAACGTCAGTCCTCCAGAAAGAAAGTCGAGAATTATTGGCGGAAAACAGAGAAATTAAACAGCAATCGGAGATGCAAAACAAGACCATTACACGGTTGAACATTTCTTACAGTGTCTTGCAGGAAGAAATTAAACAAATAAAAAATAGAGAACTGGATATCAGAAATAAAACCAGAGAATTGTCAACAGAAAATGATTTATATAGAGAACAACTGAATGAAGTCAAGAACATTCTGAGAGAACTCAAAGGTTCCATGTATGAAGGGCGATTTCAAAAGATGGAAAATACCCTTAAGAATTATTCTAAATCTATCAATAATACACTGGATGGTTTACTTGAGGATCATAAAGTTCTAAATATGCAGGTTTTGAACGTCTCCTCTTCTCTGTCTGCAGGTAAGTTATATGTTAAGTAACCAGTCCTCATAAAGTATTGTAATGTACTTAATATTTAAATCGTTTTCCTTAGACTCCTAACAACATACTGTCAATCTTTATAGCACACCGAACTCACAGACTTAAATGATCTATGCATGATTTTGTATTTGATAACCAATCTCTGTGATTCTTATACTATATTTTACAGATGATCAAATAAAGTAAATGATTTGATAATCATAGGATTGACTTGTGCAACTTTATTTGATGATTTATCTTCATGAACTGAAAGTCTAGGTTATAAATTGCAAAACAAAATTACAATGTAATATTCCGTCTTCCGAGTTCACACTGACAATTTCTTATTGATGAAAGTATATTCTAGTTTCATAGCAAGAACTGACTTTTTTGTTCCCTGTTTTTGCTTTGTTTCTTCTCAGCAAAACTCATGGTTGTTCTTATTTTAAACCTCAGATCTGAGAAAGACAGGGACAGATTGGTGTTGTTTGTAATTTGGCCTCATCAAGTCTAAGAACCAATACGGCAGCATGAATAGAAAACCCTTCAGGGAAACAAATTTCGATTTTGGATTTTGAATAGAACCTAAAACACGTATCATGTGATTTGCACAAAATAATTTTGATCTTTCAGTTAACTTTTAGTCAAAAAGTATTACTTATGAAGAACTTTTAATGATAAAATTCGTGACTTTTTGAATTTACAATCGTGCTTGAGTAGTATATGTATTTTTAAATCTGTGTGGAAGTTAACGAGAATTGTCTTGTAAAAGCCATTTATCAACTTATCATGTAGCACTTAACTAAGAGAAACAAGGTAAAATCAAAGCAATATTACGTACCGTATCACCTTTAAGGACACTTGCTACAAATAAAAAAAGAATTGAAAGCATGGATTAGCATATATTTGGACTTCTCAGAAGCCTAACATCGGGATCCCTGGTTCAATTTTCGTTCGCAGCGCCGCCCGCATCAAACCTAGGACGTAAGGCGTTAACATAGGTAGTGACTCTTCCTTTGCAAAGCGTAGTATTGAAATGAAAGTCACGGGTCTTTTAGATTAGACCTTAAAAACCGAAGTCCCATGAAACGACAGGCGTTGGTACGAGAAAAAAAAAACCTCACTGCTCAAAGGCCCTGAGTGCCGAGTATAGGTCTAAATTTGAAGGCCTTCACCGGTATATGGTGACGTCTTTCAATGAGTTAAAAATTCTGAATAGGACGTTAAACAAGATACAATCGATTAATCAAAATCCTGAAATATTTAAAAAGTTGTAGATTTTTTTTTTATCAAAATCAAAATTCTAACATTTTGCCGTCCCTATAATAAATCTATCCAATTTTCTGAACGCATTTATAGGACATTTTTTGGAGGTTTTGGACTAAATATTGATTAAAAGTTATGTTGCAAAACTTTATGTACATACATAGATTTTGTATTCTTTTCCATTATATTTGAAAAAAAATAACATGTGGCCTAAACCTATATTTTCAGAACAACTGAGAATCATAAACTACATTTTTTTTTGTTTCTGAAATATATATATATATATATATATATATATATATATATATATATATATATATATATATATATATATATATATATATATATATATATATATATATATATATATATATATATATATATTAGGGATGTCAAATCGGTCAATTCTTGATAATCGATTACTCGGACGTTTTTCCGATCGAGTACCCGGGTACTTGTTAAAAATGTAAATACAAGTTTGTTAATTTTTAATTGTTAATTTGTTAAATCCAATAGCTGTTTTTATCACGTTTTATAAACGTACAGCATGGAGTCCAACGGAAATGAGTTTTGTTCTAAATAAATACATGTACAAAAGACACAATTAATACATCAAAAATTACAAATGGTTTACAGTTCTTGTTTAGGATCTATTTCATCAACGCAAAAGGAGGACAATCTGTTACGCAGGTTTGTGATGATTAGACTAGCGAAAGAGAAGGAATGGACGTTGTTTGGATCGTTAGTTTAATATTTTTTCATATATTGGTTGTTTACCCCCATGTACACTAAACTTACCATGTAAACTGACTTTAAACATTTTTTTGAATCATTACTTATTTTGAAGTGGGTAACGGCAATTCTATGCAAGTCCAATTTCGCTGCCGTATATTATAAGTAAATAATTTTAAAATGATCTGAAGATAATAGACCACGATTTTCACTGAAAAAACAATCATTGAAGCCATCAAAAAATTAAGGACCACAATAGGTGAGAACAGCTGCGTACCAGGTGACAGGTCACTAATTACTGTATAAACACCGCCATGGGCGATAACGGGTGTTTACATGTGTAGATGACGACACGCTAATTACCAGTATGCTTATTTAAGTTATTTTCTTATAAGTTTTTGATAAAAAATATGTACTTTGAAATAAGAAAAAATACACATCCGAGTAACCGACTACCATTTTTAGTATTCGATACTCGGACGTTCGATCGAGTACCCGGTTAACCGGGTACTCGTTGACATCCCTAATATATATATATATATATATATATATATATATATATATATATATATATATATATATATATATATATATATATATATATATATATATATATATATATATATATATATATATATATATATATATATATATATTGTAGTTAAATTAAAATTGCACTCGAAATCATGCAACGATATCTTGGAACAAAATAATACATTGAAAGGAAAAGATGGCGTCTATGATATTTTGATTAATTCAAACATCACTTCCGTCTTTTGTGACATGACTACGGATGGAGGCGGATGGACTGTGAGTATAAATAGATCACGTGAACATATTACTAAGAGAGAGGGGGGAGAGAGAGAACATGATTCAAAATTCATTTGTTAACTTTTAACTTGCATGATTAATCTTTCAACATATAAAGGAATACTTAAGTCCAACGTATGAGTTTATCATCTTTTTTGAATCGAATTTGTTAACTGTTGTTCTGTTCAATATTTAAGAAGCAAGAAAATTGTATTGTCAGAGGAGGAAATCACCACGTATCACCATGTATCAGTCACATATATAATTATGTATCATATATCGGACACATACTATTTATCAGTCACATATATAATTATTTATCATGTATCGGACACATACTATTAATCAGACACATATATAATTATATATCATGTATCGGTCACATCCCATTTATCAGAAACATATATAATTTTATATCATGTATTGGACACATACCATTAATCAGACACAAATATATAATTATATATCATGTATCGGACACATCCTACTAATCGGACACATATATAGTTATATATCATGTATTGGACACATACCATTAATCAGACACATATATAATTATATATCATGTATCGGACACATCTTATTAATCAGACACATATATAAATATATATGGCTTTGAGCCAGCCTCCGCAGACCCGATTTAACAAAGAAAAGCGAATCTAGGATTCAATTTGGGTCTGCTCACTTTAGGTTGTGTCTGGTAATGTCTGTAAATCCGTGTGTACTGTGTGTTTGTATATAAACATGTGAGTAAACGGGTATGTTTTTATGTAAGTATGTTTGCATACGTGTATGTTAACATGTAAGTTTGTGTGTATACATGTATGATAATATGTACGTATGTGTGTATCCATGTAAGTTTATATGTGAGTATGCGTAAAAGGCGTAAAAGTGTATGTTTATATGTAAGAACGTGTGTATGCATGTGTGTTTATATGTAAGTATGTGTGTATACGTGTATGGTTATATGTAAGTATGTGTGCGTACGTACATGTTTATATGAAAATAGTGTTTATGTTCGAATTTTATGTGTATTTATATGTACGTTTCTGTGTATGCATGTATGTTTAGATATAAGTTTGTATGTATGCATATATGTTTATGCATGTATGTATGTACATATATGTGTGTATGTATACAAGATGGAAAGCATATACGAGTATGGTTAGGTGGGAATGTACGTGGGTAGGTGTGTGCATGGATAGATGGTGCACATGAATGGAAATAAATGATCAATTTTCCAATCTAAAAGAATTGCCAGTATCTTTCAGTAATTTCCACAAGTTAAAAGATTTCTACACATTTTATAGGCTATACAGAAAAGAACAGACGGAACAACTGATTTTTATCGGACTTGGGAAGAATATAGACATGGTTTCGGGGATCCAAAGAATAACTACTGGATTGGTAAGAATACAAACTTTGAAATGAGAATTTTATATATATATATATATATATATATATATATATATATATATATATATATATATATATATATATATATATATATATATATATATATATATATATATATATATATATATATATATATATATATATATATATATATATATATATATATATATATATATATATATATATATATATATATATATATATATATATATATATATATATATAGATATAGATATATAGATATATATATATATATAGATATAGATATATATATATATACTTTATGAAAAATCCAATTTTTGGTACAGTAAAGTATTGATATATCCAATGAAAAAATCAAGAATCACAAGACTCGAATAATCATTTTAACTGTAAGCGCTTTCTGCCTTTTAATGGCTCTTCATTTTGTTACTGTCTGAAGAGCTATTAAAAGGCAGAAAGCGCTTACAGTTAAAATGATTATTCGAGTCTTGTGATTCTTGATTTTTTCATTGGATATATATATATATATATATATATATATATATATATATATATATATATATATATATATATATATATATATATATATATATATATATATATCACTAAAATCCAACAACACTGTATATCCTAACTGTCGGATCTACTAAGTAGATACTAGGTGACAGATGGAAATTTATATAAAGCACTGAAAATGACCAACGACACGAACAATAAAAATTGTCAAATTTTCGGGACGACCTGTCCCTTCCTCAGGACAAAGAAAAAAGTTAAGAGGTCATAAAAACAAAGGAAACAGAGAAACAAAAACAACTAGCACTACTTCTAAACTACCAAACACTTAATATTTACAGTGTTACATTTTTAATTTGAAGTTTATAAAAAGTTGTGCAGGAAGAAATCCGGAGCGCTATGAACTGCGTCCGGTCTATCGGGTGTACTCTGGTGAAGTGCGATTTATATAATTGAACGAACTGATTATCGCTAATTAATTACGACCAATTAGTAAATCGTACACTGTCTTATTCTCTCAATATAGCGTAACTATACATGATAAAAAGAAATTAAAGAAAAATAATATGAAAGGGCAATTTTAAAATATGAATTTGGATATATTATAAATTTGGAAATCGGATAAAGAAATAAACAAAAATGTAAGCTATAAATATTTGCGTAGATTTTTCCAGAATGCGAATAAACGGTAAAGTTTACACTATATAGAGAGAATGAACTTGTTTGTTACAATCCGGGATAGGATCTAGTTCACGTTCATCCTGGTGAAGTCATTTAGTTTGTTAATACCATTAGGGCGGAATGACTTCAGCCTGTGCATCCAGAACTTTTCCTTGCCTTTTCTCTGAGCGTCTGTCCATCTTGGATTATGGTCAATAACCACAGCTGTCATGTCCTCCCATTTGTGACCTTCAAGGTTGAAATGTTCCCCAACGGGCTCATTTAGCTTTTTTGGTCCTAATGGTAGAACGGTGATTATTGACTCTCCTGCGGAGATCTCCTGTTTCACCAACATACAGTTTGGAGCAAACTTTGCAACTGATGAGATAAATGCAGTTGTCTGTTTGACAGGACAAATTCCCTTTAAAACTTGCTCTGACAGACGATGTCTTCTCTTTAAGTACAGCACTGACACAGACAGCTTTAACAGTCCCGTTACAGGCAACAGCTACAAAATATTAGGGAATTTGTCCTGCCAAATTGAGAACTGCATTTATCTCATCAGTTGCAAAGTATATATATATATATATATATATATATATATATATATATATATATATATATATATATATATATATATATATATATATATATATATATATATATATATATATATATATATATATATATATATATATATATATATATATATATATATATATATATATATATATATATATATATATATATATATTGATTTGCTGACGGTGGACTTTACAACTTTACAGAACTTTACAATCATCGAACGGGACAAAGATCTGCAACAACTTATACAGAAATCGGACTTAATTCACAGCCAACGACAACCACCCAAAATATTAACCAGAGCTAAATTTCAACTCCATTCCTGAACAATACACAGTATCAAAATGCGGTGATCCCAGATATGATACCTGCCCTTATCTACGAACATGATCCTCTATTATTTTCAAGTGTGGAAAAATATTTTTTGTAAATGAAAACATGTCGTGTAAAACCAAAAATTTTCTTTATTGTATAACTTGTAACAACTGCGGAGAGGAATACATCGGTCAAACCGGATCCCAATTAACCGCCCTCATGCGCGTCCACCGTCAGCAAATCGATAATCAGAGCATCAGAAACACGCCATGCAGTGAGCATTTCGACATTTGCTTTCAAGGAAACTACTTTGTCTTTCCATTTTATAAACTTAGGCTTGATTCAGCCGTAATGAGAATAGTGAAAGAGAACTACTTTATAAATCTGTTTTCACCAAAACTGAACAAATATTAATATTTTGATAAGTTCCTGTCTTTTTTGTATAATTAATTTCTTAAATACTTTGTTTATTGAGACTGAGAAAATCATGATTTATTGTCCAATTCAATTTTCCCGAACTTTTACGTTATAGTATGACGTCATGGATTTATTTCTTCCCTGCAAAGACTCTCATAACGTCATGACGTCATAGTTAACGTTACCAAGCAAAACAAATCAGTTCAAAGTATGTACACTTGAAGACGGATTATTAAATCCAGAAAGCGCTTGTGTTAAATGAAATTTGGAAACTGTGCATTTTCTTTTTCTTTTATGATTATCTTTACTGTGCATCATCTTTTAACAACTTCTGAATTATATATGTAGTGGTTTAGATTTTTATTTCATAGCCCTGGTTTCGTAAATTATATTTTGCAAGTATTTGCTGGTATTTCAGTCTGATAATTCTATTTACCTTATGTTTTCAGTTGTTACTTACGTAAAACCCCTTTATTAATTGTCTTTTACCAGTTAGGACATGTGTTGACATTCAACATGTTTTACTTTTTAAACAGGAAGTGCCATCCATGTTGGGAGTCTTTCCATAGTACTTTTGGTAGCTGTGTTCTGATTGGTTAAGTTAGTTGTAGGATCTTGATGTTCATTGGCTTTTATTTTTGGGCCTAGCTAGGGTATTTAAAGCCGTTTTCGTATAGTTTTCTTCAATTGGGTTGGGGAACACAACCTCATGGTTAGTTCCTCTTTACTGTGCTAAGAAAACCTCATGGTTTATGAGCACTATTTGAATAGTACCTTAGAGTTCTAAGAAAACCTCATGGTTTAACAGTACTCTAGGTCTTAGTTAGCTTTAGTTTCATGTTTTTCACAAGTTCTAGGTTTTTGTTAGGAAACAGTTAGGATGTAGGATTTATAGAGTTAACTTAGTTTCCCCTTTCCAAGTCCAGCCTGGTCTAGGGATTTGTAGATAAAAGGTCTAATTCCTAGAACCACTATTCACTATTTATTTTTGATGTTGTTTATTTTCTGGGTTAGATATTTTTTTTTTTTGAGTCCAGATTTAGCATTATTATTTTAAGTTCAACTCTAGAGTGTTGATTAGTAGAGTTCATATTGGGTGATGTAGCTCATTTCCCTTACATTTTCCCAAATCATTGCCATTTATAGCAGTTCTTATAGGATTTTTGACCTTTTTCATAAGTATGGAAGCTCAGTAGGGGGATAAATTATTTTCATAGGTTTTCCACATTCCTCCCTTTATTATTGGTGAAATTTTGATTATTATTTATCATTTGTTATCATTTACAAAGGTTAATTCTCACTTTATTAAATTTATAAAACTTACAACTGTGTTTTCATTTAGCGTTGATCATAGTTCAGATATCCCCTTACCTGGGTTGACAATCATAACTGGAGGCAGTTTACTGCTTTAAGCCAAGTTGGCTAGTAACTTTGTTGATTTAACTATTAAAGAGTTCTTCTTCCGGTTATATATATATATATATATATATATATATATATATATATATATATATATATATATATATATATATATATATATATATATATATATATATATATATATATATATATATATATATTTGTTTTGCAATTATTTTGGCTTTGGTTTTTGTTTGTTGCTTTTTTTTAGTTTAAACAATGTTTATTTTGAATACTGAATAGATTGGACAACAGGCCAACAAATGCCCATAAATACTGCATTTAGTTGAGGGTAACATTGCAAATCTAACTCTAATAAACCAATTGTCTACTTAAACGGATCCGAAGTTGAAGAAGGTTTTCAAGGGGTGAAAAATTGCAATGTTATCCTTAGCTACATGCAGTATTCATTATATTTTACTGAATGTGTTTTTTTTTAATACAAAAAAAGGTTAAGCACGCGCATAAACTTCTTTCTGCCTGTTAAATAGCACATAATATTAGAATGATAAACAAAATTCTTTTTGATTTGTTTCATCTTTGTTTCTTCTGTTTCTTTTTCTTTGTTGCTATTTTTTTTTCTTTCTTTTTTAACAAGCATTCTGAGAGTATTGCATTAGCAATACTAGTCCTCTACCGGCAAGTGTAATCTGGTTCCCGTTAAGAATTGAAAATGCCATAATTCCGTCAAAAATTAATGAAGCGGGACGAAATGCAAACTTGATCTATAACTAATCAAGGTAAAGCCACATGCCAAAAATCAGCTCAATATTTACAAGCGTTTAGAAGAAAATTGCGGAAAACCCTTAAAAATTGAAAAGGCCGTAATTCCGTCAAAAATCAATGAAGCGGAACGAAATGCAAACTTGATCTGTAACTCATCAAGATACACTCACATACCAAAAATCAGCTCAATATCTGCAAGCGTTTAAGAAAAAAGTGCGGAAAACCAAGTGGGACAGACTGACAGACAGACAGAGGGACAGACAGACAGACAGACAGACAGACGGACGGACAGACTCAGAGGAATCCTATAGTCCCCTCCGGTTTCACCGGTAGGGGACTAATTAATAGGACTTGTAATTTTTAAGCTTTTAATTACCATTTCTTGGTGTATCTTTCGGGTGTAACTCGTTACTTATTTATTTATAGTACTTAGATCTAAGTAAAACTAGTCATACATGTAACTGTCAAACTGTCTAATACAATGTATTATTATGTCTACAACTCTTAATTTTCTAGCAATATTGAGTTGCAATCTTTATTGAAAGTTGTAACACAACTTCATGAAGAAATAACTGCAACTAAAGAGCCAACAAGCAACGACAGAAAGCACCCTATATCTCAAATAAATTAGCTACAGGATAATCATAGGAATTGCTTAGTCGAGATGAAAACAAGCAACATTGGTTTTATTTTGTTTTGATTTAGAAGACACGGAAATGTAAAATGTGCCACCACTTCAAGCTCTTATTTCGCTTTAAGCACCACCCAGTACCTCTCCAACAATAGGAACCTCTCAATCTAACTATTTGATAACAACTTATTCTGTGGATATCAATTTGTGTGATTTTTATGCCCCACCATGAACATGGCCGAGGCATATAGTGTTTGTCATGTCCGTCTTCCGTCCTTCTGTCCTTCCGTCCTTCCGTCTGTCCTTCCATCACACTTTGCCTTTAGCTCTGTTCAAAGCTCAAAGAAACTATCCAAGATATTTTTATTAAACGTCATATGCTAATAGATATTGATGTAAGCTATGCAACTGACTCAACATTTTTTTACCTTTCCTTTGACCTTGACCTCACTTTTCTTAAATTAGTGTTTAGCTCAGTTTTAAAGATACCATTCAAGATATTGTAATCAAACTTCATATGTTGATACATACTGATGTGAGCTATTCAACTGCATCAACATTTTTTTACCTTGACCTTTCATTTGACCTTGACCTCACTTTCCTTAAATTAGTGTTTAGCGCAGTTTTAAAGATACCACTCAAAATAGCGTAATCAAACTTCATATGTTGATACATACCGATGTAGGCTATTCAACTGCATCAACATTTTTTGACCTTGACCTTTCATTTGACCTTGACTTCACTTTCCTTAAATTAGTGTTTAGCTCAGTTTTAAAGATACCATTCAAGATAGCGTAATCAAACTTCATTTATTGATACATACCGATGTAGGCTATTCAACTGCATCAACATTTTTTTTACTTTGACCTTTCTTTTGACCTTGACCTCACTTTTCTTAAATAAGTTTTAGCTCAATTTTAAAGATACCATTCAAGATAGTATTATCAAACTTCATATACTTTTCTTGAATTAATGTCAAACTTCATATGCTGATACATACTGATGAGAGCTATTCAGCTGCATCAATATTTTTTTTACCTTGACCTTTCCTTTGACCTTGACCGCACTTTTCTTAAATTAGTGTTTAGCTCAGTTTTAAAGAAATCATTCATAATATTTTTATCAAACTTCATATGCTAATGCATACTGATGTGACCTTTTCAACGGTATCAACATTTTTTGACCTTGACCTTTCCTTTAACCTTACCTTCATTTATTTTAAATTAGTGTTTAGCTCAGTTTGAAATAAAACCTTTCAAAATATTTTTATCAAACTTAAGATGCTGATACGTATTTATGAGAACTATTCAACTGTATCAAAAAGTTTGACCTTGAACTTTTCTGAGACCTTGACCTCACTTTTCTTAAATTTGCATTTTGCTTAATTTTAAAGAAACCATTTAAGATATATTTATGTACACTACAGTCAACGCGGTTTCCGTATTTACCGCGAGTCCTCACGGTGTGAAATTGATCGCGGTTTAACACAGGTAACTCAGGTAATCCACACCATCGCGGTTTGCGTTATCCGTCTCAGGTAAAAAAAAATATTCAATTCATAAACGCGAGTTACCTCCCCCGACGGGGAAAAAAAACACAATAGAACAAGAATGAATAGAAGTAAAAAATAGATTAAAAAGATAAAACCAGTCTTAGCAGTTATTTAGGTCTCATTTTTATATTTGATTAATTTATTTTTTTATTTCACGCCTCTTTCAAAAATAAAAAAAAAAAGAAAGAAAGAAAAGGAAAGAAAGAATGCGTGATATGGAGACAACTATATATATATATATATATATATATATATATATATATATATATATATATATATATATATATATATATATATATATATATATATATATATATATAGTGTTCATTTATTGTTCTTAACTTATCCGTAATTATACATATGCATTGATTTTGTAAATCACAGTTACTGATATCCGATAACTCAATGATTTAATTGTCAATTGAAAACAAGTTTTCCTTCATTTAACCATTTTAAATAAGTAAAATAGTCGCAATACTCAAAAAAAAGGCGCTCAGAATAAAATCTTCAAAGTATAAATAGATATTTTTTCTGTATTCCATATTCGTAATTCAAGTTTCCTTGATGATTTTAAACTTGAGAAAGTACTATGAACGTACAACATGTATTAGCCATACACTTTTATATATAGTATTCCCTTTAATGAAATAGTACAATATTATTGTTGAAATGAGTATTGTCATTTACAAATTGTTATACTATCCATTGGTATATCTTTTCTTTATTATTGCAATAATTTCATACTTGTCTGTTATGGGCTCTAAATTAGAAAATAAATGTTCAGTTCTGTATACTAGACTCTTTTTCATGACTTTTAATCTAGTTCGCTTTTTACGGTATTTATCCAGGTATTACAAACAAACTATGATTTGGGTGTAAAATATTATTTAAAAATGTATATCCTGTCTACAAATATTATCATTCAAACTTTAATTTACTTTAGATACATGTTTATTCGTAAATAGCAAGCTTCGCCCTATTTTGATTTAAAAATTTAATTAATTTTAGGTCCATAATCAACTGATAATTCAAAAGTTCAAACTGATTCAAAGATAGTTTAGGTTTTCTTTCGTTGATTGTTTTCTAGTGACGGTTACCCTAGTGACTGACTTCCCATGCTCTGGGCATCACACATTATCTTCATGCATGTGATACCCCTCCCTGAATTTACGTTTTTTTTTTTTTATTTATTTAACTTCAATTAAAGGCAAAAAACGTTACTAATAGCTAAGAGGATGTTACAGCATGTGCAAACATGCAACATTCGATTTTGAAATTTAATTTACACCAGTTTGATAAACTACAATTGGAACAAAGGTTCTATGTGTCCCCGGGCTAGATTCGAGTTAGTAGTACGCACAGTCAGAACCTTGGCACTGACACAGACAGGAAGTGTTATGTAGGTGTGTTCCCCGAACGGCTACTCGCCAAAAACAACAAGTAATTATCACACTCAATTAAGGGGCCCTCTAAGGGGTACAGATAGACTTACCTGTGTTTACCTGGATTAGCAATATTTGATAAATCAGATAAATCCATTCAATTCAAAGATTTTTTTTTTAATTTTCATAATTCTACTATATAAAAGAAAAAAAATAGATAAAATCAGGATAAATCAGATAAATTCATTCAATTTCATTTTAATTTAGAGATTTTTTTTTTTATTTTCAGAACTCTAATGTGTAAAAGAAAAAAAAATAAATACATAAAATTAAGATCCTTTGTATGATTGTACTTAAAATAAAAATTTTTATTGTACCTTTAATATTATTTTTTCCAAATTATTAAATAGTATTGATGGAAAATTTACATATAATTATTAATAATTATTTTTAAAAAAATCATAAATTATTTGTTCATAAAATTAACACACACATACACAAATTATCTATAAATTTCTGACTTATCTAACTCATTTATTTATCATTTTGAATGAAACCTTTTTTAAAAACTCATCATAAAATACAGAAGTTTATGCAACACTTTTTAATAATCAATAGATTTGATGTGATAAAAACAATCACTTTGATTTTTAATGAAGACCCAAGTTAATAAGCTAATTGATAAGCAATGATAATTGAGATCAGTTCACTTTGAAATTTTAAATAAGAAAAACTATAATATTTAGTGTCAAAGAAAATGATGTGCTGAACTTGCCCAATGATGCAGTCCAAGCTGTAACTACAAGAACAACACAAGCTTCAAAACAGTATATATATGACTCTGCATCTGAACTACACCTAGGATAGTGATCTCTTAGTTGTGACTAAATAAATTGTAAATATGTGTGGTGTGAAAGAGTGCTTTTTTTATTTATAATGAAATATGAAATGTGTTAAACAGTGCTGTTAAACAACAAAACTTCAGGACAATTTAAAGTAAAAAATCTGTTTAATTCTTAATTTTACTATGTTTTGTGCTTGTAAAATTATTTATTTAAAAAATATGTACACAATATATATATATATATATATATATATATATATATATATATATATATATATATATATATATATATATATATATATATATATATATATTAAACTTCTGCTAAAATTTAAAAAAAAAAAAAACTTAATTACAAATCCATTTTATTTTATATTATTTTATTTAAAGTAACTTAAATTCTGGCAGATTATTCATACAGGTAAGTTTACCTGTACCCCTTAGAGGGCCCCTTAATTGACTGTGATAATTACTTGTTGTTTTTGGCGAGTAGCCGTTCGGGGAATAAGCCGTTATATAATAGATATACACATACGTCTGCACAACAATAGATTAGATTTCTTAAATCTGTGATTTACCTGTATTGTATACCTGGACATGAAAAATTTTGCATTCATATTGAATAGGAGTCTGCTTTATAAAACTTGAAATGCATCGGAATCTATAAAATAATTTGTCCATTCTATAAGTAGCAAATTATTTGATACAAAATTTTCCATTGATTCAATATACAACATTAAATTCTCAGCAACTATTAGAAAAATTCATTCAGAATTCCTCCAGACTTTCAAAGCCTTGAACAAACAACATGAGTTATGCATTAATATGATATAGAAAAATAGATTTAATAAGTATCTCATATTCACATATCGACGACGATAGGAGTGGGGGGGGGGGGGTAATCAGACTGTTCATATTTATTGATTATTTTCTAAAGATATGCTATGCACATTTTGGGCATTCATGAAGTGTGTTGATTAAATGAATACATACAGACAAGTTTCCTGAAATGTGCCTCGCCGTTTATTTTAGTTTTTTATTCTTAACCCCCCCCCCCCCACTTTGTTGCCTGCAAACTAATCCTCATGTTTCACTATCCAAAATTAGTGTGTAATTTAATACCCACTCTCTTAAACGATTTAAAAGTTTCATTTTCGTGAAACCTTTCTCTTTGGTTTCAATAATTACTCTGACAGGGTCATTTTCAAAGGCTAAGAAACACTTATGTAATCAAGCACAAAAGGCAATGTACGGAATTATAAGAAAAATTCGTTTATATAATCTACCTTTTGATTGTCAGCTAGATCTATTTGATAAAGTTGTTGTTCCTGTTTTGTTATATGGGTGCGAAATATGGGGATTTGAAAATATTGATATTATTGAACGTTTACATTTAAGATTTTTGAAATATATTTTAAACCTAAAATCTAGTACACCGAGTTTTATGGTATACGGGGAGACTGGACGTTACCCGATGTACGTACGCATTTATACAAGAATGATATCTTTCTGGGGGAAACTGTTACATGGAAATGAGAATAAGATTTGTATTATTTATTTACACCTTTATAATAAATATACCAAAAATGGAATCAATAATCCATGGATATCTTGCATACAGAATATTCTTAACACTGCAGGACTATGTAATGTTTGGAATGATCAAAATTTTCATAGTGTTAAATGGATTGCGACTGCAATAAACCAAAAGCTTAAAGACCAATTTTTACAAAAATGGTATAGTGATATGAATAATTCCAGTAAAGGTATTACATATAGAATTTTTAAAACAAAGTTTGAATGTGAAAAATACTTAACTATTATACCAAGAAAATTTAGAAATATCTTTTCAAAATTCAGAACAAGTAACCATCGTCTTCCCATAGAGGTGGGTAGATGGAATAATGTTGAAAGAAATGAAAGAGTGTGCTATTTATGTAATAATAATCAAATTGGAGACGAATTTCATTACTTATTGGAATGTAATGTATTTTGTAATATTCGAAAAGATTTTCTGTTAAAGAAATACTATGTACATCCAAATATTATAAAATTCTGTAATTTAATGACAAATACTGACCCAGCATTCTTAAGAAAATTGTGTATATTTATCATCAAAATTTTTGACACTGTCTGTCCTCCTGTAATCTCTGCTCGTCCATAATTATTGTAAATATGTATATATGTACCTCTTGTAATGAATGACAGTCCCAAGTTTTTCAAAATCGCCGACCAATAAAAAAGAAGACTTTTATTGTTTTTTTTTTTTTAATTCTTTATACGAGTATAACGATATTTTTGTAATTTCAGGATTGCTTTTGATCAGTTGATATAACCTATATGTAGGAAGGGTGATCAAGGTGTCAAGACCGGCTACTGAAATATTGTCATGTCATACATGCAGTTTTTACAGCTTGAAAACACGGTTATCGTAAAAGGGCTTTATCATCTCGTGAATTTTTCGAGAATCCATAGTCACATATTGGGCGACTGATAGGATTAGCTACGCCCCACTGCACACGCTGTGATTGTGTAATACATGTAAACGTGTTTGGTCAGTTTCAACTTATTTAGTTCATGACTTCTCTGCTTAATTATCAACTGAGAACGCAACCATTTAATTCTTTTAGCTTTACAAAAATGACTATTGTCGACTTCTTTTAGAATATATGAACATGATGACCAGAGCTTTTTTTTCATTCAGGCCCATAATTCTAACAAATTAGGTGGTGATCAATATCATTAATTCAAATATTCGGGATTATTGTAAATAATATTTGAATATGTTGGAAGAGATATTTTGGCGTGAAATTATGTGTTTTCATTTTTTTTTCAGTGATATACACATTGCAATTTTCAATTCGAAAAAAAAAACAACAACAATTGCAGTAATTCTGTATGAAAAATCTGTTATGATGAAAAAAGGGCGTAATATAAATAGAATCGATATTTACTACAATAAAAAAAATTATGTTGAGTTATAGATCTCCTCAAAATAATTCAGTTTACTTATTAGATACTACAACAATGATAATATTTTGATAGAATAAAAGTATCATTCAAATATCACCCTTTAGACTGAAAAAAAGATTTTATAAATGATTTCTAGAAATTTAAAGCTATATATGGCGTATCTGAGCTAAAAAATAAAAATACGAGATTGAGTGTGGATGAACATGATATTTGTTCTTTACGTTCAAATTAAAATTTTCGCCGATTTTGAACTCGAATAACCCCACATTTCTATCGTTAAATTGAGTTTAAACTATGTCTGATATTGAAATGCGGAGTCGGTAAATAAATCGGTTATTGTTTTAAATTTCTAATATCTATGAAACGCGATTGATTTAAATTGTGTAATTTACAGGAAAGTCCTATCTTTATATAAGGTACTAAAACAAAAAGAAAGATCTCTTTAATTTTGGTGAGCCTGAACTTATCAAAAGTACGCCAAATATGACTTTAACATGTTTAAGCCAAATTTTAAAAAATCGATATTATATATTCACAATTAAATATCCTTACTTTGAAATTAAGGATTATCGACTTCACATTGAGTAAAATACGGTAGAGCACACCGTCACGGTAATCTCGTGTCCCCGCGATTGCAGCGATGACAAAACCGCGACGGTGTATCGCGGAAAGGATTAAAACACCATCGCGGGGCGCGGGAAAATACGGGATCCGCGTTGACCGTAGTGTAACCTTATGCATTTATACATAATTTGGTGAGAATTTATCATCTATATCAAACTTTTTAGATTTCAATCTCAATTTTAAAGAAACTTTCAAGTAATTCTCATCAAATTTCATACACTAATACAAATTTTCATGTTGCATTACTAATATATTCTCTGTGGGGCATTCATGTCCTATGGACATATTTCTAGTTTTTTATAAACTAATCCATATTACAGGATAAAAGCACATTCTAATCAATAGTCATAAACATTAGTTTCAATGATTTCTTTACAATTGTTATAAGGGAATGACGCAATCCATGCTTTAACCAAAGATCAGGACCAGGAACTGCGAGTAGATCTCCAGAGATATAATGGGGACACAGCGTATGCTGAATATTCCAAGTTTTATATCGGAAACGAGGCTGATAAATATAAACTCATAGTATCCGGATACACAGGAAGTGCAGGTAATTTTTTTTATTGTTATTACCTTGATTTAGAAACCATTGTAAAACAGCTGTCTTACAGAGGGTATGTTATTTACCTTTGGCAGTGCGGCGTCTTGTATGTGATCTGTATAATATTGATGTCAAACAGTATCAATAACGTTAATTAAGAAGTATCACTACGAAAAAACAAGGATTACTTCAGAGGAAAAGTCATTGGATAAATATGATTCAGAACCATATTGAAAGGCATTAGCCTCTTCTTAAAAAGACTTTTCGGACAAATAATACGTTGTATAAGACTGTCCCAGAAAATTGCTGGCTCCCATTGAATACAACATTTATTTTAACAACAAATGAACAGTCGCCCGCGTGGCCCAGTGATTAGAGCGTTTGTTTTAGAGTCGCGTAGTAAGAAGTTGATCCTTACGTTGCAGGTTGGAATCCCATTGCGGGACGCGGAGACCGGTCCTTCTGATAAGACCGTATAAAACTAGGTCCTCTGTCGGAGCAAGTGCAGACACGAAAACGATCCCTCACTGCTCAAAAACCCTAAGCGCCGACTTCATGTCTAAATTGGCAGCCCTCCTATGACAAGTGGTGGCGTCTCAATATGAGTGAAAAATTCTCGAAGGGACGTTTAACAAACAAATCAACATACAACAAATAAACATATGTTCTATTAATGTAACAGAATTTCAACCAGTTCTTTATCCACACCTTGCAGTAACCATTTTATAGCATGTAATGCATATAGAGTGGTATCTGCAGTTTTGAACATTTAACTAAAGTTTACATGCATTCATTCTTTTTGGAGTTTTTATCAATGTTAAGAAAGTACATGTACATGTAAGGCTTGTTTCAAGGAGATGGTTGTTATTCAAATATTATTTGACACAATAATGCATGTTTAAGCATTTTCGGTTTTTTAGTGTTAACAGGTATTCATGTCATTTAAATTGTTCAAAAACTTTAAGTGAAGAATATCAAAGACATTTTACACAAAGTTAATGTGTAAGTTTAAAAAAAAAAAAACTTTTATCAACATTTAATCCCAATATAAATTTTATTGATTCCCTATTCTAATTGATAGTTTAAATTATTTGAATTATCGTTAATTAAAAGTAGACTAAAGGGGATGGGTTTTTTTATATGATGACACACAATCACAATTTAGGATTATCAAGCTTAGCACGTTAATTTTAAATCTTGAAAAATGATACGTCTGGTTTTCAAATTAAATCATACAAGAATAATGCAGAAATTACACATTTATATGTAACTTAACATATAACTGTTTAAGGTGACAGTATGGCTGATTATCAAAATGGAAATAAATTCAGCACAAAGGATCAGGACAATGACAGGAGTGGTAGTAACTGTGCTACACATTGGCACGGAGCCTGGTGGTACAGCAACTGTGCCCACTCAAACCTTAACGGAGAGTACGCCCAGTCTGCTGTGTCGGATTATAGACACCCAGTATGGTATCGCTGGAAAAACAAATATGAAGCATTAAAACAGACTCAGATGATGATCAGACACAGAAACTGAATCAGATTGTGATCAGCTTTAACGATTGCTATTGTTAATTTTTCTTTTTATAAAACAACGTATTACATGTATGAGCAACATGCCTTTATTACATATTGTTTTAACGTTCAAGTTTTTTTTTACCTCCTTTATCTTGAATAACTCTCATAAAGTAAAAAAATATATATATTTCTATGATATAGTTATTGTTTACTCTATATTTGTATCTACTGTCAGGACAGCAATGTCGCATTTATGATTAATTAGTGTTATATAAGAAGTATGAAATTTCCGCAGCTTAGTGTGTGTAGTGATACAACACACGTGCACACTGCTTGCATTTAAGGAACCTCAGTTGATAAAGTAGCGTGTTAGTTCTTATTAAGTCTCGGTTAGAGAGGGAGATTTATAACAGAGTCTTGCTTTTTTCTGAATCATATTTTTTCCCCATTAGAAGTAACACATGTTTTACATTTGCTAAATATTACTTTCAAATGTATGTAAAATTGCCGTATTGATTACATACTTAAACCTCAACTATCGTTCTCTGCTTAGATTTAAATGGTTCCCTGCTCTCTTCTACAATGAAACATTTTAATATACCAACAATGAATTCAAGGCTTTTATGTTAGAGATTTAAAATTATGCCGAAAAACTTCATATGCCATATTCATATCATGTCAAACCTGGCTCTCTTACAAAAATACACAGACTCAACGTCAATATAAAACTTTATCTTAAAAGAGAAAATAATGAAAAAATATTACAGTCGGATTTGTCCAGCCACTAAATCTCTTTCACACCTTTTAACCACCAAAAAATAAAACAACAACAAGAAAAAACATGCCTCCTGAATAAAATATGAGAAACTAAGGAAGATGCAACAATAATCTATAATTTAAGTATATCAGAACATGTACATTTATATAGGTATCAAGTTTGGCATAAAATTCTCAGATAAGAATGTGCTCCATGGGCCTCTCATGTACATAATTCATGTGAAAAATTATTTACTAGTCTGAAAATACACTAAACCAATCCCCAACCCCAATGTCTTATTCCCCTGCCATTTTAGAATAGATACTTAAAATAGAAAATTTTACGTACATTCACTAGGGGATGCTTACTCCTCCGACCTAGGCACCTGATCCCATCTCCGGAATTTCAAGGGGTCCGTGTTTTATGCCATCTTAAAATATTTGTATTGTTTATAGATTTTTTGAAATCGAACGTTGTTATCTTCACCTTTTACATAACACAAAGTAAAAAAAAAGATACAAATTATTTGTTATTGTTGTAAGTACAAAACCTGCACTTGGCATGGAATTTAAGTTAGATACCTTTAGATTAAGTACATTATCATTTAAAGGCAGAACGGGGTAAAATAATCTGAATTGAAAATGGTAATAACTTCAACTGGAACAAAAAATTGGATTCTATATGCAAATTTTGTAGTAGGCCTGCACTGAACCAAGCCCCTGTTAAGGCGTACTATGAAAAAAAAAAATCGACGGAATATAGACGTGCACATTTAGATACCTTTTAAATCTGAATTTATTTCTGTAAAAGTTTTATATTATCACATGACTTTAATAATAATTGAAATAAGATAGTATACCCTAATCTGTATTGAATATATTTTGATCACCTTTTTTGACGGTCACCTTGCAAGAGCATGACTATCCAAGTTAAAATTAAAACTTTAAGTGATAAATTGTTCCTACATAATTACATGTAATAATTCTTCCGACAACGATTGAATAATGGCGACAGGATTTTAATGATTTAACATCTGTAAATAATATTATGTTTAAAAAATGAAATGCATTTTTCTCTGTGATAAAATGACTGCACATAAAATGATTTAAATTTATCATGATGACGTCATGTCGACAAGTGCATTGCGATCAGTGAGAAGTGTATACTTTGTGTGGGATTTAACTAGTGACAAAATTGAACGCGATGGTAATCATGGTATGTTTTGATGAAGTTCATTACTCTTATATAGTTTAAAATAGCAAATGATATCATTTTCTGGTATTGTGAGGAACTGCTATTTTTGTGTGAAGTCACATCAACATTTCCCGCATAAATTTGGACCCAAATACACTCTAACCATAAACAAATTGAAACAAATTAAACTTGTTGAATTTTGATATTTATGATATATGCTCCCTATGATATATCAAAACTCTAGAAAAATATCCAAACATTTTTTTTAAGTTTTCAAAAAACCTTATTAAAAAAACTATAAATCACTGTTTAAGGAGACATTCTCTATATACATATATCTTATTTTGCATCTATAATCATAGATTTTCTTGACAGGTCATACAGAAATTCAAACTGATCAATTGATTATTTCGTTGCTTTGCATTCCTGTTCCCTTGGCAGTGGACCTAAACAAAATTTAAAAAGATACTTTTCCCTTAGTGTAGCTTAATGCAGGGACAAATAATCTAAACGTCCACGTTATGTAAAAATGACAAGCCTTGTTGACGAAGAGAATAAAAAGAAACTTACAGAGAATTCATCTGAAATAATCTATTATTCAGAAGAATCATTTAGTTTTTATAAAAAGCAAAATCCATGTCATTTATGAGTTTTATTCAAAAATGCTCGAATTTTTCCAAAAGTTTTTTCTTAAAATTAAATACTTCATTGAATGTCATTAAGAATATAACTTTATATTCATGTTTCTCGTCTGTTCTTAAGTGATAGAACCGGGGGGGGGGGGGGGTTATACCCTGTTAATAGAAAGTACACAAATATTTAGCACAAAGTATCGTTCTCTTTTAATAAGCAGATAAAGAAGTAAAATGAAGTTCTCATCAATATTTGTAAATGTAAGCATCTTGCAATTCTTTCTTGCATTTAGATTGAACTTTATTAATAGATGCCAATGATAGAAAATTTGCTGAAAAAGTTAAAAATAATCATTAAAAAGTATAAGAAAATAATCCTGAATAGGCATGCATAAGAATACAAGAGACAAATGTGACCATTGCTATAATAATAGATCTTTTAGCATTATTCTGTCTGGCCGTAGCATCTCTCTTTATTTACACAATATACGGTTATCGCATGCATATGGGTTCTATATCTACTGACAAAGAAGTTGATCATACAAGAGTATCAACAAATCTCATTTACTGGTCCCAGCTGACAAAGTAGGTAACAACATTGTCTTTCTTGTAAGTCTCATTATTTGAATTCTATTTTAGGGGAACTAGGATCTAATTCTGCAAGTGGTAATCCAACTTCTACCCATAGCTCCCTTTCTAAGGAGGAAATACTTCAAAACCATATGTCAGTTTTAAATATTTTTAATATTCCCAACAATCAAAATGAATTTAAATTACAATACCTATACTGAATTATAAAACTCCATAAAAATCCTTACAAACAAAGATACATAGCGGATTCCAGTAAATGATCTTCCAAGCCTCTTTCTTTACTCATCACTAAGATATTCACAGCAGTGAAGGGGAAACTTCAGGAGTACTGTACAACTGTATATTAAAGAAGTGGTGTAAATCAGGTGTTGCTACTTAAAAACTCCAAAGAACTTCTAGAAAATTTGAAATCACAAAATTTTACCAAAATCAATAACAACTATTCAACACTTTATACAAATATTCCTATTAATAAATTAAAGTCCAGTGCTTTTTGACATTATAGACAGCTGTTTTCTTTTTTTCTCAATAAAAATGGAACTCGTAAATTTACTTACCTTGTCATTGGTCGTTTGCAAAATTATTTTGTTAAAAAAACATTCTGATTGTACACACAAGTACTCTAAAGTTGATATTAAAAAGATGCTTGAGTTTCTGATTAACAATATCTATGTAGTTTTTGGAGATCAGATCTTCCAACAATCTGTTGGAATTCCCATGGGTATCAACTGGGAACCGTTGTTAGCAGACCTATTTTTGTATTCATATGAAGCAGAATTAATTCAAAACTTCTTGAGAAGAAAAAAACAAACACTTGCTGCGGCCTTCAACTCAACATTTAGATATACCGAAGCGTATTATCAATTAGCAATAGTTACTTCCATTCATATGTCGACTTGATATGTCCCGGCGAGCTTGAAATAAAAGATACCACAGAGTCTGACACATCTGTTTCATATTTGAATATTTTACTAGAAAAGACGTTAATGGTACCCTTACAACAAAGCTTTATGATAAAGGTGATGACTTTAACTTTTCAATCGTCAACTTACCTTGCTTATGTAGCAATATACCTTTATCACCTGCATATTGGGTTTATGTCTCTCAGTTGAGTCGATACGCAAGAGCATGCTCCACGTATGAACAATTCTAAAAAGGGGCAAGCTATTGACAAACAAGTTTATGAATCAAGAATATCAACAGTCTCGCTTGGAATCATCATTTCGCAAGTTCTATGGTCAATACAATGGCCTTGTCAGAAAATACAACATCATTAAGTCAAATGCTGACAGACGTTTTCCACATTAATTGTTAGACCATTATTTACACACTGAATTGTTGACGGATTTTTCTGTTTTTCCCGATCATGAAGAGAAGTACACGGCAGGTGTGACCGGTCGGCAGGGGATGCTCATATCTCCATGGCACCTGATCCCAACTCAGAGTTTTTGGAGGTCTGTGTTTGCTCTGCTCCCGATTTAAATTGTTTAAGTGGACTTTGAGCTTGAATACTGGTTGTTATCTCTCCATATATTTCATTAAAGTCAAATTTTTCATATCTATGGTCGATACAATGAATGAATGATCTTGTTTTCAAATGCAATCCGTCGTTAGGTTGAATGTTGACTGATGTTTTAATTTTTAATTACGTGTAAAATCAGAATGTTTTTCAAAAAACAATTATGCAAAAGAACCAATGATAAGATAAGTAAACTTACGAGTTCTATTTTATTGAAAAGGCTGCATTCTATGATGCTAACAAGTTTTCGCTGTCTCGCCATAAGGCCGGGGAAAGGAGCTGTCTTATAAGTATACATATAAAACATTTATTTTTGTAATAATTGCATTGTTGCTTAATTTTGACATATTGTACATAGTAAAAAAATCACTGAAAGGGCCTACCAACTTTTACATCAGGCTCGCTCACTTAACATAAGACCAGCTATTTCTTTTATATATATTTAAAGTGCAGTAATAAGTCCTGCTTACTTTTTATGAATTCAGAATGAACTAATTGTGACCACTGACTTCGTTTCTTTGTTATTCTCTCTTCGTTGTGTTATTGCCTTCGCGTTCCCGCTTCTTCGCAGTAAGGGCGGGGAAAAGAGTGGTCTTATCAGGGCTGTTCGGAAATTATTGAGACATTTACTTTTACTCCACAAAGGACAGAGATAAATTCATGAAAATTCGTCAACATTTAATAAAGAACAAATAAAACAAATGTGCAAAATTTCTTATTTATTGCCTGACGCCACGTGCATCAGGCAGTATAAGGATTATTTTTTTCAAGATCCGAAACTAAGCGATCATTCTTAATGAACTAGATTTTGTGTAAGCTGATTTACAACGGAATTTGTTACCTGTATTTAAAGAAAAACAGTGTACAGAAGAAAGAATCATATTACTGATGCAAATTAATGATGTGTTTAATTCCTTCAGTTTTTTGCATCCACATGCTTATTCTTTGCAATTCTTTGTATGGACATGTCCGTGTAACATTTTTTCTGCGATTCTAAACTACTGGATCAGTCCATTTGCCTTCTACGAAAGGGGTGACACAATCATTTAGCGCCAAATGTCACATGTAAATTATCTTCGCGCCTTTTTCTTGGATTGTTCTATTGAATGGGTGTGATAACTTCTATGGAAATAAATAAAGTTTATTCTTTTAACCTGATTCTTAAGCTTCAGATTTTTTATTAACAGTAAATTTTATCTCATTTTTTAAAAGAACACATTGTATATGGACAGGCAACACTAAAACAATGGATTTGCTGATTTTTCTTACTATTTATCCTATAAGTCCAATCATAAACAAACTCCCTCCATCTAGTAAATGGGACATCCCTTCTTGATTCAGTCTGTTTTCCATCTTTTCTTTCAATATTATATTTATTAATAAAGTACATTACAAGGTTAGGCTTTTAAAAAAGCTTAGAGAGTCAGCCAGTAGCATATGATGAACAAGGGTTTACTCTTAATACAGTGACAACAGTGTAGGTCAGTACCCGTAGAGGAATGGACTTCACTCTCGTAAGGTTCTAAGTAAAGAATCGGCAAAATGAAGAAGACATCATGATCTGTGCTGGTTTTCATTTCATAAAGAAGCACGTTATTATAAATTATAAGAAAGGTCCTGGAATCGATTGAAAAGAAAAACTTAACAATTTTAAAACTGTACATAAAGATGTATTTTAAACTCATTTATAATATATGCACATGTATATGGTAAGACCATCATCGCGTGAGTTTTGTCCGGGGGGGGGGGGTGTTATTAGTATCTTGTTTTTGCTCTAGCTATAAATTGTACAGGCCATTTACTTTGAGTTCTAAAGCAGCATTGAAGCATTTTTTTCTCAAACCCTTCAAGACAACTTTTCCAGTTAAAAGTGTTCAAAATTTACTTCGTCGTCGAGAACGACTAAAAAGAGACCAGTCTATAAATAGAGGCAATCTCACTAATCTATCACTGACGAGAGTGTGCATGAAGAAGGGCGCCCTCTGATAAGAGAGTACATGTAATGTGAATTTCTCTAAAACGAATCATCTAACTATTTTCCCCAGAATTATAATCTACACTAGGGCACTTGCAGTTTCATCCCAACGTAACTAGTCAGACCGTGGGCTAACTAATAAATGACCAAATAGTGGCATGTCTTAGATATTCGTTAATCTCTAGTATTTGGTTATGTCATTTGTGAAAGTCAATTCAGGCCCGTAGGAATTTCACTTTGAGGGGGAATAACCATACATTTTCAGTTGGGGGGGGGGGCACTATGAATTACCAAAATTTCTTGACAAGCAAAAAAAAAGTCATCAGACATTATTATTGAGGGGACACAAGCATATAGCAGCTATGTTTTCTATAGTTTTCTATAGTATTTCTATAGTATTCTATATATCGGCAAAATAATTGAGGGGGGGGGGCACGGCTACCCCGTGCCCTCCCCCGGTTCCTACGGCGATACAATTGTACATCTTGTGCAATGAAGTATCGCAACTATGTCGATGACGGAAACGTTTAGCACCTCTCTTGCTTATACGTTCCATAGATAATGATTGATTAGTCAGGCAAGCTTTTTGAAAAGCTATTACTTGTAGGATAATTAAATACGTTTCGGTGAATTTACAAACATATATATGTCTATTGACCTAGATCAGCTTTGCTACGTCATTTTAACGTCATGTCAGCCGGAGATGTGAAACGATCGCATTCGTTTACTTTTCTACTCCGTTATCACATATAACATACAAAAAAAAAATAAAAAAAATCAAACTTTCTCTTTTTTTAAACGATTCTTTAAAAAATATATAATAAAATGTGTGCTGTTGCTACACCAGTGTAAAATATACATCAAGTGTCTTATACAGTTTGACTTAGCATTATGCAGTACCGATTTATGCAACGCGGGTCAACGTTATTTAATCCGTAATAATTAATGGTCGTACGGAGCTTTTGTTTTTACTCTGGTTGAATTATTTGTTAGAAAAAAATATATACCAATGAATAAACAAACCCTTAGACATATTTTATCGCATTGTTATTGTTTTAATAGGCTGTTTAGTTTGTACAAGAGTTTTCCACATTTCATCAACATTTTAGGTATGCTCACTGCGCCGCCTTGACGTCAAAATCTATTTTGTTGTCATTATCAGATTTCTAGACCGCGCTTAATTTATTTAATGATCTCCTTATTTCTGATCGAAATTCTAACAAATTTGCACAAAATGAAGTCTAGATTAAATTATATATATAATGTGAATTATTTTCGCTCTTACTGTGGGTCCACCGTGAGTTTAAACGTTGGTGTAACATATTTTCAAAATCTGATTTCGTGACTGCGCCGGGTACCCCTACCAGTGACACATTAATGTATCATTGAAAAGAAGAACTGAAATTTTTAGAAACAAACATGCATTTTCAAAGGAAGTACAATTAAGGACAGGAACAATAAACTTTCTCCTAGATGAATAGTTTTTAAAATATACAATTAAAATTTGGAATAAACTGTCAACTGAAGTTAAAAATTGAGCATGATCAATGGCTGACTTTAAAGCTCGATTAACTAAATGAAGAAACACTGTAAAAAGTAAAATATTGGATTATGGAAAGCGGAAACAAACTATTTTGCATTGGGAACAAAGAAATAGAGCCAGTAACATCAATACAGACTTATTTGATAATATTTGATAGAAGATCCGTCATGTACAACTCATGGCTAATTTCAATAATTTGCATTATTTTTTTCAGTTATAAATTTTCTTTTGGCCAAGGACAAACTTCACAAAATCTTAGTTTTTCTTTTCAAATCAAGGCCTCATATTCTTTATTTATTTTTCTCATAATGTTTTGTTCTTTTTTTGTTAATTAGTATTGTACATCATAAATAACATTGTACAAAATTTGAATAAACATTCTAATTTCCTTTTCTTTTGAAAATAAATATTTCTACATTGTTAAAAGAGAATAATGAAGACCAAAATCCCATCACCGGTAAGTGAAGCAAATGCTTAATTCTTAATAGATGCCAGAGATAATAAATCCATTTGATGTCATTGAACTATATCTTAACGTATTCCAAGTACCATGCTAATTACGATCACGAAAATTGTAACCTATTCTTCTGTTATTCAAGCTTAAAAATATAATAAGTGGGTTTTGATTTCTGTGATCTCCCGGTATACCTACGAAAGATGGGATAACGTGAATACTGTATCAAACATTTTTTTATCACGTCAATGTCTTGGCACATGAAGGAGGATAAAAATTCCTATTATTTTGTCCAATGTAATATAAATATCTCTATTTGTTGCATGAATATTAATTTCAGTCTTGACTTGCAAGCTAATGAGAACCATATTACAAAAAATGCACATTTTACAGAGTCTAGCATTTCTTATACTTTTGTTGAATGTAACCTTCGGTGAACAAGTCTTAGCTGAAAGTAACAATCTAGAAAAATCTATTTTGGACGGAAGCACGACGTCCGGAGGAAAAGTATCTAGTGTTTTACGGGACATCCTTAATCAGGAGAGTCTAGTAAGGTTTTCTATGGTTCAGAGAATTCAAAACTTAGTCATGGACGTCATAGATAACAAAAACAATTCTCAAAATATGCAGCAGAAACTGAAAATCTTGACCAAGGAATTAAAAGATTTGTAGACAAGAGACGACGGAATAGAAACCGAGGTTACAAAACTTAAACAGGTGTTAGAAGTAATGAATGAGACTTTCAGAAAAAAATGAGGTTTTCACTATTGGCAACGTTAAAGATTTAAAAGAGAAGGAATTAGTTTTAATAAGAAACCAAACTTCAGTGCTCCAGAAAGAAACTAAAGAATTACTGGCGGAAAACAGAAAAATTAAACAGCAACAAGATTTGCAAAATAAGACCAACACACTTTTGAATTTTTCTTATAATGCCTTGCAGGAAGAAATTAAGCAAATAAAAAGTGGAGAATTGGATGTCAAAAATAAAAATCGAGAATCCAGAGAAAATGACTTATTTAGGAAACTATTAAATGATGTCAAAAACACTCTGAGAGATATCAACGGTTCCGTGTATGAGAAAAGATGGGAAATTCTTTTAAGAACTATTCAATATCTATGAATGAGATCCTGGATGGTTTGCTTGAGGATCATACAGTTTTAAGCCTGCAGGTTTTGAATGTTTCTTCTTCTCTTACTGCTGGTAAACTGCTTCTTTCTTTAAACTTTTACCAAGCATTCCTATTGTTCTGTTGGTAAATAATCACCAGTTTTTTATGGCGCACCAAATTCAATAAAATGAAATCTTCTTAGTTTGGTTTCTGATACACTGTGTTTTCTTTATTGTTTTATACTTGACGATTTGATTATGATTTGATAACAGGGAATTTCAATTAGTGAATCTATGTGTTTCGTTGGAAGCCTAGATTATGATTTTCTAAACATCATCCGTGAGTAAACTCGCATTAAGAGTTTTTATTGATAAAAAAGATTCCCCCCTTGTTTACAATAAAATTCGGTAAGTAAATTATCATGGTTTCAAAAATTAATGAAAATACATTTAAATCTTGTACAATGTACATATGTGTTTGTAGTTTTGGTCACAAATTAATATTAACAATTATTGTGAGTTAGTGATTTATTAATCATACAAAAACTTAAATAATTCTCGTCATAACAATGAACATAAATTTAAGCTTGATAAATTAAGTTTAATGATAGCAAGGGATAGTTAACAAAAATGGTTTTCTACGAACAAAATAATATCTTGCCGTAATATTTTATTCTAAAACATAATATAGTGCGCTGGAAAGGAGACAAAATAAGTTACTTTGATATCATATCAAATGAGTTTCTTAAATGTTAGAAATCTTTTTTTTTTTTTTCTCATTGCATCATAATGTTGAAAACTATTTAATCGGTGGAAACATAAGTCAACACATGATAACTAAAGCAAAGATCAAGGAACAATAATTTCGTGAAAACGGTATTTAAAATTTAATCATGATTTATCCTTGCGATTTACACTTTTCTACCATTAAAGATTAGTGATAAGGTAAGGAAAATGGTGAATGTTTCTGTGGAAAAGCGATCAAATTCATAAATCTTTTAAACAATGAAAATCAAAAATACAAATTAAAAATGTGGATCCTGGAGAAATTGTAATGAAATACGGAGATAACAAACAGTAATCAATTTCAGAAGTCCATTAAGATAAATCAAATCAGGAGCACAGCAAAGTAGAATCAGGTGTCTAAGAGGAGCACCCCCTCCCCCCTGGTTACCCGAGTGTACTTTGAGAGAGAAAAAATATCTACCGTATATACTCGCCTATAAGTCAGTTTTTTGGGAGTTAAATTTCGGTCCAAAAATCTATGTCCGACTTATATGCAAGTCATAAAAACATTAGTATTTTTTCTGGAGGACAAAATGTAAGATTTTATTCACATTTCCCCACGAATATCATTGAACAAAATCTAGATATATTATATCATTTATGTATTCTAAAATTACACATAAAGTACAAGTATTTACATATTTTAATAACTTTATTTTTATCTTAATTGTGCATTATATATTTTTTTAATGATTTAAAATTAAGTATTTCTAAAAATATTAATCGAAACCAGGTTAAAAAAATATAATTTTGCTTCTTAGCGCTGGTTACGCTTAATCTGATAGAATAATACTCTCTTTTATTATAGATCTTGGAATAAAAAAAATGAATCAATATGCAGTTTGGCAATATAATGTCTATGAGTATACAGAATCAGAAATATGGAGATAACGAACAGTATTCAAGCTCAAGTCCATTTAAACAATACAAATCGGGGGACAGAGCAACACGAGCCCCCAAAACATTTGAGGCGTGATCAGGTGTCATGTGGAAGTAAGCATTCCCTCTCAACCCGTCACACCCGCTGTGTCTCCTTGTCAAGATCGGGTAAACGGGATAATCCGTTGATATTTTGGTGTATAAATAATTAACCAACAACTAGCACGAAAACGTCAGTCAGCGTTTGAACCAACGACAGACTGCTTTTAATGATAAGATCGTTGTATAGATCACAGAATTTGCGAAATGACTTCAAACGAAGCCGTAGACATCCCTGCCCAACCAACCTGTTGGCCAACGTTTTAAAAATTGATCGTAAAACACTGGATACATGCCCTCGTGCATCGAAACCAACCGGGAGACATAAGCCCCACACACAGGTGACCAGGGTATATTGACACACAAGCGAGGAAAGTTGACGAGAGAAAAGCCGACGTCATAACGCCCATCATAAAGTTCCGTTGCCATGTCACCATTAACGTCTTTTTCAGACCAATGCGTAAGCATAAACAAAACACCTATTGGAATAAATGAAATCCCTATTTTAAAAAAGAATATTAAGCGATGTTAACATGACACAAACTCAAGAGACAGTCTTCCCTGTTTGTAAAAATGTTTCACTTGTGTTCATAAAAGAATTTTGATGATAAATAGAATTTAGATAAACCAATTTCATACGTGTCTTCAGGGAAGTCATTTGTTGATGTAAGTATAGAAACAACCTGTACGTCATAGATATTTCTCTGAATCAAAATATTAGTTGTCAATGCATTATTATTATATTTAGCTCAGGACAAGTTCCTTCTGTTTTAACGTCTTTAATGTTGATTAAACATGTAAATAATAAAAACAACGTGAATAAACATGTAAAAAATAAAAACAACGTGAAGAAACAGGTAAAAAATAAAAACAACGTAAATAAACAGGTAAAAAATAAAAACAGCGTGAATAAACAGGTAAAAAATAAAACAACGTGAATAAACAGGTAAAAAATAAAAACAACGTGAATAACAAAAATGCCTGATTTTTTAATAATCTGATATAACATATAAAAATTATTATTTTCATTTACAGAAATAAATACGTTAGTTTGTGCCTAAGGTTTGTAGAATTATGAACCATTAAAATTTTTTTGTCACACTTGAGAGTTATTGGGAATTAATCTCTACGAGGGGGGATCAAAAAGTTCGTGAACTATCTCTATATTTATAAAACCACAATTCAGATCAGAATGAAATTTGGCACACATACAGTCATACAAATATACTATAAATAGCTGATGTCATGTTATGTTTTTCTCCATATTTGTGAAGTCAAAATGTGAAAATGACGTCAATATGTAGGTGACTTGTGACAAAAATATGTTTGACTCGGTCGTACTCGAGCAACGAACGGCTGTAAAGTTTAATGTGTATCTTGGAAATTCCTTTGCAGTAGTATATAATAATTTGTTCAAGGTTTATGAAGACAAAAGACTTGCCAGAAGTTCAATCATCAATTGGATTGATTGTTTTAATGAAAGAAGGAAGATGTTTAAAAATGATGTCTGTTCTGTTTTCCTGTGAAAGCAAACGGGAGAGGAGATGCGTCGTTAGTTCAGCAATTTGTTATGAAAGATCACCAAGTTACAGATAGAAAAATAGTTGAATTTCTTAACAATAATATAATTATTAAATTCCTAAAATATTGTTTTATTTTAGACTTTTAACATATCAGATATGATAAAAAGAAGGCTCCCGTACTTTATCCACATAGGATAAACGACGCCCTCCAAGCCAGAGGACTCAGATTGTGATGGTCACCATGCTCATTCTAGGAAAAGATATCCTTATCCACCCATCCTATTGCCGAGGTTTGGCCATTTCTGACAAATGGACTGTTATTGTTATAAAAATAAATTGCATGGTAAGAAATATAAGACTTGGAAAAATCTTTCACCTTCTGTGAACAAAACGCTACGGAGCAAGTCACGTGACCGCCTGTATCACGTGATTCGCTCATGGGCAAAACGGTGGCAGATGTGCATTTAAATCGGAGAGGATTACTTAAAAAAATTATGAACACTGAAACCTAATTTCATTTCTTTTATGGAAGTTATTCAATTAGTTCGCGAACTTTTTTATCACCACTCGTGTGTATGAAATATATTGATACATTATATACTCCTTAAAAGTTTAGATTACGTATAATCATATACTAGTGTCACAGACAGGCCCGATAAATTCTACACCAGAAAAAAAAGATTGAATCCTCTGAACTTTAAAGTGCTTTCTCTATTTATTAGGTACAAATTTAATCTGTTAGGTTAACATGTTTAAATGAGGGGATGACTTCCTGATTTTCATATTGTACCTTCTGTGTTCATGCATTTTACAGCATTTGTTAGAGATACATGAAACATTGTGGTACCATTCTAACGTCTTTCAAAGTTGACCCAGCTAAAATTCACTTGACATTTATTTCGTGGAAATGGTCATATCAGACTAGCTCGAAAATCAAACATATCTATAACCGTACAATTTTTTGCAAATTAAATTAGGAAAGATTCTGCTGTTCACAATGAGGAGTTGCTTAATTATTCTTTTACTGCATGATATCATAATATTAGATTCAAATCTCTTAATTTCCATACTATGTCTAAAATTTTATTTTCATTATCTTTGTGTGTTTTCCTCATTTGACTCAGGACTGATCCACTACAGAGGGGGGCGGGTGGACGGTGAGTATGATTTGTCATCTGATAACAAAGTAGCAAAAGTAAATGACCTTCTGAATAATTAATAAACATTTTGGAATGAAGTATTATTTCAGTTATAAAACACATGGCATATTAGGAAATTTTTTACCAGTAAATTTTCAAATTAAGAAAAAACAAATTCAATGCATATTTGTACTGAAAATAAGAAGTAGGAATAGGACCTATGTAAGATATAAAAGCACCATTTGAAGTTTCCTCTTAAAACAAGTCGCCTACGTGAGGCAGGGTTAGAGCGTTCTAAGAAAATAATCCTTACGTCGCAGTTTTAAATCCCAATATGGGACGTGGAGACCGGTCGTTCTGAAGAGACCGCATTAACTGAGGTCCCGTGTTGCAGTATTTTCTGGCACGAAAAAGATCCATCACTGCTCAATGATACTGAGTGCCAGTCGAGTATAGGTCAAAATTTGCAGCCCTCCAAATGGTGGCGTCTCCATTTGAATAAAACAGTCCTGAGAGGGGCGTTAAACAACAAACAAACAAACTCTTCAAACAATTATTCATGTGTGGTAAAACATTTATGGATCATAAATTTAAAGGCAATAATCTTTGTACAAATTGAGTATGATTTTTGAGTCTGATGATCCAATTAACGGACATAATTGTGATATTTCTTAATATTATACGTGCTTTTCATTTATCCTTTATCTATCCAAAAATATATGTAAAATAAAATATATTTAATTCCAATTCCACGTAAGACAGGCAGCTAAGTTAATTATAACTTCCTCAAATACAGCATTGATGAATGTTGTCATTTATTAATGACTGCATAAAAACAACAATTAATATTCATCTGTAATACAGAGATCCCAGACAAACAAACAAGGAGACTTACTGAGCTTGATATGACACAGACAGCTAGATCTACCACAGAAGCTAAGTAAGAATAACGTATAAGCATTAAATCATGTAAATATTTTATGCATATTTTGCTTGTTAGTAGGAATGAACAGTGAGCGATCTAAAAATCCTTAGACAATACAAATCTGTGAAAAGGGCATAAATCATGGACCCCTGGAAATGTCGGAGGGGGGAAATTGTGATTTTGAAAACCCTGTACCTTCAACAAATCTGTTAGTAGACTGCCTACATGTTATCACATTTTTATTTTAGTTTAGTCTTACAAAATGCACAGTCAAAGAGATGTATATTACTATCAGAATACTATTTGAAAGGCTGTTTCGATATTTCTAATATCGACTTTTTCCGATTTCAAATAATGGTTTTATATTTACAGTCGGAATATTTTACTTCATACATCGTGTACACATACATCTTGTACACTGTTTGTTGTTGTAAATTCAAGGTTTGGGGTAATTGGAAAAAAGTAATTGTAATTGAGTGTAATAAATTACATTTTTTAAACTTACTGGAAGTAATTTGTAAATTGACCATTTTGTCAATTACTTGTGTTTGCAATTTAATTAATTACACTAAAAAATACCATGTGATATCAATCACTTTTCAATTACATTTCAATTCCTTAATATAATACATATCATTCGTATTTAATAGGGAAATATTTCCATCACAGTCACAATTTAGAGTTTTCTTCTATTCATTAAAACCGTTCACGGTAGCTCAGTCTGTAGAGCGCTCGCTCCGTGATCGGTAGATCGTGAGTTCGAATCTCGGCCGCGACTGACCTAAGTCGAGAAAAAATGGGTAGCAACTGTTCCTTCGCCATGCGCTCGGCACTTTGAAGTGAAAGTTGCGGGTCCTTCGGATGAGACCTTAAAAACCGAGGCCCCGTGTCACGACAGGCGTTGGCACGATAAAGATCCCTCACTGCTCAATGGCCCTGAGTGCCGGGTAAAGGTCAAAATTTGAAGCCCTTCACCGGTATATGGTGACATCTCTATATGAGTGAAAAATTATCGAATGGGACGTAAAACAACATACAATCAATTAATCAATCTATTCATTAAAAACATCCTAAGCCTTTTTCAAAACCCCAAACTTACACCCTTATAAATAAATTTGATACATAGCCTTGTTTATAATAATAGTTTGTTTCATAACCATGATGCACATATTGAATAAATATGAGTTTAATGTTTGTCTAAAATTTTGTTCTACCCTTCTTTGGTATAGCCATGGAACCTTTCCATTTTTTAAGCTTGATTATCAAATAGGAAATAGTGTAATTTGTCATTAAAACCTGCCTGGTGGCCATTCAAATCACAGCTGAAAATTCCTTTCAAAATCCCTCAAAAGGTTATTTATACTATGCTTAGTTAAACTTCAAAGATATGACCATTAGAGGTGATTTATTTAATACAATTATTTATATATACTGAAACGCAACATCCTATTTTAGGGGGAAATATTATATATAAGATGTAATTTTGTATATAAAAAGTAAGTACATCAACTTTGTAAATATCGGTAATTTAACGGTTGAATGATTTTCATACCATTACCGGATGTTAAGTTTGAGTCCGCTTAAAAGAAATCAAAAATTGCATGTTTAACAAAACATTTGGCAATAATATGGGGTTGAAGGGTTTGTATCTGTTCATCATAAGTAATGCAGCAATATTCCGAAAAATAAATTCTCCTTTTTTTCGCGTAAGCGATGCTAAGGCTTCCTGAAAATGACTTAAGTACGCATTTTCATTGCTCTAGCTGGAAAAACTCAAAATAAAGGTGATGAAGAATTGCAGATGCAAATATGCACTACATCACGCCTCAAGAGACTCTTACGTATCATTAGCATGAATGACAGTTCTTGGACAGGAAGTCCAAGGATTACTACACTGCGCTAGTCTAGAGAAAATTCGACCTTATCATCTGAAAAACGGGCATTTAAAAGTGGCAAAGATTATTTCTTTCGCTCAGATCTCGAGATTGATGAACCTATTGCATCGT